>NC_134852.1:124804595-125162095 GCF_049852395.1 Peromyscus maniculatus bairdii | reverse complement strand
TGTCTTTCCAGTACTGTCTTTTTTCTTACTAATTTGAAAGAACTGCATTATTTTAATTTCACTAGAAATTATTTCAGGTTACAATTTGCCTAAATTTGTTGAAATTTTTTCATCAATGTTCAGTATTTTGCTTCCTTCCTATCTTAGATAGGAACTGAGAGCACAGGAGATTTTCCCACCTGTTCCCTTTGCTGATTTGATTTTGTATTTTAGATCCTGATTATTACTGGATGGTTATTGCTGTTATTATAAAATAATGTCTGATCAAAATACATATTACATATGCTACTTAATTTTAAAACTCATAGTTTCTTTTTTGTAATTTTGCACATTGTTTTATTCTGTTACATTTCAATTTCTGAGTTCTTCAGATTCAAACTTGTTTCTTGGCTGAAATATTTTGTCAAGTTATGAGCACCACTTTGTCTACTCATGTTCCATCCACCTCCCCATTTCCAGAGAGGACTGAAGGATCTCTTCCTGCTGAACCTATTGGGACACAAGGCCTTTCTCAGCCTTTACATATGTAAGACAACTTAGTTTGTTGTAAATTGTCTGTGTTCATCCTTACACTCTGTTGGGAACTTTTGTTAATGGCAGTAATCTTTAAAGATTATGATTGGAATTTGGTGGGCTTTCTTTTTCCTTCTTCAGCAGAATGCCAGGATAGCTTGTTTTTCAATCTTCCTTTCATAGGACTGTTCTTCCATCCATTTATCTGTCACACTGTGTCTAATCGCAGAGTATTTAAAAGGTCACAAGATTAAATTGACTACATCTGCTAGTGTACAATGGGTCTATTTAATATGCAGATACATTTCTTTGCATCATAACTGTTTTTCTTTCCATTTCTTCTGTTTGTTCAGGTCTTTCTTTTCACTATTTCCCTAGGTGTATTGAACCTCTAGAGTCTGGTCACTGTGCTCTTCCTTACCCTCAGCCCCTCTTTCCCCTCCCCTACAAATAACGTCCTTACATTTATTTTCAACTCCATTGTTTAGACATGTGCCTAAGACCTTTTCCAAGCTTCCTGCCCTTTTCCCAGTCTTGGTGCTCCAGCTGAGTATGTTAATAGGAAAGTAAAGGTGGGGAGAGTTGGGCCTGTGGTCAAGTCTCAGCTGATCCTCATGTCCCCCCAATCTCTAGATGATGTATTGACACGAAACTTAGAGCAGAAATCTGGTTGCAGTGCAGGGGAGAATGCTAGGACCCCTCAAGCATATGAGCACTTAAAGGAAATAACAAAGGCTAATTGGTTGAATCCCTATGCCAATGAGGCAGAGAGAGTGGAATCAGGCTGCAGCAGTACCAGATATCAGTCTAAGTCAAGTGGCCTTCCAAATAAGAACAATACTGTCAGAGAAGACAAAGGTCAGGGGCATTTGGATGCCTCTCCATCACTCTTACATTCATCATATCCCTTTGGTTACTTTCTTACACCTAAATGCAATGGGATGAGAAAAGGATTGAAGTTCTAGGTCTACAGCAAGTTCCATGTTGTTTGCATTGGTGGTCAAGTTCATTTCCAACTCATAGTAGACTGCCACTATCCTAGTCCAGACTACAAAGACTACACCAGGCTCCCAACCAACTCCCTGCTTATTTCTATGCTTACTTCCCTCCTACACCTAAAATACAAACTATGCCTTGTCCCAGATGAAAAATAATTACAGATTCCACTTATCCTCAAGATTTGTCCAAACTTTTTAATGGCTTTAAGCCCTGATGTATGTGTCTCATTCTACATGTCCCCCTTTGCTCTCATTTCCCAGAGGACTACCATCTCCCTTTGTCCCCGGGCTTAACAGCAACTGTTCCCTCTGCCAGAAAAGCTCCCTTGTTTGTCATTCCTGCTCATCTTAAATGCAACCCATCTTACTCTGGACTCTGACCCGAGCTTATGCCCAACCTCAGCATTTATAAGACATCCATGATCCGTCTTCATCTCCCTTAAAGGCATATACAAGGTTCATGAAAAAAGAAACATACCGTAGTGACTGAAGAGCAGAATCTAAAAGACATGGCTGTGTTCCAATCCCCAGAACCCGTGCCTGTACCTTGTTGGGGGAAATGCCCTTTATAGATGTCACTAATGATCTTGTGATGATCCTGACTCATGCAGGTGGACCCTCAAGGTAATAACAACTATCTTTGTAGGCTATATGGATGAGAAATAGATCCAGACACACAGGAGAAGCAAAGGCCAAGACTATTGTGCCCACAAACCCAGGAAGCCCCATTATAAGAGGGGGAAGAGGTGCTTTTCCCACTGAGCCTCTGGAAAAGTATGGCCCTGGTGACACTTTGACTCTATACGTCCATCCTAAGCTCTGAACATACATATTTGTATCAAAGTTACAGTCTTTGGTGTAATTGGCTATGGTATCTATTAGAGATTAATGCACAGGTGTTTGAGTATGGAGTTTCCCTGTCTGTGAGTACATTTATTTGACATTCATTTCATGCTGACCTTTGAGCAAAAGGACCTAGAGCTTGGAGTTGGTCACGCTTCATGTCCTCATTCTGTTTAGAAGACAGTCTGGGTCTTCTGTCTTCACACCACGAACCACAGGACAAATTATTTACTCCTTTTTATCAGGTTAACCAAATCCTTAATTTTTTCTGTCTGTTGAAACCAATGGTCCCATTCTAGTCATGTGGTCAGTGTCTTAGAGTCACGGCAATGGACAATGTCTCCCACCCCATGCCTCCCCCTCTCTCATCTCTACCTTCCTCACACTTCAGCTGTTTTCATGGAAATTAAAGCACACAGCCAGTGTGCCTTGTCTCAAGTAGAGAACCAAATTTCATTACCAACTAGAGCACTTTAAATCAATATTTGGACATTTAATGATTTTGCTCATTTTATTTGAGTACATTAGAGAAGTCTGATAGGCCTATTAGGGTCCCTGTGATTAACATCTTCGAATCAGCACAAGGTGCCAATTTAAAAAAATTGTCTTGTTTCGGGCCCACCATAAAAATCTGCATAATTTAGCAATTATTTTATCATTTTGAATATATATTAAAAAGTAGTTTTTAGTCTTTAATTAGAAGATATAGTCAACATATTTTAAAGCAAGCTACCTCCTCTACGATAGAGTTGAAAGTAAGAAATATTTAGGGCTGGCTCCAATTTTCCAACTAGCCTCACATCATATTTCTGCCCAATGAACATGTGACCCTCTATCATCCTGCAAGTCCCTCTCATTAGGAAGAGATTTGCCACTAATAAGATGAACTAGCCTCCCTTAGAGACTCAGATGGTGACACCACAATTCATGGAGAAGCTATATCCTCAAAACTTAGTAACTTCCTCAAGCCTTAATCCCAGAGGCAGAAATTCTGGATGCCTCCTTGGATGTCTTCTAGGAGGCTGAGACCTAATGTCCTCATTGCCTGGCTGAGAGAATTCAAGTATAATGACATATGTACAAAAATGTCAACACGAAACCTACTACTTTGTATACTGATTTAAAAATTGATTAGATGTGTAAGAAGCTTTGACTAATACAGTCTCTCTCTCTCTCTCTCTCTCTCTCTCTCTCTCTCTCTCTCTCACACACACACACACACACACACACACACACACACACACATATTGTCATTCAGCATATAGACAAATAAGCAGAAAAGTAGAACTTGGGAGGATGGATAGCACTGGTCAGTCTTCCCTGTGAGGTAATCACATCAAGCAAAAACAAGCAGGCAACTAAATTAGATGACTGGACTTTTGTACAAAGGGTTTAATAAAGGCAGGTCATGGGGGAGGAGAGGGAGAAGAGCAAGGAGAGGGAGGAGGGGGAGAAGAGGGAGAGTCTTATGTGATATGTACTTCTACCCATGTGGCTTGGGTCTAGAAACTAGCTTTGGGCACATTATGCTTGCCTATGTCAGGAAGACCTATTCAAGAAAGGAACAGATAATGCTGTGCTTAAATATCATTGCAGACTAGCCTTGTATAGAGCTACTTTTAAAATTCATCCCTAAATACACCACGCTTTACAATACTTCCTAATCTGAGCTGCACTCCCCAAAGGCTTATCTGAATCAGGCAGCAGCTTGTAAACATAAGCAGAATTCTGTTACCACCGTGACCCACTGACACCACTCAGTGATTCTAGATGCTGAATCCTAGTTATAGGCTCTACTGTCGCCATCAGCACAGGGAAGGCAAACAACATTCACATTTGTGATTTGACTAGTTTTAGAAGCAATAAATATTGACTTGAGTATCTATTGAGTATCCAGCCACAATATGTACACTGATAGTCTTAGGTAAAAAAGGAATGACCTTTTCTATTTCAATCTTCACATATTTATAATGGTGCCATTATATTTCACTGTAATTATTTTTTCTGTCATTGACATATATTCGCCTCCTATACAGTGCTATCCTCTACACTTAGTATGGGTCCCAGCTGCAATCCAAAATAGAACTGAGTTCAAACCCCAACACTACTGATTGAAATATCTCAAAAAGTTGTAAATTTCTCCAAGTTTGGTCTATCCTTCCTCAGACTTGACAGAGTCATTGCCTGACTGAGAGAATGACATTCTCAAATATCATTACATATGAAGATTAGGGAGACCTGTACTTTATTTAGTAAATAACCATTGACTGAGAAGAGAATCATGGTCCTGTTTTAATACCAATGTTATAGAAACCTAGACAGGAATATGCAAACATGGTTCACAGACACCAAACAATATGCAATATGAGAATATAAGACTCTAAGAAACAGGAAAGCAAAATACCTCTATTTTTGCACCATCTTAGCGACAGGGGGTGTTTCTATACCACAGTGCAAAAGAAATTCAGAGTCACAGTCAGTATCTCATCTGTTTAAAGAAGCAACTCAGAGAATATGGTCAGCCAGAATGGCTGTAATTTGCAATACTAGGAAGTAGGTGCTACATAGAGAACGTCTAGAGACTTCCAGAAGGTTCACGACAAGTATTTGGCTTAATGCTGGGTGAACCTATGAAAGCATGAGCAAAAGCTACTTAAAGCACGGAAAAACAAAACAAACAAACAAAAACAACAACAACTAAAACACACTGAGCATCACAAAGTCTGAGCTCACACTCAATAGTATGAGTGTGGGCTCTTTCCAGACTAGTGGAAGTATTAGGTAGACTCTTCAGCAGGCACACATCACATAATCTGGACCAAGCTGCTCCCTAGAGTTAAAGACTTCTCTACAGCAGCAGTGACAGAGCTTTAAAGCAAGCTTCAAAAGCATCAAGCTAATTGGAATTTGCTGAGCTACAGTAGTAGATGCTGTAAAGTATTCCAACCCTTAAAATAAATCCAACCAGGTGTACTGCACAGGAATATAAAGTCATCGTGTCTGATATAGAGTGAGGAAAACTAGGCATGCAAAATTACAGGAAAATAAAACTCATAGACCAAGGGGGAAAGAGAGATGATGAGATTAATAGATGATGACCTTAAGTCAATTATTATAAATCTAGTTCATATGTCTAAATATGTAAGCTGAAGCAAGAATATAATCAGGGGGAAAGTTAAGAAAACTGAAATAATATTAAATGGAATTTCTAGTGATAAAAAGTACACTTTAAGGTATAAAACAAAATAATTCAAGTGGGAATAACTTCAGATTAAACACTGAAGAATAATAGCTTGAGAAATTCAGTGATCTTGTAGGCAAGACAACAGATACTATTGCGTTGTTGTTTGTTTTTGGTCTTTGTTGTGGGGGGCCCACCACCCAGCTCCCAAATAAATCTTACATGGAGGCTTATTCTTAATTATGAATGCCAGGCCTTAGCTTGATTGGTTGCTAGACAGCTTTCCTTAACTTAAATTATTCCACCTACCTTTTGCCTCTGGGCTTTTCCTGTTCTCTTGCTTCTGTAAATCTTACTCTTACTCCATGACTTGCTGTGTAGCTGGGTGCCTGGCCCCTAGGTCCGACTCCTTCTCTGGCTCCTACTTTTTTCTTCCTTGCTCCCAGATTTTTTTTTCTATTTATCCTCTCTGCCTGCCAGCCCCACTTATCCTTTCTCCTGCCTTGCTATTGGCTAGCTCTTTATTAGACCATCAGGTGTTTTAGACAGGCACAGTAACACAGCTCCACAGAGTTAAACAAATGCAACATAAACAAAAGTAACACCTAAAAAAATACTCTACAACACTATTTGTTTAAACATTTTTAACATGTGTTTAACATTTGTTTAAAATATTTTTAATAAACTCTTGCTTAATAAAAAATGAAAATAAATAGGGTAAATTGGCTGTTTACAGACAAAAGGATATAGAAAAGGGCCCACCAAAGGCCCTACCAAAGCACTGTTGTAACTAAAAGGAAGAGTCTGTAAAATTTCAAACCATAAAACAACCCTTCAAAAATCAGTAGCATTGCTAAACACCAGTAAGTTACCTGAAAAAGAAATCAAGTATGAAATGTCACTTATAGTTACTACAGAAAACTCAGTAATAAACTTCACCCAAATATGAGCATCTCCACCGACAACTATAGCACTGATTAAAGAAAGGGAAGACAGCAACACAAAAAGAAAACCCAAGTTCTTGGACAGAAATACTGTTTTTAAATGTTCATGCTACAAAAGTCCTCTACAGAGCCACAAAAATTCTTACCAAAATTGCAATGGATTTTTAATAGAAATTGGAAAACCAGTCCTTATGTTTGTAAAATACTGCAAAAGACCCCAAAGAAATCTTGAGCTAAAAGAACACAGAAAGCATGCTCTCTGTTTCACAACCAAGCACAGCACTATAGTATTAAAAGACCATGGTACTGGGATTTAAAAAAAATAAAATAAAAAACAAACAAGAAATACCCACAAACAGCCATATAGACCAGTGGAACAGAATTGAGCGCTCAGAAATAAACTCCACACATTTATGATCAATTGATTTTCAACAAAGATGACAAGAGAAGAAGGACCATTTCTCTAGTAAATGGTACTGGAGAACCTGAACATGTTAGTGCAAAAGAATGAAAACAGACCCAATGTCATCCATATACAAAGCTCCACATGGATTAAAAAAAAAAACTTAAAAATAAGACTTAAATATGTAAGACTGCTGGAGATAAACTCAGATGAGATTGATCTAGGCAAAGTGTTTTTTTTTTCTTTTATTATGCTCTAAAAGTGTTCCAGAGGAAGCAGGTAGTGTCATTGCTGCAAGACTTCTCCGCAGGAAAGGAAATACCATGATAAAGAAACGGTCCATCCACACAAGTCACACAACCGAGAAGAGGTCAGCATCTACTGCACATGAGCAGCAAAACCAGTCTTTTTATAAGGTATGGCTCAACTCAAAACAGGGAGAAGGTCTTGAATGAATGTTTCTCAAGAGATAACATACGGCTGACTGGTAAATAAAAAAGATGGTACTAATCATCAGAAAATGGAAATTTGCATCCACAGGTGACACCAGACATACTGCTAGGATGGTTGTTACACAAAAAACAAAAGATAACAAGTGTTGATGTGGGTACAGAGGAAGGAAGCCCTGATACGATGGTTAGGAGTGCAAATTAGCATAGTCAACAGGACCGACATTTCTCAAAATATTAAAAGTAGAACTGTCATGATTCAACAGTCTCACTTACCAGGCTTCGATGTAAAGGGTATGAAAAGTCATTTGTTGAAGAGGCTTCTGCACGTGACAAGCAAATGCACATGCACGATGCAGCCTTCCTCACACCCCACTGCCACACAGACTCCACATTGGTGTCCAGCAGTGGATTCATGGGCACAAATAATGTAGCAGACATACATAATGTGATACCATTGAGGCTTTGAAAAGGAGAAGAGTCCCCGCTCGGCTGCAAAATACCCTTCTAGAACACAATGGAATCATTTACAACATGGAGGTCTTTGAGGAACATTTTGTGATGGGAAACAAGCCAGATACAGAAAGGTAAGTACCCCTGATCTTACATTTACATGGACTGTAAAAAGAGTAAACAACAAGTAAAATGGTGGCTGTCCACGTGAAGAGACGTTGAGGGCTTTGGGAGAAATGCTGATCACAGGAAACTTTTCAGTTATTCTGGAAGAAGAAATTCCACAGCGCCACTGTACGCCATGACAACTCTAGTTAATAATGTATTGTATACTTGAATGTGACTGGGGTAGATTTTGATATTTTTCATCACAAAAGGTATCACTGGCAAAAGAAGGTAGAGTGGAAAAAACACAACACGGTTTCCATGACTTATGAGCAGAGTGTGAGTGGCAGAGCACACATGCAGCTATGCACCCAGATGTGTGGATACAGGCTGATGTCAAGGAAAATGTTCGAAGTCGTCGCTGAACTTTCCAAGTCTGATAAAAATCCATAAAATCTCATCCAATGTCCAAATTTGGTTGAAAACAGCTATATATGCAGCCACTCCCTTGGATGCGAGCAGCGGCAACACAAAGGAAGCGAAAGTAGAACACAACCAAATTACTACACACCAGTGACAGAGGCGGAAACGTGACAGAGAGGCTGAGACGGGATGACAACTGAGTTCTTGTCCAATTGTACGCAGACCAGAGACATCTTTCAGATGCTGAGAGGGGAGAAAAAAGCAACAACAAAAAAACCTGTCAGCCCAGGAAGACCGTCCTTCAAAAGTGAAAGCAAAATAAAAGTATTTTTTTCTTTAAACCTAGAAAAAAATTACTGCCAGCATTTCAACAAGAAGATTTTCTTGGGGCAGATGAAAAATGATAGCTAGTGAAAATTCAGAGCTCTGCAATGTAAGAAATAGCAAGTATATAGACACGCATTAAAACACCATTTCTCTCTCTTTCCTATTTCTTTCTTTCTTCTTTTCTAAAATAATGGGAATCTAAATGCGAAATTATAAATGTCTTGTGAATGTGCACATGTGTAGAAACCGGTGCAGGGCAGTGGCACCCAGTCCAGCAGTGAACAGTGGAGGGATGATGGTGTAGGGTTCAGTAGATACAAAACATTTCTAAAATTTAGAGATAGTTGTGTGTTTTAAAGATGTGTATTATGAAACCTGAGGCAACCACAGAGAGTATATCCAATAACTGAATAATGAAAATACATGGAAACATTACAAAGTCAAGGGATGGCCCCCAAAGGCAAGGCAACATTTAAAACAATGATAAATAACACCCTGTATAATCAGGAATCTGCTGGGAGCACAAAGGTCCTTGCACCCGCAGATCTCTAGGGAAACCAGCAATGTCAAGTACACAGGATCGTCTTTCCAATAGAAAGACATAAACAAAAAAACAAAAACAAAAACAACAACAACAACAACAACAAAACCCAAAAAACCTTGTTCTTCCATCCAGAAGCTAGGAATCTGAGGTGATTAATAGCCTGGTGATCTGAGACATCTGTTGGTGGAGGCCATATCAAGCATCCATAAACCAGGACTGGAGGTGGCTAATAATCTAAATGACTCTTATATTACCTGTATAGCCAGCCCCACCCCACCCCTAAGTTCCCACAGCCAGCAGCAGAGGTGGCTAATAGCCCAAATGACCTCTATGTTATCTGTATGGCTGAGACCAGGCCAAATCCTTTTTAAAGCCTTTAAGCTAGTACAGAGAGCCTATCTCTAGAAACCAACTTGGAAGAAGTGACATGTACTTTGAATTAAGTTTTAATGTAATTATTGCTTCCTTGTGCACCAGGATTGTGTTATATCAGTAAACATTTTTTTTTTCAAATTATATTGTGTTTAAATACCCTGACAATAAACAGCCTGGCATAAGACTCTAGAACAGTGGTTCTCTACCTGGGGGGCGAATAACCCTTTCATAGGGGTTGCATATCAGATACCCTGCATGTCAGATATTTACATTGCAATCCATAACAGTAGCAAAATTACAGTTATGAAGTAGCAATGAAAATAATTTAATGGTTGGTGGGGTCGCTATAACGTGAGGAACTGTATTAAAGGGTCTCAGCATTAGGAACGTTGAGAAGCACTGCTCTAGAAGTTTGATCCAGCCTGGCAGACTAAGTTGGGGCTGAACCGAGTTTTCATTCTCACCTCTTCGTAGACGAGTTTCCTGCTGTCATGACACTTGCATGGCCACCCTCCCCCCCAGGAACAAAGTGGAGAGATGATAAGCTAAAGCCCCATTCTGTCGATATTTATAAAGTGTGAGTGAACAAAACATTAAAAATCAGAAACTGTAATATTGGATTTAAAAATCAAGAAATAAATCTATGATGTCTATGTTAAATAAAGAATCACAAAGTAAAAATAAAATGCTGGGCAAAGCATTCCTTGAGAAAACAATCAGCAGATTGGCTGTACTAATATCAGAAAAATTAGACTTCAAACAGTATTACATAAAGAAGAATTCTACACAATAATAAAAGCCCTGATACATTTTAAAAAGCCAGTAAAGTTTCAAATTCACCTATTATTTCTTAAAATAAGAGAAAACTAAAAGTGAAATAATACACAGTAAGTTCAGGGGCTGGAGAAATGGTTCAGCAGTTAAGAGCACCAGCTGCTCTTGCAGAGGACCTGGATTTGGCTCCTAGCACCCACAGGGCAGTTCACAACCCTCTGTAATTCCAATTCTAGGGAATCTGACTCCCTCTTCTGGCTTCCTTTGGCACCAGGTACGCACATGATGTACAAAACATACATGCAGACAAAACACAAAGTAAATCTTTTTAAAAAATTATAAATCAAACCTGTGATTACTATTTGGAACATCAATGTCCGTTGTGATAAATGAAGCCATGAGGAGAAAAAAAAATATGCAAGGATTTAGAGAATAAGAACAATTATATCAACCAGCCTGAATGAACTGACATTTATATACAGGGCATTCCATGAACAAGAGCAAAACACATATTCTTTCATGAGTACAAACAAGACAGACCACCATACACTCCTTAACAAGATTCTAAGACTTTGAAAGCATGCTAAATGTGCTCACTAACAAAATGCAATTAAGCTATAGGCAAATATGAGGAAGATATCCTCATATTTTCCAAGAACTTGCAAATTAAGCAATCTAGTCCTAAATTATATCTAGGTCAAAGAGGAAGTATCAAGGGTGAGCAAAAATATTTTGAATTAAATAACAATAAAACACAACACATTAAAGTTTATGTTGTGTAATTAAAGTAACAGTTACAGCAAAGGTCAAAAAACTATGATATATATGTACCTGAAGATAAGAAAATGTTGTGCTTTTAAATGGTTCCAAGAGGAGGAAAAGGAGGAGGCAATGGCAAGACAGCATTGTACTGTATATTTTATCAAGTATAAAATATTTATTATCTCACTCCTGCAGAAAAAACTGTAAATTATTTGGCTTAAAAGGAAATACATAATATCAAAACATTTTGTTAGAAATCAATCAAGAAAGTTCTCATTGAGTATTTCTATTGCTGAGAAATACCACCAGCCCTAGGAATCATATATTATGGAAAACTTAATGTCCATAAATTTAATAACTTAAATTAGCAAAAAGAAGTGGATAACATAAATAGTCCTACCGTCATTAAATAATTACATGTGGAGTTAACACCTTCACACAACAACCCTTCTAAGCTCAGAGAGCTTCTATACCAAGTTCTACTAAAGTCTAAGGAATGAATTACAAAATTGTATCAATCACACGCCAACTCTTTCAGAATGTGGAAGAAAGACCATTTCTCAGCTCATTTTGAGGCCAACATTACTCCAAGACCAAACCAACAGAAATGTAAGATAAGAAAGCTGGAGAGAAATAGGCTTCATGAATAAGTCAAAATTCCCAACAAAGCTCCAGCAAATTGAATCCCATACAGGGAATGCTAGGCTACTATTAAGTAGAGTTTATTTCAGAGATACAAGACCAAAAGAGCACTCCAAAAATGACCTGTCTAATTTACTGTGTCAGCAGACCCCAAAAGAAAAATCATAAGATCATCTCAGTAGACACTAAAACTATTAGACAAAAATCCCATGTTTAGTTATGATTTAAACAGGTAAAGATATTAGAATAGAAATGTCCTCACATTGAAAAAATATATCTTCATAAGATGTACCATTACTGGCGTATTTAATGGTTAAAACCTAGTTGCTTCCTAAGATAAAATACCAGCTTTCATGACTTCTATTCAACACTATATTGGAAACATTAGCCACAAAAATAGAAAATAAAATATTCTCATGTAGATTGTTTTCTTATTTTCCTGTCTATTGATGGCAAAAGGCAACTTAGGAGGAAAGGATTTACTTTAGCTCACAATTTCAGATTGTAGTCCATTGTTGTGGGGAAGTTGAGGCAGGAACTGGAGCAGCTGGTCATCTCACACTCACAGTTAAGAGGCTAAAGAAATGAACACACCCATGATGCCTACTTGCTGGTGCTCTCAACTATCTTTCTTCATTCATATACAGTTCAGGGCTCAGCTCATTAAATGGTACCACCCATATTCAGGATGGGTCTTACCACTTTAATTAACAACCAAGACAACCCTCAGAGATAAGCCCATAGGCCAGCCTGATTTAAATAATTCTTCATTAAAACTCTCTTCCCAAATGAGTCTAGGTTACATCAAGTTTGAAGAGATAGCTCAGAGGCAAAGAGCTGCTCTTCCAAAGGATTCAGGTTCAATTTCTAGTGCCCTCATGGTGGTTCACAACTATCCATAACTCCAGTTCCAGGGGATCTGATGCCTTCTTCTGACCTCTGCAAACACCCAGGCATGCATGTGGTGCACATACATACATGTAAGTAGAACATTTATACACACAAAATAAATAAATCTTAAAAAATACAAAAAACCCCACACAAATCTACAAAATACCATGTAGATCAAAAAGGACACAGTAAAACTATCTTTATTCTTAGGTGGCATGGTTATATTGAAATTCCAAGGAACTTTCAAACGTGATTTGATAAGTTACTTTAATAAAATCAAACTCAAATAAAAAAATCAATGACATTTCTGTATTTGGCAACAATTAATTGAAATGACCACTAAAGAAACCAATAGTGCTATGTATAATGGCGTCAAGAAGCACAATTTAAAACTATATTTCACAAAAGCACATACAGAATTTATACAGAAATTCACAAAACATCACTGAAAGAAGTTAAATTCCTAAAAAAAAAAAAACAGGAAAAATGTTCCAATAAATATTGTTAGAACATCAATTTACCCCAAATTGGCCTGTAGATTCAATGATAACCTAATCAAAAGCCTCACACACTCAAGAACTGAATACATTAAATCTTTAAAGTTGTAGAAATGCTACTTAGGTAGTTATACTTCTTGATTTTCAAATATTGGTTTGAAAACTTCAGCAAATGGAAAATTCTCACCTAAAACTCCATCCTCTCCTAAGCCCCTGCCTTCAACTGGAATCCATTGATTCTTTTTTCCAAACCTCTTCTCTTTGGTGACTCTGTCCCTACTCCCCAGGCAGCTCTTGAGATGTAAACTCATTTATCTCCTCATTAATTGACTTAAAGAAGAGCATATAGTCCAGTACAGCCAATGAGTTCAGAATGGAAATCCACGATGTGGCTACTGGAAAAGTTTCCCCTGTTGATTGAAGGAAAAGGACACCCCTCTTTTCTTCTCTGCTGAGGCAGTTCTGGGTGAACTTGGACTAGGAACTTCAATTCCTATTAGATGAGTTAGTCTGAAGATGGGTATGACAGACAGGAAACTAGAACAGAAAGGTAGAAAAGCTGAGGCTCTAGAAAAATTGTTAGCCCATTGAGTTAACTAGTTTTGTAGAGGTGTCAATTTGGGAGATTGTTACAAGTAAAAAAAAATCTATATTTTTAAATCATCTTACTTTTGGGGCTTCTGATTTTTGCAGCTAGTAACAAGCTAACTGATAAAAATACCCATCTTTAGCAAAGTTAGTTGTTCTGGGTTTTAGTTTGTAGATGAGAGTTAATAATATACAAGTATTAATAATAGTACTTGAAAATCAAGAAATTTACCTACAGAAGTAATACTTCTATAATTTGTTAAATTTAATATTTAAATGTTAATATTAAGTCTCACCTCATAAAAATTTTAGGTAGATTAAATGAGCTATAAGACAGCTAATAAGTGTCCGATACATGTGAATCATGGATAACTGTAATGAATCTTTCTCTCTCCCACCAGCCAGCTCCCAAAGAATGACATGGAGACTTCTTATTAATTATGAAAGCTTGGCTTTAGTTTAGGCTTGTTTCTAACTAGCTCTTCTAATCTAAATTAATGCATTTCTATTCATCTAAATGCTGTTGCATGGCTTGTGGCTTATACCTCTTCTTGTGCATACCTTATTTCCTGTGTCTGGCTGGTGACCCTTTCTTTTTCCCAGAATTCTCTCTGTCCCTAGAAGTCCCACCTATACCTCCTACCTAACTATTGGCCATTTAGCTTTTTATTAAACCAATCACAATGACATATATTTATACAGTGTAATCAAATATCTCATAACAGATACCATATTATTATTAAATAGCATATTGGTTCTCTCCCCTAAAAATAAAAGAATCTGATTTCTGAAAGAGATTTAATGCAATCAACAAATATCTGGAGACTCTTGATGTATGTCAAACCTTATCACAATAGCTGTAAGTGACTTCTGTCTCTCAAAGCTCATAGCCTAGATGAGAAAGAAGTCCAGACAAGAGACACATAGAGTACGTTCCTTTGATATCTATAGTTTATTAGTTGGCTAAGTTTAGAATAACAAGGTCACAGAGACACTTTCTCTGTGTTCAATGTTAAAACAGTAAGGATTACTGAAGAAAGTCACATAGAAACCTGTGTCTTAAGAACACAATGAAATGTCCAGATGAAGGGAACCCTGTAGAGCCCTTGGGAAGAGTCCCAGCCAGAAAGGTTCTATCACAGCTTGGGTACCCTAAGTGTGAAAGCCAATTAGTCTGGTTTTGACTAATTGAGCAAAGGTTCAAGGACATGGAGGATTTTGGGCACTTAGAACAGTCCTAATCATTCACACAGCTAAGTCATGAGTCCAGGCTAAGAGGTGAATGGCCACGCTGAAGACCCATGCAGAGCCACTTAGAGTCATAAAAAGGAGGAACCTGCAGGCTCCTTGGGAGGTGTTCCAATTTAGAAACCAGCATAAAGTAGGTCTTAGTGATGAAACTGTGCAGCTCTGGGTTCATGTCTCTAAATATGAATTTGACCTGTTATTTATTTAAGATGCGAAGCTCTTGCCTATACATCAAAGACTTCAGTTTAAAAAAAACATAAAATCTGGTTCAAGTTAGGATGGGAACTTTTAAAGTGGAGCACGTTATAAATTAACAAGTCTCCTACTGTATGCATGAATTGGAGACTCACACTGAATTAGGTCAGTGACCTGGACCAGACTAATTGGCCTTCACACTTTGGGTACCCAAGCTGTGATAGAGATTTCAGGAAAGGTGGGGTTGTGGTTGAAGACCACTGTGGTAAGTTTCAGAATGTAATTATAGAATAGTCCAATTAAATAAAAGTCAATTAAGGAAGGTTCTTAGAGATGCTATGGTAAGAGTTCCCAAACATTAAAAAAAAAAAAATTCTTCTATGGCCATTCATGTTTACCTTGGTAGATTGCAAAACAGGTTGGCTTGGTTTGGTTTGGTATTTCTGTTTTCTGATTTTTCAAATCCTACTAATCCTTACTTTGTGATTTTTGTTTTTGTGCTTTTCTTTCTAAGAAACAGTCTGTGCCTCTATTCCTTGAAACTTAGTTTGGCCCTGTTGCTTGTTTGGGTCATAGAATATTAACCAAAATGAAATAAACAAATGTTTGGAAAGTATTTGATCATTGCAATTTACCATCTTTTTCTGTTCTTTGGAACTCTTAAGTCATCAAGGGAACAAGCTCAGACTAACTTGCTACAGGAGAGGTTAAGAGGATGTGTAGAGGAAGGATCAGTCATTCCAAATACTACGGACCATGGGCTGTCAGAATAAAAAATAATAAAAAAAATAAAGCATATTGCAAGCAGAAGCAACAGTGGAAGCCATGGAGTCCACCCAGCGAGGCAGAGTCATCCAATCACAGCCTTTAAAGCAGCATTGGGGATCAGGATTAACACAGGGATTTGGGTGGGAAGGGGACCCTTGTTTCCAGCAGGGTGTGGGAAAGCTTCAGTATGGAAAGACAGTGACTGTATGGGGCCGGAAGTCAGACATGAAATGTGGTGTGCAGAACAATGCCACCAACCTAAGATGCCAAGTCTCAGAGCAGAAGCTGATATGCAGCTCACACCCCTTGGTCAGACAAGTGTGTGTTCTATCTGATCATTAGATGGTGAAAACAGGCCTTTGCTTCCTCTGCTTGCAGATTGAAAGTCTAACAACTTTCCCACTCAACTGCTTAATGATTAGTAGGCGGTAATTTGAACTATACACATTATGCTAAACATCCTTATATTAATTCAGTCTAAGTGAGTTTTTATAAAACGCTTTGTTCTGCTCAATAAAGTTAATTATATGTTCTATGTTTCATAACTGAGTGTCTTGATTTTTTTAATATAATGGCAGCTTCAATTGCATATCCTTATATACCCCAGTGTGTAACCAAAAGCAATCAATATAAGAAAGCAAAACTTTTCCCTCCCCAACCATCCTGGCCCTTTTCCATATCCTTATAAACATGGGCCTATGAATGTATAAGGGGGCTAGCTGTATTCACTACCCATAGCCCTCATATAAAAGTCCTAGATTACATCTTCGACATGGAAGGGGAAGATGAAATATGGCTTAGGAGTAATTAAGGACTATTTGGGGGTGGGAGGGCCTTCAAATATAAGAGATCAAGAAGATGGGACATAATCAGTATGTCAAATTCAAATATGTGGGGCCCATTCCAGGAAGCGTAGCTACAGATGGAGACTGATAGCTTCCCAAACAAGTAGAAGGAGGCAGTGTGCCTGTTGTGTATAGCCATTTTCTTCTAGCGGGAGAATGGAAACTTCTAAGACTCAGAAACCTGGAATAGGCATTTTGCATTTAATTGGTACCCTACCTTGAGTGAAGAAGAAAGTTCATGCCTCCCCAGGAAAAGGCACATAACAACCCAGCCTGAGTGTGTGAGCTCAGGAAAGAATTAAAGAGAGTTACTCCTTATGTGAAGGTTAGTATAGAGCATGAATAGCTAGCATTCATTGAATAATTACTGTAAGCATTGCGTACATTTTAACCTACTTCATATTCCTTAAAATCTCATGAGCTAGGTTCTGCTACTACTTTTGATACAGAAATATGAAAAACTGAGGTTTAGAGTGATGGGATAAATTGGCTGCAGAGTCAACTAGTGACTCATATAAAACAGAAGCAGAGAATTTGTTATTATTTATCTCATATTATTTTCACTAATAGAATCTCCTGTCTTTTTAGTTGATTAAAACAATCTGCATATTTAGTATATTGGAATATTTAATAAATTATTTAATCACATTCACCTGTCAGAATCTGGCACAATGCAGGAACTGAATAATATTAAATAATGTCATAGACAATTGCTACTAAAGTATATGCACCACTGGATACAATCAGGTGTAATAGAAAACAAGAAGCTTTGTAGGGCAGATTTGAACATAGCTTACAACTTTACAGCCTATGTGCTGTGGATGTTCTGTATGTTAAATGTGTTGCTCTGATTGGTTAATAAATAAAACACTGATTGGCCAATAGCCAGGCAGGAAGTATAGGCGGGACAAGGAGAGAGGAGAATTCTGGGAAGTGGAAGGCTGAGTCACAGAGACACTGCCAGCCGCTGCCATGAAAAGATGTTAAGATACTGGTAAGACACGAGCCACATGGCAACTTATAGATTAATAGAAATGGGTTAATTTAAGATATAAGAACAGCTAGCAAGAAGCCTGAGCCATTAGGCCAAACAGTTTAAGTAATGTAAGTCTCTGTGTGTTTACTTGGTTGGGTGTGAGCAGCTGTGGGACTGGCAGGTGAGAGAGATTTATCCTGACTGTGGGCCAGGCAGGACCAGGAAAACACTAGCTACACCTATGTGCACCCAAACAAGACATTTTCCCACTTGGAGTCTTCTCCATTTTTTAAAAAAATTGAATAATACAACAGTAACAACTTCTCCTCCTCCTCCTCCCCTTCCCCTCCTCCTCCCCCTCTCCCTCCTCCCTCCCCCCTTCTCAGGCTGTGTTAGTTCCTTTTCTCATTGCTATGACAAAATGTCTGACACAGGCCACTTAAGAGAGGAGGCGCTGACTTCAGCTCTTGACGTAAGAAAGGATATCTTTCACGGCAGGGAAGGCATGGTGGCGATGGCATGAGGAAGGTTGGCACATGTGCAACCAGGAAGCGGAGAGCAGGCAGGAGGTAGGTAAGCTATAATGCCCACTTCCTCCAGCAATGCTCCCCCTATAAAGGCTCAACAACCTTCCAAGAGCTGTGCCACCAGCTGGGGACCAAGTGCTCAAACACATGGCCTGTGGGGGCCATTTCAGACCCAAATCACTCACAGGCCCATTTCTAAGAACAAGTGAGATAAAAGGAAACTGTTTCAGGAACTCCAAAACAACCATCTCTGTGCTGGGTTTGATAGGTTAATTAGCTTCTTGTTTACAAATGCATTACCTTTTGATAGTGAATATTTTACTTGATCTGTTGGCTGGAAATTACATCCAGAAAGGAGTTAGAAATCACAGAAAAGCCTGGCTCCACACACACTCTCTTAAGATCCATTTGGAATAGACTCACCCTGGAACTCAAGGGTTAGCAGAAGACTTTGCTATTCGATGGCTGCATGGACATCAGTGAGTGCATAGAATTTCTAGGCTCCAAGTCTCCTTCCTAAAGCAAACAAGTCACGTTGGTATCAGCCATGTCCACCTTTTGCAGGATTGTGAAGGGAACTGGGACTGAGGAAGAGCCAGATGCCATGGGTGTCTTCCAGTTCCACCCATCGGCCAGCTCGCCTGTACAGTGCCACTCAGGATGCGCAAGCTGTAGCACACAGGTCCACCGTGAGACCTGCATGAAGCAGAAACAATGGTCCAGCAGGTCCTAACAAGCAACACATATTCTGAGCAGCTGTGTGTGCCTGAGGTCCAAAGAGGAAAATGAAGGTGCATTTATGTGCTAGTTTCATTTCTGTTGCTGTGATGAAATACCTTGACCAAACCCAGCTTGGAGGCGGGGAATGATTATTTGGCTTACAATTTCAGGTTACAGGGCATCATAGCAGAAAAGTCAGAGATGCCGGAGCTGGAGACGGCTGACAAACACATTCACTCAAGAGTAAAGAGACACAAACACACCTGGGCAACCTGCTCACTCCCTCAGCTAGCTTCCTTCACTCTCACACAGCTCAGGGTACAGCCCATGAAACGGTGCCTCCGTTTCAGAGTGGATCTTTCCACTTCAGTTAACACTCAAAACAGTCGCCCCAAAGATATACCTACAGGCCAACCTTATCTTATGGATAATTCCTCATTATGACTATCCCCCCAAATGATTCTACGTTGTAAGCCAACATTTAAAACTAACCATGACAATTTCATGAAGAGGCACCAAAAATAGCCCAAATTATCAAATAAAACTCCATCCATCATCAAAAATGACAAGTTCAGTCAATAAGTATATCTGATGTCAATCTATGAAGTTCAATACTAGGTTCTTCAAGGCACATTACTATTCATATTTTCAGCCAGCTTCTTAATAGCCTGGGGAAAAGAATGTTGTCCTTTTGAGAGGGGACATAGCTTCAGGTAACAGCAGTATGTGAGGTAGGCAGTCTCCAGAGCACTGGAGCTGACACAGTGGAGATACATCAAGACTCCAGCCTGGAGGCTGGAGACTCACATATCCCTTGCTTTTCTTCCACATGCCTCAGTCTATTCACCTGTAACACTAGCCCATGGAGCTCATGCCCATGGTCATGGCAGCTGGTAATTTTGAGGAAGCAGCCATGTGGTTCTGTTCTGCTCAGGCAGGGAATCCCATGAATGATTTATGGTGCGAGCCTTTCTTCCCTCCATTCTGCTTTGAACTTATTTCTAGATATTTGTCTGTTCAGTTAGGGGCTTTATTGAAAACTGACTTCATCAATCACAACCTACAAACCCTGATGGGGGAAAAAAGGACTCAAAGTGAGTGTTCCACTCAATTCTCTTCTCCACAGAGAAACTCCTTTTCCTTCACATTGGAGGAAAAAAAAATAAGCCAGGAGCTTTAACCACTAATTCCAACTAATGGAGGATGCACTCTGCTGCTCTGGACTACAATAGCTTGAGACAAACCCCAGGGAAGTCAATATTAGATCAATTTGTGCGGCCAGCGGCTGGGGAAGGTGTGGAAAGCTCCCACCGTGGGTCCATTGTGGAATGCTGTGAGGGCTGCACACTTGACTGGGAAACATTTAAGTCTATTTTCTTTTGACCTCTGAGAACTCTTAAGTGAAGGGGGAAAGGGGGGCTGTGCAACAGGTCCAGTGTTTTGACATTCACTTCCCTGGGTGCAGGGTCTTTTTGAGGGAGGAGAGGGCAAATGCTCACAGCTAATGGAAGCCGTGCTGGGCAATTGGGCAATTGGTGTCATCAGAATCCCAGGCTGAACTCAAAGGCAAGGCCAGAAAATTCAAAGGGGCACTAATGGGTGGTACAGGACTACACCCCATGGTCAACCATGAATGAAAATGAGGTGTGGACAGCCTCAACTGAAGCCAATGCCTAGGAAAACGAAAGAGTCCTCTAAGGCAGGTAAGGACACAGCTGCTAATCAAAGCTTATGCTTAACAGTCACTTAATATGCATCTGGCCCGATGTGAAAGAGGTTGTTATCCCAATTAGGCCTTCCCAATAGCTCTATGAAGTGGTTGCTACTATTGCCTCCATTTCTGAAGTCATAGGAATCGAGACCTCAGGATTAGAGGGCTCCTGCCAGTTCCCATAGCCAGAGAATGGCAGGGACTCACACATTCCTGCCTTAGGACCCATTCTTTCCATTTTTATGGAAGCCTGCTTTCCTAGTCTTTGTGAAATTAAAAGAGTTCTAGTCTCTGAGCTCACTTTGCCTAGGTTTTCTGTAACCCACACATCCAACGGAAGGAGACTCTACCACCCAATTGCCTGCGCTAGCTCATCATGTGCTGGATACTGGAATCCTGCCAAGGACCCACTGTGGGAGCCTCTCCTGCTAGAGGTACTGAGTGGGTACTGAGTGGGTACTGAGATGTGAGCAGCAAAAGATTCTGAGGACTGTTGTTAGTTGCCGTAAGCCTATAGCTCCTTCATTGAGTTGTCTATAAATCAAAACCTCCAGAGACATAGACCAGTTCCAGTTAAGGATATGAACCTCTGACCTGAAAATCCCTTGAACTTAGTTGGGAAGACAGAGTTAGAACTCAACAGAAGAGGGTACATTGGCTGAGCCGTGTTTGGCAGCTTTCTTGAGGGAATAAAAAGAGAGTAAACAGGATCCAGATGAATGTCTGGAGATGGTTGATTTTGTGATAGAAACCAGACAGGGCAATGTAGTAGAGAGCTTAAATCTGTGACATTGTATATTTAGTCAGATTTGGGTGCAAAGTTCTGTTCCACCCCATACTAAACCATAACAATGTAATTGAAGCCAGCTAAGTCTGAGTGTCTCCACCTTTAAAGTGGATGCCTATGATTTCAACATTGTAGAGATTTGTGAACCTTAAGAGATAATCCATTTAATAGCCTACCATATAAGTGGCTGTCATTACAGTCACCTCCAGAAAGCAAGCAAGCACGGTGATACTGGATATGACAAGAGCATTTCTACAAAGTGGAGGCAGATATTGCAGACTCAGCTGAGCATGCGTGGAAGGGAACATCTGCACAACCATCCAACATGAGGGCATCCTGGAAAATCCCAGATGTATTTGTTTGTAGCAAGAACATTCTTGCATTTGAGCCTCTAGAGCAGTGGTTTTCAACCTTCCTAATACTATAACCCTTTAATACAGTTCCTCATGTTGTGCTGAACCCCCAACCATAAAATTATTTTTGTTGCTACTTCATACCTGTAAATTTGCTGCTATTATGAATCATAATGCAAATATCTGATATGCAGGAAATCTGATATGTGGCCCTTATGAAAGGGTCATTTGACCCCCAAAGGGGTTGTGACTTACAGATTGTGGACCACTGATCTAGAGCAACCCAGAATAGCAAAAGACCCAGAGAAGAAAAGGACCACACTGGGATATGTGTGGGACAGAATGAAGCAGGGCTGGCCTTACTAAAACACAAATTAACCACACAGGCTTGTGGCATTAGAGATCTTTGGAATATATCACTCTAGGTAACGGTGAGCAAAGGCATTACAGGGTGGGCTTGGGATTCATCTGGATTACACTGACTGCAAATATTAGAAAAATAACTTCTCTAGTGGTTTTAAAATATAGAATCGTTTTCCTCACTACACCTACCCTCGATGGACTAGAGTGGCTTAGAAGGTTGGGTAAGGGAAATTGCTTCAACTCTAGGAGCAAGGCCTGCTCCGAGGGCCAGGAAACCTTCCCACAAAGGGTGGGGTAAGATGTACTTCCCATGTTGTAAGTCAGGTAATGGTAACTGCTTAACTGCTGGATCAGGAAAGAAAGAGCCATAGGCACTAAGTAAGCCTCTGCTTGTGTTCCAATATAATGTATTTAAAAGCACAGGCAAGAGGACAAATTGGGCTTGTATTGTTCCAAATCAGTCAAAATACCCCCACCCACCACTTTCCACAACATTGTCTGAACCAGATGTTGCATAGTATTCAGGAACTATAGTGATTCATTCTGCCCATGAGAGGGTTCCAGGATAGTTTAATGAGAATGAGAATTAGGGTCCGGGGTGCATGTAGGTCTTCTACTTGCAAGCCAGGATCAAAGAGCAGCTGGTAAGGAGGTGTGGCCAGGAATATTTTACAGAACCTAAATTGAAGGACTGATGTAAGCATGCCATCACCTTACTTTTCATCTGGCTTTGTAATAATGAAAGCAAATAAAGCCCCATCTTGTAGGAAAACTTGAATTAGACACATCAGTGTTTCAAATCAAAGTATAATAAGTAATACAGTTTGTAGATAACATGAACTAACAGAAGTTAAGGAACACTGTGCCAGTCCACAATTGAAACAAACAATATGTCCCCATAGGTGTATCTGCTCTTGGTGCAACTCTCTAGTCAACATTGTCAGGGCTCCACTCACCCCTGACTTGGTCCCCACAGTTCCTGAGGCATCTCCCTGTCACCCAAGTTCAGAAAGCATACTGTGAACACCGCCACATTGGGGAGTTAGCAAGAACATTCTAGAATTTGAGCCTCTAGAGCAGTGGGGAGATGTTGGCCAGATCTTTCATTATTTCAGGAGATATCTCTGAGAAAGAGATTCCAGTTAGATCACAAGGGTTCTGGAACTCACTTCCATCCCTGTGTTCTTACTGTGGGAGTTCCTCTGTGAGCTTCTGCTTTACAGATGCTAAAGCAGTCATGCTAAGTGAGACATCAGAAGGTTTATACTCAAGATGACCAATGGCAGATAAGAGTGGGCAGATTGATTATCTTATATCCGGCAGGCAGTTCCATCTACAACACTGATACAAATTCCACAAAGAGATTAGAAATGTGTATAAGAAAAAGCAAAGCAAAGACATAATGCCTCTTTTAAAGACAGATATTATGAACATTTTGTGTGCATATGTTCAAGACCCCCTCTCTCTTTCTCTCTCTTTTCATGCACACACACACACACACACACACACACACACACACACACTTAAACACACACAAATTATAGTGTGTATATTATGCTAGAACCTGTTGAATTACCTTCAAAATGTAATGATCATCTAATGATCATCGCTCCTTAGCAATAAATATTCCTCTATAATGAACTATTTTAATAGCCAGAAAGAATTTCTGTGGCACAGCTATACCAAAATTTATTCCACTAATCTCTTTCTGTTGGAAATTTAGATTTATCCAATTTTCTGCCATTTTAATAGCATGATGAACATTATTGTGGCTCAATCTCTTCACATTTGCATTATTATGTCCTTAGGATTTATTTTTAGAAATGGAATCACTAATTCAAAGGGTATAAACATTTTAAGTTGTTCCATGCATTTTACCAAATTATCCAGAAAGTTTATGCAAATGTAAACACCCTTTCCCTGCCCTTCACTTGACCTTTCGCCACCATCAGGCATTGTTATATTTTATAATCTGAAGAAGTCAGAGGGAATGCGAAGACATGGAATTTTGATTCATTATGAGAGGATATCTTGAATTTTAATTTCTCTGTGGGAAATCTTCCTGGTTTGATTTGTGATTAGACTTGTGGGGACTCCAGGATCAAACTGACTAATTGTCTGTAACTGTAGGTTACTACATGAAAAAATCAGTAATTTTCTCTTTTGAGATCTACACATGGAGGAAGCCAGGCGTGATGGCTTGTGCAAGTAATCCCAGCACTTCGAAGGCTGAGGCGGGAAGACTGGGGATAACAGTAAACTCTGGGCCTGTCTGGCTATGGAACAGAGTATGATAAAGTAGCTTCATTAGACAAAGAAGAGAGGATGTCCAACAGGACAAGGAGACAGAGATAAATGAATAGTAAAGGTAATTCTGTATTTTTACAGCCTTATGTCCCCTTCTAATTCTTGAAGCACCAGTCTTTCCTGATCAGAGACATCTTTGTGACAGAATTAATCCATATTCAACTAGCAAAATTTCACTCCTGCAATCTTCAGGATCTATAAATACAACTTTAAGCCAATAACATTTCTAGACTGCGCATGTGACTGGAGTCCCATAGGACAATAATGGAGTTGAAAAATTCTTCTTCTTCACTAAGCTGTAGGTTTCACAATATCTAGCACAGTCTATCACCCACATGTCTGCCATGATGTTGGTATAAATATGCCTATTGTTCAGCTAGTCATATAAAAAAATAGAGCAATATAATTTTGTACACTATCTAAAATTAGATAATGGTAATAAACATCTATGTTCCTGGTTTATGAGCTCAGTATACTATAATTTTTATTGTTACTTTGGAATACAGTCCTACTCACAAAAATAAAACTCTTACTATTGCTTTTAAAGAAGCAATCCTTCAAGAATCCAATAACTGGGGGGCTGGATCCAGGGCTCAGCACTTAAAAGCACTTACTATTCTTACAGAATACCAGGTTTGGTTCCCAGCACCCACATGTCAGCTCACAACCATCCGTAACTAGTCCCAGGAGATCCCATGACCTCTTCTGGCCTCCATGTGCATTGTACACATGAGGTGCACATACATAAACATAGGCAAAGTCTGTACAGATAGAATATATTATAAATATTTTTAAAAATGGTTTCAATAACTGTAAAGAACTAGATTCCATGAACAACTCTGAATGTAGGTTAGTTTAGGAGGTAGCTCTTTCTCCATCTGAGTCGCTGATGAGATCGGCCCACATCTGGGCTGTAACTGGATGAGATCTGGAAGCAAAGCTCAGTTAAGCCATACTTGTAACCATTGACCTGCAGACAGTGAAAAGATAATTATACGTAATTCAAATATTCAAATCAAAGGCCTCCAGCATTAGCCTTCTAGAGATACCACTGCAGCTAGACTGCATGCCATTCACTGCACTGTTCCTGACACTGGATGCTGGGTCCCTGTGGTGATAATCTAATTGTACTGAATTATTATTTTGATTGTATGTTAATAAATAAAGTTGTCTGGGAGTCAGAGCTATTAGAGCCATAGCAAGAGTGTGGCGGTGGCGGCACACGCCTTTAATCCCATAAGATCTCTGTGTGTTCAGGGATACAGCCAGCATTGGAGACATATGCCTTTAAGACCTAGGGGGCTGTACATTCAGACAGTGACGAGGCAGTCATGTGTTTGGGTTTACAACCAATGAGAAGGCAGAACAACATACTTTAAAAATACGAACCGACAGGAAGTAGGTCTTTTTTTTCGCGAAGCTGGGACAGCAGGAGGAAGGGTGAGATTTTAGCTCTGAGCTCTGACTTCTCGGCTTTCTCTTTTACATTGTTTCTGTGTTTCTTATTTAATAAGACGGTTGGTTACATCTACATCTGGCGCCCAACGTGACAAGAATCCATTAAAAACTGCTTGGCTTGGCGGCAGGTCCGCTTTCCCGCAAGGGTGGCAGGCGGCCCGCGGCGGCGGCGGCACACGGCGGCTGGCGGCGATCGGCTTCTTAGTCCGAGCTGCTGGCGTCCTAGTCCGGGTAGCAACTTCTAGCCCGGGCCTAGGTCTGTGAGCAGCTTGCCTAAAGCCGGTGCTACAAACAACTCAGACCTGCCCTGCCGAACAGGGCCCTGCCTGTAAAGCCAACGCACGTGGTCGGAGCTTAAGGAAGCCAGACCCAAGCCTTGACTCGGCACAAGAGGGAACACGAGGCTGCATTTAAGCTTTAGCCGGCTACGCTTTCTTGTGCGTTCTCTCTTTCCTCTCTCTCTCTCTCTCTCTCTCTCTCTCTCTCTCTCTCTCTCTCTCTGGATTTACACCTGGGACACTAGGTGGCTGCTTTGAAAATCCCCTCGGATTTCTACTGTTCTACGCAGATTTGGTAAGTCATAATATATCAGATATTTTAAAGGAAACTATCTAAAAGAGAATTTTTTTCCACATTAAAAAACAAATGGGTTTTATGTGTACATTGGAAGAAAATTGGTTTTTGTTCGAAATTTTAGGCAGTCTGGCAATGGAACAACTATATAATATTAGTATTGGTGGAATTATGCACCTCATCACTATAATAATCCACATTTTAATATTTAAAAAGATAGTCAATTTAAGTGCCAGGATAACAGCGTTAGAAGAACTTGTTAAACCTGTAAAAATTCAGACAGAAGAAATTAACAGTGAAGTTGTTTCAAGTCGGGATCATAAGGTTGCAGAAAGAAAGCCTGTTTTCACACAGTCACCCTTAATTTATCCTGTAACAGTACAGCAGATGCCTGATCAAATGGCTACACAAAATACTTGGGCTCCAATTGAAATGTTGGATTTAAAAAGGTTTAAGGAGGCAATAGTATCTTATGGCATGCATTCCCCATATGTAAAGCAAATGTTAAACACTTGGTCAACATATAATAGGATAGTACCACAGGACTGGCGGGACCTCGCACAAGGTGTTCTGGAACCCAGCCAGAGACTTCAATTTCTGACTTGGTTTAAGGAGGAGGCTAAAAACATAGAAAAACAATGGAGGGATAAAGGAGTACAAGTTTGCCAGGATCAGCTTATGGGCGAAGGCCAATATGCTTCAGCACAAGCACAATGTTTATATGATGTCCAAACCCTAATTTTATGTCGAACGGCAGCCTTGAATGTATGGGACAAAGTTGAGGAACCAGGAAAAAAATCTGAGTCATTTACAAAGGTGAAGCAAGGCCCAAAAGAGTCTTTTACAGATTTTTTACAAAGACTGGCTTCAGCAGTAAAGAGAACGGTCTCGGATTCAGAAGCTGGTAAGGCAATAATTGAATCTTTGGCCTTTGAGAATGCGAATGCAGCATGCAAAAGAATAATCAGGCCATTAAGGGCAAGATCTGCACCTATGGAAGATTGGATTAGAGAAACAATTAATGTTGAAGCTGATGAGCATGATGATACATGGGTAGGAGAAGTAATTTCAAAAGGTTTGAGGAGTGTTAGATGTTTTGGATGTGGAAAGCAAGGACATTTGAAAAGGGACTGTAGACAGGTCATTTCCAGAAACAATGTTTCTTCAAGGAACAATGGCAACAGAATGCCCCTTCCTTCTGGAGTATGCAGAAGGTGTGGTAAGGGAAAACACTGGACCAACGAATGTAGATCAACAAAGGACAGACAGGGTAATCCTTTGCCTCAGTCTTCGGGAAACTCCCAGAGGGGCCTCAGGCAGGCCCCCAGTGCAAATCCAGTTCAAACCTTTCCGGCAGCCATAGAGGAAATGCCTGCTCTGGAGAGCGATTAAATAACCAAATGCCTATTGGAATAAATCATGCTGGTCAGGATGATGAAACAGAGAGAATAGAAAATTCAGGAGAAAACATAAAGAAAATTTTTTGGCAAACTTCTATTAATGAACAAAGACCAAAATTAACAATAAAAATAAATGGTGTTTTGTTGTCTGGTCTGGTAGACACAGGTGCGGACGTTACCATAATTGCACCAGAATTTTGGCATCCAACTTGGCCTCTTCAGGAGGTAAACGTTCAACTGTTAGGAATTGGGACATTATCTCAGGTGAAACAGAGTGCAAGATGGCTCGAATGTATAGGTCCAGAAGGACAGAGAGGAAAATTAAAACCATATGTGGCTAACATAACTATGAACCTGTGGGGTCGAGACTTGTTGCAACAATGGAATACTCAGATTAACATCCCTCCAATCTCAGAAACAAATCATAAACTAGCACATGTTACTGAGAGAAATATTAGAAGATATTGTTCTAATGAGTGGTCACCAGCCATCCATATTATACAAGAACAGGGCACAATAACTGATGATCTTCCAAAGACACCAACAGCTCTACCTTTAAAATGGTTAACAGACAAGCCTGTATGGGTCCAGCAATGGCCTTTAACAACAGAGAAACTCCAGGCTTTAGAAGAGCTGGTAGAAGAACAGTTAAATGCTCAGCATATTGAAGAATCAACCAGCCCTTGGAATTCTCCTGTATTTGTTATTAAAAAGAAATCTGGTAAATGGAGAATGGTAACAGACCTTAGGGCAATTAACAAAGTAATTCAGCCAATGGGTTCTCTACAATCTGGGATGCCTTTGCCTACTCTGTTACCAAAAGGATGGCCTCTCATAGTTATTGATTTAAAAGACTGTTTCTTTTCAATACCCTTACAAGAAAAAGACAGAGAAAGATTTGCTTTTACAGTGCCTACTTATAATAATTCTCAACCGGTTAAAAGATTTCAATGGAGGGTCCTCCCACAGGGAATGTTGAATAGCCCAACTCTGTGCCAATATTTTGTACAACAGCCATTGGAAGTGATACGTAAAAAATTTCCTAAATCTATAATTTATCATTATATGGACGATATTTTACTAGCTGACTCAAATGCAGATACTTTAGAAATAATGTTTGAAGAAGTAAAGAAAATTTTGCCTCACTGGGGATTACAAATTGCTCCTGAAAAGATACAAAGAGGAGATTCTATTAATTATTTAGGATATAAAATAGAGCTACAAAAAATTAGACCCCAAAAGGTGCAAATTCGGAGAGATAGACTACAGACTCTTAATGACTTTCAAAGATTATTTGGAGATATTTCTCATCTACGAACTATTGTTGGGGTAAAAAATGATGAACTGACTAATTTGTTCAAAACCTTAGAAGGTGACAAGGACTTAAATAGTCCAAAAGAATTATCACCTGAAGCTGAGAAAGAATTAGCCTTGGTAGAAAAGAAAGTGCATGAAGGACACGTGAATCGTATTGATCCAAAGCTGGATTGCATTTTGGTTATCTTACCTTCTAGGCGTTCTCCTACTGGAATATTAATGCAGAGGGAAGATATTATATTGGAATGGATATTTTTACCAAATAAACCAAATAAAAAATTAAAAACTTATGTGGAAAAAATCTCTGACTTGATTTACAAAGGAAAATTGAGACTTCGTCAATTAGCAGGCATAGACCCAGCAGAAATTGTCGTACCATTAACTAAGGAGGACATTGAAAAATTATGGACAGAAAGTGAACCTTGGCAAAGAGCTTGCAGTAATTTTTTGGGAGAAATTAACAGCAAATATCCCAAAAGCAATAGAATTGATCTTATAAAGAGAGCTGATTGGATCTTGCCTCGAATTGTACGGCAAAAACCCATATCTGGAGTTCGTACATTTTATACAGATGCCAACAAAGAAGGAAAGGCAGGTTACAAATCAGAAAATTTAAGTAAAGTGGTTCAAAGTCCGTATAATTCAGTTCAAAAATCAGAATTGTATGCTATTCTGTTGGTATTAATGGATTTTTCAGAACCTCTCAACATAGTAACTGACTCTCAGTATGCTGAAAGAGTGGTGTTACATATTGAGACTGCAGAATTTATCCCTGATGCTTCAGAATTAACTTCACTATTTATTCAATTACAAGATACAATCAGGAAAAGGAATCATCCTTTATATATAACTCACATTCGATCCCATACTGGTCTGCCAGGCCCTCTAGCACAAGGCAATGATGAGATTGATAAATTATTGATAGGAAATGTGCTGGAGGCCTCAGAATTTCATAAAAAACATCACGTTAATAGTAAAGGTTTAAAAAAGGATTTTTCCATAACCTGGCAACAAGCCAAAGAAATAATAAAGAAATGTCCTACTTGTTCCTTCTACAATCAGACGCCATTACCAGCAGGATGTAACCCAAAGGGTACTCAGAGAAATGAAATCTGGCAGATGGACGTGTTTCACTTTGCAGAATTTGGAAAATTGAAATATGTACACCACACTATCGATACTTATTCAGGATTTCAATGGGCAACTGCTTTGAGTTCTGAAAAAGCTGATTCTGTAATCACTCATTTGCTAGAAGTTATGGCCATCATGGGTATACCTGCACAAATCAAAACTGACAATGCTCCATCATATGTCTCTGTTAAAATGAAACAGTTTTTTGCTTATTACAATATAAAGCATATTACAGGCATACCACATAATCCTACAGGTCAAGCAGTTATAGAAAGATCAAACAGAACTCTAAAGGATATGCTAAATAAACAGAAATGGGTAACAAAAACCCCCAGAAATAGACTGCATAATGCTCTTCTAACTTTGAATTTTCTGAATGCCAATGAGAAAGGAACAACAGCTGCAGAGAGACATTGGATAATAGAAAAAACTACAGAATTAAATCAGCCTATATACTTTAAGGATGTGCTGACCTCAGAATGGAAACCAGGGTATGTATTACATTGGGGACGTGGTTTTGCTTTTATTTCTACAGGAGAAGATAAGCTGTGGGTACCATCAAAATTGATAAAGGTTCGATTTGAACAAGAGAGACCTCTTAATTAGAGGAGGTGATAGTTCATCAACCAGCATGAACATCCAATTTAAACTAACTTGTATCAATAACACATGCCTTTTCATTTAATCAGATAATAACTTGTCAAAAGGAAACATCCCCAAAATTAGTCTTGGGGAAAGGTTTTTGTTTTTGTCTTTTAGGAGAATGAAGGTTAAGGAATCTGAAGAACACTGGACAAATGAGACAACTGAAGAAAAGGGACAAATCATCTATCCCAAGAAACAGAGTGAAACGGTGTATGGGTATATATTATCTAAAAAAATTTTATGTCTTCCTAAATGTTTGTTTCTGCTTTTCTCTAAAGATTTAACACTATTGGTCTTCTAACAGTCCCAGTTCAATTAAAATTTAAAGCTGACTTTGGAGTTGGAGAATGGCTCTCTCCTTCTTTAAAATCAAGCATGTTGTTAAAAGGAAAATGCAAACTCCCTGTATCATGCCAGAATAAGAGCCATTTCTGCTATGGTACAGGACAAAAGCAAAATTAATTAAGGGACTATTCTATTACTAATCTCAACTCTTTGATTCTATTCTGATTCTTTAAACTGTTCTCAAAGTATAAATTTTATATCAAAATTTACAAGATTAATATATATATATACATTTTAAACTTTGTTAAGATATGAATGGTCACATAGAGTACTAACTAATTCTAGAAAAAAGGCTAGCTGCATATATATGTTTTTGTGTTCGAGTCTCTTATCAGTTTTCTGCAGGAAATCACGGCCTGGCCTAACATCAACTGAAGTCTCCAGAAAGAAGATGGGGCCCCACAACAACAACAATTCCACGTGGACAATAATAATATCATTAAGCTGACAAACATCATCCACAGATCAGCTTTGAACTACAAGATGCTCAGAGCAAATTTGTGATGACTAGCTGAGATGATCCAGTCTCAAAGACTACTTGAATAAGGACTTGAGATAAACCCTCAACTTTGGCATTATACACAGACTGGATAATGAAGGATATAGTTACCTCTCCTAGAATTTGACAATTAACCTAAAATTTTTCTTTCAGGATAAAGAAAACTTCGCCCATACCCAGCAGGAAGCAATTTTAAGAATACGACGCCCACATTCCCAAAGAGGTGGTGTGGGGCGGGTGGTTTTTTGGTCTTTTTAATGGGTTTTGGGTCTGGGATAATTTTCAGTATTTAGGGGGGTTGGTTACAAGTTATTGTCAAGGGTTAGGAAAAAGGCTAAGCAAAGGAGATTAGATTTAAAGTTCTTGTTTAAAAAAAAAAAGAGAAAGAAAGAAAAGAAAAAGACAATTACTAGTTTTAAATACTTTACATTGGATTGAATTGTTTTATATTGTACACAAATTTGAAACTGATATTGTTAGAAAATGCTATATGTATATTTCTAATTGTATTTATTCCATCCATTTAACAATGTAATGCAAATTTCTGATCCTTGAATGTTATTATTATCAACTATTAGGATATAAAGAAATGAAAGCTAGTAGTTAGACATTATCATAGAACTTGTAGTCATATTAGATATGTTTTAAAAATTGAGCAGAGATGTTTTAGACAGGTCATCTTCAAACCCTTCAGAGATCTACAGAATATGGCATTTAAAATGTTTTAATAACTTAGAAAATTTTTCTTTTTTGAGACATGTCGGCTCCTGGCAGTACCAATCTACTTTAGAGAAAATATGGGCATTGAAGAAACTGCATATGGAGTCAACTTTCATTCTGGCAAAAGTTAGCCACTGGACAACAAAGTATCCTCGAATCAACAGGACAAAATGGACAGACAGATCACGAAACAAGGGACTACTGATTCTTGCCAAAACAAGTGTGGTTATGGCTTTATCAAAAGGCATCTTCTGAGGCCAGGACAATATGGCCCCATCCCTGAAGTGGCCTTCGCATCCGGAAAAGGTACGGTGCCCTTTTCTTCGAAGGCAGCTTAACAGGTAGAGGGCCGATGGATTCTGTTGTACAATGGAACAGCAGCTGAAAGCTCATGCCTCTCAAAAGTAGACTGGCATTTAATAGAGGGATGTGGAGAAGAAGGGGATGCTGAGATGAAGCCATATATACACAGCCAAGAAGAATGGACAGCTGAATTAAAAAACTGTCAACAATTTCCAGAATTTAAAATCCTGAATCATGACAGGACACTAGTGGAATTCAGGTGTTTCTGGTACGTGGACTGCTCTCACCCAATGTGAGGTTGAACTGTTGACCTTGTGTACATCCTACTTCACAAATGAGTCTGTCAGATACACTAAGCCTATAGGCTGAAGATGATGCCCCAACACTGCGGAGAAACCTCAGGTGACTGCCCAGGCAGCTGGCTGTTTCTGTCAACTCACAAAATTTTTTGGAAGTTGCTTGCATGCACTTCCTGTTTTTATTTTTGTTAGCTACTATTATTCCCTTCTTGGGTCTCTGAGGGAGTTGAAGATTAGTTAGTTATGGTTGAAGATTAGTTAGTTATAGTTGAAAATTAATTAGGATAGAAAGTGCATTAGATACATCTTGGATTTACCAAAATAGGATAGATAATGGAATTATTTTCTCTGATTTGTCAAATACCTGTTTAGGTATTTATTACTTGTATATATTGTATATAGTTATTGTACTTTTGTATATAGTTTTTCTTTTGTTAGTTATAACCTTTTGCTTTCTTTTTCTTTTTATTAAAATAGAAAAGGGGAAATGTGGTGATAATCTAATTGTACTGAATTATTATTTTGATTGTATGTTAATAAATAAAGTTGTCTGGGAGTCAGAGCTATTAGAGCCATAGCAAGAGTGTGGCGGTGGTGGCACACGCCTTTAATCCCATAGATATCTGTGTGTTCAGGGTCAGAGCTATTAGAGCCATAGCAAGAGTGTGGCGGTGGCGGCACACGCCTTTAATCCCATAAGATCTCTGTGTGTTCAGGGATACAGCCAGCATTGGAGACATATGCCTTTAAGACCTAGGGGGCTGTACATTCAGACAGTGACGAGGCAGTCATGTGTTTGGGTTTACAACCAATGAGAAGGCAGAACAACATACTTTAAAAATACGAACCGACAGGAAGTAGGTCTTTTTTTTCGCGAAGCTGGGACAGCAGGAGGAAGGGTGAGATTTTAGCTCTGAGCTCTGACTTCTCGGCTTTCTCTTTTACATTGTTTCTGTGTTTCTTATTTAATAAGACGGTTGGTTACATCTACAGGTCCCTGAGATTCAAAGTATTTAAATTGAGTATGATAAAGAAGTTGAAGTCATGCCACCTCCTTCCAGTTGCCTGGAAAAAGTAGTTGCCTAGAATGATGGAATTGCCCAAATTCAGCATGCACTTTCTTTTTCAACATAAAGTGTTGTTTGAATCTTAGATGTTCTTGTAATAAAAAAACCAAAACCTGGTACCAGATATTGGGGTGAAAGGTCAGAGAAGCAGAGCTAGCCAAAGCTAACCTCACCTCACCAACTCCTCAGCTGATCCTGTTTCCAGGAATCTTCAGAAGGAAAGCCTCTGAGTCCTCACCCAAAATGTTCTCAGCTAAACTGCCTTAATTCCTGTTTCCTCACACCTTATATACTTTCTCTACCCTGCCATCACTTCCTGGGATTAAAGGTGTGTGTGCTTCCCAGTATTGAGATTAAAAGTGTGTGCCACCACTGCCTGGCTCTGTTTCCAGTGTGGCCTTGAACTCACAGAGATCCAGACAGATCTCTGCCTCCTGCGTGATAGGATTAAGGGTGTGTGCCTCTACTGTCTGGCCTCTATGTCTAATCTAGTGGCTGACTCTGTCCTCTGATCCTCAGACTAGTTTATTAGGGTACACAATGTATCACCACAATAAAGAAAGAAAGCATCTTGGAAGCCGGGCGGTGGTGGCGCACGCCTTTAATCCCAGCACTCGGGAGGCAGAGCCAGGCGGATCTCTGTGAGTTCGAGGCCAGCCTGGGCTACCAAGTGAGCTCCAGGAAAGGCGCAAAGCTACGCAGAGAAACCCTGTCTCGAAAAACCAAAAAAAAAAAAGAAAGCATCTTGGAATTTTACAGAGGTCACCTAATGAGAGACCACAACTGATGCTGTCTAAACATCTGTAGTGCACAGATCTTCATGGGTACCATGATGAGCATGTAGCTTTTACACCATTCCCATGTACCTTCTGTTTTGGAAACAGAAAGTTGCTCTCAGTCAGGACTTATATTTCAACTGTTCCTTCAATAGAAAGGTGTTGAGATATAGGGCAGTCATGAATAATAAAAATGAGATAAATGGATCTGCTATCAAATAATGGCTAGCAGTTGAGACCATATATATGTATAATATTTCCTGGTCCAGGAATAAGCATGAGGATGAAAACAGACCCAGAGGATGTTATCAAAGGACTCCAGCATTGCTCAAGAAGGGAGAAAGTAAAACTGTTCAGAGATTTATGCACTGTCCACATGCATCTCAGGGAGGATTTTCTACAGTGCTTTGATTTCATATGCATGTTAATATTTATAAAGAAATATGAGGTGTTTAAAGGCAATTTGATTTTTAATACTAACTAAAGAAGAGGTAAAATAGTATCTTTTCATTTAGACTTGGTGATGCTGATTTGGGACCAGACACTGTGGGTTACTTCAGAGGCAAGTTCAACCTCTACTCACCATCTGGTCTTAAAAGAAGGGACAAAGATCCAGGAGCTATGGCTGAAAGATCCTTTAACTCAAAATAATTTCAAATTGCACTGTATCTAGTCCTCTAACTCATAGAAAAAGCTGACTATTTACAAAATTGAACATATTTTTTTTCTTGAAATAACCAAAAAAGATTTAGTAATTTTAATCACTTGGAATATGGTCATGATATACACCTAAAAAGTTAATGAGGCAAAACTATAGAACTTACCAAATTGGGTAAGGCAGACAATCACATTTCTTTATGAAAAACAAAGACAAAATCCAATTTTCATCTTCTGTGACTGACTTCTCTGCCTCAGACAAAATGAGACATGAACCTACCTGCTGAAGTTCATCTTGAATATAAGAAAAATAACAGTGTTTTTCCCAGTCTCTGCTCTCACATAACCTGATATGTCCTTCACACCAGATACACTCTCAAAGCAGCTTTGGAGTGGACCTGGGCAGCTATAGAGTTGGACCACCAGATGTGAAATGGGAACAACTCTCTCATGCTTATAATTTCTATTTGCCTACCCAGTGAGATTGGGCCAGGACCTGGCCATGGTTGTATCTGGAGAAGACAAATGCTAGCATAATCTTGTTTCTCTCCATTTGGAAAGTAACCTTGCTGATGAGAGGAGCTGGGTCTTAGGTGTCATCTCTACTCACCCTAGAGACTGCCCCATAGTAGGTCCTCAGGGTATGTTTAGAAATAGGCTGACTGGTCAATTGATTAAGAGGATGATTATTTGGATAGAAGGACATTATGGAAGGCAATGGTGGCCTTGGTTCCTTCATCGTCCTGTGATGGTTCTTCACATCTGCCTTGCAGCAATGTGATGTATGACTTTCTTCCCCTTGTTTTGCCACAAAAAAACCCCACCATGACCCAACCTTTCTAATTTCATGCAACATTCTTACTCCCTTCTCCTGGGAACTTTCAATTAGCACCAAATGAAACAATACTTACTTTGTGTTCTCTGTTTAAAATAAATGGAATCCCTAACTGCCCTCAATGTCTTGGGCAAATAAATAATATAAATTACCTGAACTCTGAGCAGAAGAACCTATGGCCCAAGACCAGTTCAGCCCAGTATGGGCAATGACTGTGCATGTATACCATCCTTCATCTCTTATTTCCTACTTGCAACTCCATCCTATATTGATTGCACTGTTCTAGTTAACTATTTTAAGATGTAAAGAAAGGACAATGAGCCAAGTGCCTAAGGACAATGCCTTGTTCTGGCTAATGGAATTGTTTAGCTAAGCAAATACAATGCTAGAAGGCCCGTGGGTCAGAACCTTCATCTCCAAGGCCTATCACCAGTGGCACTTGGTATCATCTGCATAAGGTCATATGAGGAAAGGTCAAGTCCCATTGGTCAAGGTCACATAAGCCCCAATCAATAATCTGAGTGATAAAGATGCTGAAAGTCTTGCTCTAGGCATCCTGAGGGGCTCTGAATACAAGACTGACTTCTTTGCTTCAAATGCTTAGAGCATTTTCTATCCCTATCTTCTTTCATGTATTCATTTGTACATGCCATTTAACTACCATTGCCAGGTTGCCTATTAGCTTATTTTCTGAATCAAAAAAGCTTTTAGAGTGGAAGAGCCAGCTATGATGAAGCAAGCAGGGATAAGAGAAATAAATGGGAACTGCTCTAGGCAGGTAACAAACCCACTATTGGCTTTTCAAATTGTAGCGTGAGTTTTCTGCAGACAGAATCAGACAGCCCTCCCCCTCTGCTCCACCCTTTCACCATCATCCCTAGTCTTTGTTCTGGATGAACTCAGATCTCCCTGAACATCCATTCATGTGATCTCTACTATTTGCAGGTACACAGGAGTGTCTTCAAACTCAGGACCACTCATTCCTGACTAAAGTGTGAACACCACAGACTCAGTTGCTGTTGAGTCTCTACTACTCAGTGCTTGGATAAATGGAGATGAGTTCCACTTTAAGAAGCTTGCCTCTGGCTAGAGAAGCCTGGCAGCTCCACAATGCCACAGTAGGTAGAAGACCTGGATCCCCAAGTACTAAGATGGATCTTTCTGAAGAGCTAATACTGAGCAGTGATTGTGGAAGTCAGACAAGGCTGAGGATTTTCATGGAAAATATCAGAGACCTTGTCTCTATATGAGCCAAGAAGTCCCTAGAGCTGTGTGGTTATTATACAAACCTGCTCTATCGTGCACAGCGTTATCAGTGCCATCTACTCTGTCACATGACAGCCCCTTTCTCCCCTATACTCATAGACAAACTGCCTACACCTGGCTTCTGGGGTCTTTGAAAATACAGGAGACTTAAAGACCCTCCTAGCTTCTCAGCCTCAGCAGAACCATCCCAGGCATCTCATCAGGAGACCTGGAAGTCACTCCCTACTGCACTTCTGAGAACGCTCCTCAACTCTCTGATGTTCCACTTCCTTTTCCCTCTACCCTCACAGTAAAACTGTCTGCTTCATGGGAGAAGCTACCATGGTCATGGGAGAAGGTCTCTGTCCCCTGGTCTCTGAGCTTTTAGAAAAGCTGGAATGAGCATTCAGTATTTCCTCAAAGGCATGACCAGACATGAAGGTAGGGGCAACACCCTCATTATCTTACTGTTTACTTTTGCCAATCCCCTAAGGAAGCTGTGGTCCCTTTTGGTTGTAATGGGAGAAGCAGGAGCTAAGTAAATTTAAGTTTTAGTTCCAGAATCCATAAAACTTTCTGCTACAAACTGCAGAAAAAGGAAAAACTTGTCAAAAAGAGACTCAACATTCTCAGTGACACTGAGACATACAAAATATTGCATCACACAGGGTGGGATACCCAAGATCGCAGGGAGCAGGCCACACAGGAGTTTCCATCTGAGTCTCTGACAGAGCAACACGGCAGGGTAGTTTCACTATAGGGAGTATTCCATATCCCGAATCCACCATTAACCAAGAACTCTCCAGGGTCTGCTAGAACCTGTAGACCCAAAGGGAGCTCAATACATGGAAACTCTTGGAGCTGGAGAGATGACTTAGCAGTTAAGAACACCGGCTGCTCTTCCACAGGACCCAGGTTCAATTCCCATCACCCACATGGCAGCTCACAGTCATCTGTAATTCCAGTCCCAGGTGATCCAGTGCTCTCTTCTGGTCTCTTCAGGTACTAGACATACATGTGGCACACAAACATACATGAAGGAAAAACACCTATACACATAAAAATTAAAAATAAATAAATCTTCTTAAAAATAAAATAAATAAGTGGAGACTTTTGAGAATCTGACAGAGCTATTTCTAAGGCAATATTTACTTAAGAACATGTGATTTCAGTTCTACCTAAAAATGCACATAAGTGAACACCACAGCAAGAAGGCACAGCCGAGGCCAAGAGTGGTGAAAAAGAGTAACAGTTATTTTATTGTCTTCAAACACTGGTTTTGGGGACCAACGGAATGGCTCAGCAGATAGAAGCGTTTACCATCATCCCAACATCCTGTGTTAGGTCCCCAGAGTCACATGACAGAAGAAAGAACTGATTCTGTCAAGTTGTCCTCTGACCTCCATAAGAGTGCCATTGCACAGGAACATGCATGTGCACACACACACACACCCCTTTGAAAGCCTGAGCTCTTATGGAACTATTCTGGTTTAATTAGTCTAAGAGTGGTGGGGAAAAGGCAGCGTTACATCAAAAGCTTCACTTTTACTGAGTGTGTGGTTTTGTTTCTTTGTTAATCACAGGCCTCATAATGGTGATGCAATTCTGCACATAAATACTCTAGCCTGGTGTCTGGGGGCACTGTGTAATTCTTCTTCCATTCCTGACAGGCAGTGGAAACATTACATGGAGATACTGCAGGGCAATCATATACAGGTCTCTTTCCATAGAAAAGTTTTCCCCAAACCAAGAGGCTAGCATTAGGACCCAGCTCTATGCCCTGAGATTCATCTCCTTCTACCACATGCAATGCATCAAAAGAACCACTCTGTCCATGGAAATCATAGCAGGAGGAGGGAAATCAAACCGAAAATTAATCAAACAGGATGTAATTCCCTGAGCAAACGTACATCAATTAGGGGAAATGTTACCGTCCAGGTTCCGGGTTTGGGATCTCATGAGGGACTCATGAGGTGAATAAACTCCGCTCCGACATTGATTATGGAAAGCAGCAGCTGTATGATGTCAGGGCTGCTATGATCACTCCAGCCAGAAATGCACTTTGCAGTGCCTTGATTCCTGGGATTATCTTTGTGCTGCCCGACAGCCAGAGACAGAAACTGCACTGTTTAATGGAAAACTTTCTCTGCTCTGTTCATCCTGCAGCCAGGCACTCTGACCAGCGCTGTTTGCATTGTCTGTTTGCCTGTGATACATGTTCTTTGAGTTGGAGCAGGTCGGAGGAAATGATTCTTCATCACCCTTGGTATGTGTAAGACAAAATATTAGGCAGGGTGATAGATAGTGAGATAACAAAATGTTTCTCCTTTCAGAGAGGAATGGAGAAAGGCCAGTTGCTGCCAAGACCTTACTCAATACAGATGTTGTTTTCCAGGTACAGGTCTGTTAGTATGTAACCCCCTACCCCCAAGTGGAGGTATGCCTCTAGATATGAAAGCCAAGGATCTGGAAATTACCACCTTGAAACCTGGTTTGTTAACCTCTGAAGTCCTTCACCCCACCACTTCATTAATCTAGTATCTAATCAATGTCCCCAAACTTCTACTTTTTAGTTTATTTTAATTTTGTTTAGCTTTGTTTTTTTGAGGTAGTCTAAGCTGCCTCAGACTCACTGTGGACCTGAGGGTGATCTTGAATTTTGGATCCTCTTGCCTCTACCTCCCAAGTGCTGGAGTCACCGGCATGCACCACCACACCAGACTCCAAAACACCTTTTCTCTAGATTAGCCACAGAATGGGGTAGAAGTTAGGACATCAGGTCATCCCTCATACCCCCCAGGTACAACTGGAACACTTGGGGACCTGCCTCCCAGAGGCCAAGCACCCACAGACAATGTGCTCTGCACACCAGTCCACATCTGAATGCCATGACCATCCTTTGAGCACAGGTCTTTACCAAGTCTCAGAGACTCAGGCATTTATCCTTTGCTTTTCTGTTTTTGTTTGTTTTGTTTTTTAGCTTAGCTTTTCTTGGGAAACTTATTTCTTCACATTACAAACAAACATACATCCCTCCATTGGTGACATTTCTGTCAACTCCCCGTCCCTTTAGCTTACCATCCCTCCCCCAAGGCTTGCCCCAGATACTTCACAGATCCAACTAACAATTGTTTTTCCTCTGAGCTCATGCAAGACCTTCTTCCTCCTTCTTAAATCAAACATGAACTTCAGTCCACCAAATCTGCTGAGGAGGACAAATTCTTCCTATAATCCAGCTCTTTTTTGAGATCTTCATGTTTATTTGTTCCTCGACAGGCTCTCCTGGCTGATTGCTATTCTTATTCCTATGTGGTCACCCTGTCCCTGGGTACCCCTTTACTTTTGTGCCATGGGAGTCCCTCAGTCTCTCTGATAGGGTCCTCAGCCTTGTTCTGCAGACATGTTAATCAGCTACTCCATCTCTGCAGTCATACTTCTTTCCCAAAACTCTGCCAGGGAAGCCAGCCCTCTGTTCCCAGACCCCACAGACCCATCTGGAATTCTGAGCTCAGCAGGAATCTTCATGGGAGTCAGTCTAGGGTTACTTCCCCAGCTGTCCTTGTCACTTGCACTCACATAGTTTCCCGCCCATCCTTCATACTCTAAGACAGAGATCACCATTTCAAGTTAAGGATGGACGGGGCGGGGGCAGGGGAGGACTCCTTCTCTTCACGCTACCTAGGCTTTTGCTATATTCGTGGCCTTCAGCTGTCTTCTAAGCACACAGACATTGTGAACAGAGGCCCCTCACATCCCTTTATTAAAGCGAGGCTAAGGAGTAGCCTCTTTTGTTCAATAGGGCAGGAGAAAGGGAAAGGAGTAGGCTGACAGCAAGAGAAGAGGCCGATGGTTTCCCTAGTTCACTGGCCCTCAGCTTGGGGAGGACCGACTTCTGTTTTTGGCTCAGCTTTCGCTATTACAAGTAGACAGTGTGTTTCCTATACCGTCCAAGCTTAAGGAGCCACCTAGAATGGTGGACAGTGACCACTGTAATGGCTATTGGATGACTTGGGTTATGCTTCTTGTTTTGATGCTAATGTGAGATGTGACTAAAGAAGGTAACATCCTCTCTTCCCCATTCTCCTCAGCCTGAGCCAAACAAGCAGGATTGTACTGGATCCTGGTTTCCTACTGTCTGGTCATAACAGTGACATCTTCATGACATGATTGTGCCATATCTAATTGTCACCTATACTTCTTTTTCTTTAATATTTTTTCCTTAAATTGATCTATTTGAAATATACAATACTATATATATATATATATATATATATATATATATATATATATATGAATCCCTCACTGCTAAAAGAAGTTCATTTCCCAAATTTCAGAAACTGCGATTCTGCAGATATGACTATATATATGTATGTGTATATATACATATATATAGTCAAATATATGTGTATACAGTCAAATACATGTATATATGCATGTACATTGTGTGTTGCTTAAATTTACTATAGATACATTATATCACTTAACTAAACTCAAAGAAACTAAGTGATGTAAGACATATGCAGAAAGACAAGAACTTGCCTTCTCTCATATGTAGAATTAAATATAAAATGCAAAGCCAGGTATGGTTTTGCATAACTGTAATCTCAGCCCTTAGGTGGTAGACATGGAAGGGTCAAAAGTTCAAGACCAGCCTGGGCTACAAAGAAAATCTGAGGCTACCCTTGACTATATGAGATTATGTCTCAAAAATAAATATAATCTAATGAACTGAATGTAGAATTGGAGTTACTAGGGCAGGATAAAGGATAAAGTGGGGTCAAGCAGACAAGAGAGGGTGTAAACCTGAGCACAGCCTGATGTATTCATGTTCATAAGTCACCCCAAAGCCATTCATTTGTATGTTCTAATATTTGTAATTTTTAAGAAATTTAAAAAGCAAAAATCAACGAAGGCCAAACAATGTCATGAATTCTAAAGCAGATGTTTTTGCTTGCCTTTTTTCCTCCCTTCTTTTTGTTACAAAGTGAAAATAGCAGATGTTAAGAAGGTGTGAAAGCCAGTTACAGCCACGGGAGGATCATGCTCCGGTGTACTGAGTGCAGTGGAGCGGAAAGCCAAGTGCCTTGTGTGGTGGCGGTTGCTGTTTAAAGGCAGACTGTGGTCCTAGACAAAAGCACCTGGTGCTAGTGGAGGGTGATGTTTGGAGGAGCAAGCACTGCCTGAAGACAAAGGACCCTTCTCTGCAGGCCCCAACATTCTGCCTTAGGGTGCTCCCTCTGCATTTAAAACTCTCTCTTGTCCAGAACTGCATATCATGCTTCTATCCCCAGACATGCACCCAAGCCTCAGTTTCCTCCTATTCAGAAGTCCGCTTGGGTGTAAGAATCAGACAGATCCCTTAATACTCCCTGGGTCTCACAGTCTCTGTGTTTCATCTCCACAGGGCTCCTACTCTGCCCCTGGAAGTCCTGCACACTCAACTCCATTTCAAGCATTAGGAGAGCATCCCCTGGGGTTCTGTGGCCAGATGTGCTCCTGATACACCTGGCCATGCTGCTGAAGCCTGTACTTTTCATGTCTCACACTTGTCTGCCTGTGTCACTCACACCTATGGTCATCACTGTCTTGAAAACACACCTGCTCCACAGCCCAGCCTAAAGAGAGGGGTGTCAAGCATAGCTAATGTCCCAGCAGGTGCTAGGCCACAGCTCTCAGGAAGCTTGGATGATGGATTTTGATCTTTCCTTTTCTGTGGCCATCCTGGACTGATTGCCTCCAAGGATGCTTTGGTAATTGTCTTGTAGTTCGGAAGCAGAGGGAATGGCCTGGCATATTGGAGGCATAAGAACACATGGACATTTATATACCTCTAGACTAAAATCTGAACTATCTGACAACCAGGGAGCCTGTGTGGGTCTCAGCTAGGTCCTCTACAGATATGGTTGTTAGCTTGGTGTTCTTGTGGGACTCCTAACAGTGGGGGCTGTCTCTGACTCTTTTGCATGCTTTGGGACCCATCTGACAACCAGGGAGCCTGTGAGGGTCTCAGCTAGGTCCTCTACAGATATGGTTGTTAGCTTGGTGTTCTTGTGGGACTCCTAACAGTGGGGACTGTCTCTGACTCTTTGGCATGCTTTGGGACCCTTGTCCTCCTACTGAGTTGCCTCATCCAGTCTTAATATGAGGGCATGTGCTTAGTCTTATTGTAACTTGTTACGCTGTTTTCAGTTAATATCTTTGGAAGGCCTGTTCTTTTTTGGAGGGAAGAGGATCGAATCTGGGGGAGAAGGGAGTTGGGGGAGGTAGGGGATGGGAGGAGTGGAGGGAGGGAAAACTGAGGTCAGGATTTAATATAGGAACAAAGAATTAAAAAAAAAATCAGAGCTATCTCCCACCATCTGTAGAAGGTCCCTTCTGGCCAGGGCAGTTTTTCTTTCCTGTTTCTAAACAGAATAGGAAATGCTGTCTGCTTCCAGGAGGCAGGAACCAGACACAATATACACTGTGCTAGAAAAAACATCATTTTGAATGCATTGTTGGGTTCTTAGACCCCAGAGCTTTCCACACAGCTATTCTACCATTCAAAAAAGATCAGAAGGTTGAGTGTGGCAGGTAAGCAAATACAGACTTCCAGGTTTGCCTGGGAAAGACAAATAGTAGCCTCATCCTAGTGAGTGAGGGCCAGCTCAAAAGTACACTCTTTGTCTTAGGCACAGTAAGCTAGAAGTTCAGAATGAAGTTTAAAGAGGTTTTGGGTTCCTAGAAGTAATAAATATATAGCTAGATGAAAGCAATAATTTAAACCACAAATCATTTCTCCAAAATTAAAATCAAGCAAATGAAAGTTTTTGATAAAAGATCATGAAACATTCGGGGGAAATAAGCCATCATTAAAGAATAATTATCAGAGACAACAAATATCAGTGCATTAATTCCTTGTCTTGCTCTGACCAAATGCCTGAGAGAAGCAGCTTAATGGAGGAAGGGCTTATGTGAGGGTCATGTCATCCACCGTGACAGAGAAGGCTTTAGGAGCTTAAGGCAGCTGCTCACATTGCATCTGCAGTCAGGAAGCAAAGCAAGGTGAAGGCTGGCACTTAGCTAACAGTCTCCTTTTCGTTAAGTTCAGCATCTCAACCCAGGAAATGGTACCACCTGCAGTTAAGACAGGTCTTCCAACCCCGATAAACCTAATCTAGATATCCCTAATAGGAATGCCCAGGTACATGTCTCCTAGGTGAGTCTCAATCCGGTCAAGTTTGCATTCAATAACAACTATCAATAGACACTGTGTATCAGACCATCTTGGATGGACCAGTTCTGGTGCGCTTGATTTATAGCTAGCTCACATGCTGGTCACTGCTCTTATGACCAGTTGTATTTAACATCTCATTAATTCCATGCACATGTAGCCTGTTGACTGTCTCATACCTCAAGGCTGTTGCACAGTGACTACTCAAGAATCCACAGAAACTTCAGGCTCCTCAATCTAAAATGATGCGCCTACAAGTTGGTTGTGAAATTCCTACATCCCTGTGACACATGGAATGCTGAAGTGTGTCTCCAAAATAGTTTATTTCCGTGTCTTTCTGAGTTATTTTAAGTCTAGAAACATTTGCCAAATGAGCCTACTTTGCAATGTTATTGTAAGGGGGTATGTTTCTCTTTACTGCCACTGACATGGTGTGGACATTCTTTAGGGGTCTAGGACCAGTTCTAAGATGTGCCATATTGCTATTATTATGGAAATGATTACCAGAAGTTGGGAGAGCTTGTCTCACAAAAGAATCACATAAGCCTCTTGAGACATAACCCATGTCTCCACCTGAAGTATGACGCAAAAAAAAAAAAAGAAAAAGAAAGGTACAATTTAGTCCCCCCTCTTATTTTCAACGAATAGAGTAAACAATGATTGAAGAACGCAAACCAGATGAACAACAGACCAACAAACAAAAAGTAGCCACACACACACACACACACACACACACACACACACACACACACAGACACACACACACACACAAAGTGTATCTCAGTGACGGAACTTAGCATTGTGAGACCCTGGGTTCCATCCCCCAGCACCATCAGAAAAAAAATAAAAAGGTACATTCATGATCAAGCAACATACCCTGGTGAATTTTCCTTGGAGGTGAAGTGAAAGAACCCTCCACAGGAATCTAAAGATCACATTGAGGAGGAGGATGGCATCTTGTCCCTCCCGATGTGTGAGGACATTAAATAATGCAGAAGTAAGTCAGCTAGGTTATTGATTTAGCATAAAAAGTTCCAAGAGTGAAATGATATATTTATGTTGCAATACAAAAAGGAATATATAGTCAGAAAATACATACATACATATATATGTGTATATATATATATATATATATATATATATATATATCCTGCTCACATCTACTTTGTAAATGTACGCCCTGATGCTTTGTCTTCAGGCAGAAATTTAGCCATATTCTCCTGCAGGTAAATCTTCTACAAATTCTAGCCTGAGGGAAGACTTTTTCACTTTGTATTTAATGCTGTTTGAAGATGCTTGAGTGGAACTTATGAAATCCCCAGCATCACAGAAGAGGTTTGTATTTTCCATTTAACCCCTGAGTTGTGGTTCCTCTCTGTAACCTGCCTCTTCCCTGCAGGCAGCCCCTCCAGCCTGGAGCTCTCTGAGCCCAGAGAGGCTTGTATGTGTCTTCCAGGACACTGTTGGGTTCAGTATCAATATTTTCACCAGGCCCAGGCAGATCTAAAATTGTGGACTATCCATGGGAAGCAAGGGTACATTTCAAGCCCAGGAATAGGAGCTGATTTTGTAACCAGAGGAAGCAAATATACCTGTAAACAGTATCAAGGAGGCTTGTTTTCAAGTCGTGCCTTAGCTACTTCAGGTTTAGCTCTGGGCACATTTATTAGCCTGTTTCATTTTCAATAGCCTAATTTATAGTAAGGGACTGAAGATGGTCCCTGAATCAGAAGTTTCTTCTGAGAAAAGTAGATATTAAAATGCATGTAGTGGGGCTGGAAAGATGACTCAGTTGTTAAAAATCACTTGCTGCCCTTGTAGAAGACCTAGGTTTTGTTTCCCAGCCCTCACATGTTGGCTTACAGACACCTCTAATGCCAATTCCAGGGGATCCAATGACTCTTCAGACCTCCAAGGGCTCTAGCTCACATCTGGAGTACATACATACAAGCAGGCACACGTACACATATACATAAAATAAGTAAACACATATTTGAAATGCATATATTGCATATAGCATTTAATATGGAACCTGGTATACAAACATAACAAGTTTAGCTTTTAACAGAATAATTATCACCATCATCAGTATATTTTGCCACTGACCCAGCTACCATATCCCACTTATATGGAACCTTTTCTGTGTCAGAATTTGCCAAGCAGTCCTAAAGCAGATAAGCCAGTATGAAGAAACCCTGAAGTCAACCCTTGCACTATTAGTTCATGTAGGAGAACCCTGAGTCTCAGAGAAGTCACATTAATTGTTCAAGTTCGCACAGCAAGGTCAGATGTTGTCTCACAGACAAACATCAGGATTTACATTACCCAAAGCAAAGTCAGCAGGGATCCCATAAAGTTAATTCAAGTAACTCACCCCTAAAGTTAATATATTTTTAGGACCAAGAAAGCCCACGTAATGGGGAGTGCTCGGGAACCCAAATCTACTTGGCATTCTCCGACGCGTCCTTGGGCTTCTTCGAGATTCGCAGCCTATAGCTTTTGGCAGTCCCCAAAGAGAGAGCTCTTTCCACTAACAAAATACAAAATGCAAAATTAATAAAAAGACCCTTTGAAACTGACAAATGTGCCTCAGGCAAACTATCTGCCCAGCAGCTGGTTAAAATTTAATCAGTTTCTTTAAAAAAAAATTTTTTTCCAGGCCTGTACATCTTTTGTATGGAACTCCCCAGTCTGAGTGTGGTCAAAGTTTGTTAAACAAGAAATAATAGCCAAAGCTTTTTAATTCAGCAAATAAGCGATGGGTGCTTTAAATGATTCTGCGGCATTCAGGGAACTAATTGCCTGGGTCTCAACAAAGCTGGGTAATTCTTTAATAATTTCTGTTCTTTCTCTTAGAAAACCTAAATTGGCAACTATACTCTGTGCAGTGAATCTTACCATTGATTTAAGCTTCTGAATTACACTGTGGATTTTTTTTTCTGGGAACTTGATTGAACTTTATACATGGGTGGGGGGTCAGGGGGAAGAAAGGCAGAGATGGAAGGAAAAGTGAGAACGGGTCTGCTAGCATCATGATTGGCATATGTACAAAAACTCCTGAGAACTTAATGAAGAGCACATGGCTGTCACTGTCCTCAGGACACTGCAGACCTGAGGATTGTAGCTCTTAGCCAATCAGCAGTCTCTAACCAGGAGACCCAGACTATAGGGTCTAGCCCTGATTTGATTTACTTCGCAGGACTCTCCTTCCATAAGCATGCATAAAATTAAGGACCATAGTGAAGGCCAGATAAGCAACCATCTAACATGGAGAGCATCTTCCAAGTGAGTGAGACCCTCAAACTCCAGCAGTAATCACACATCTCCTCCTGCTTTAAATGTAGTCATTCATAAAGAACCAGCACTAAGGGTGGGTGGAGGGCATGCACAAGAGGAATTATTTCTGTTGTGTGGCCTTAAATCTCAAGCATCCAGCCAGGCGTTGATGGTGCATGCCTTTAACCCCAGCATTTGGGAGGCAGAGGCAGGCGAATCTCTGTGAGTTCAAGGCCAGCCTAGTCTACAGAGTGAGATCCAGGACAGGCACCAAAACTACACAGAGAAACCCTGTCTTGGAAAAAAAAAAAGTAACAATTCTAAAGTATCCAGATCTTGGCACCAGACTCCTGGGATGTCAGGTGTGGGCAAGGGTAATGGGAATAGTAGGAGAGTGACAGAGTCAGGATAGAAGGTCCTTCTGTATGCTTCTTGGATGTGACTCCAGAGATTTCTCTTCTTCACTTAGCACAATGATTAATTGCTACTAAGTGTTTTATTCAAGTGAATGAATCAACTGGCCCATGGCTTTAATTGTATCCCATGATGATTCATTTTGAGATACAAAGTAGAAATTTTTCTATAACGGGAAAGAACAATACCCATGACGCCTTTGTTCTCAATACTGTGGGAGGCCATCTGATGGAGAGGAATGGCTATTGGCTCAAGAGAGAGTCAAATTTGAACTCAGGAAGTTGAATTCCAAGAGTTTTGTGTTTTAAACTGGGTCTGAAGTTAAGCCCAGATCTAGCCTGCAGTGTTTGGATAAATGGGATGAATTTCGAGCTCAGTCAACAATATTCTCTACCAAGCTGTTGTATAATTGATGTTTCATTCACAGTGACCCTACATAGTAGGTAATACTATTAATTCCATTTTCAGGAGAAAAGATGGAAGCTGATGCTCAGTATCCTCTTCGAAGTCCATCCAAGGTTAGAGCTGAAATGAACTGGGGTACTGTGCATGTGATACAAGTACCTTCTAACCAACCCTCAAGAGATGTGCTAATATGTTGCTGTTTGGAAGTCTAGGAAACATTTCCTCACTAAAGACTTTCATCCCAACTTTTAGTCATCTCCTGTTTGGTTGATACAACTAGAAAGTTCTTAATAATCAGCTTTTCAGTTTTTAGAATTGACTGATTCTGCTCCTATCCCTTTAACTGTGATCATGCATGCCCTAAGTGCGCTTGTTGTTATATGTTATATATCTGTGCTTGGGCATAGCCTAGTCTGAAAACATCACATTCCACCTTTGTATATTGATTTTAATAAATTTAAGTATTTAATAGGTTAAAGTGTTCTGCTTATGTTTGTTCCTGTGTATTTATTCTAGTATTTTCTCACTTGTTTACACTATGTATATAGTGCAATGTACACTTGTACACTGTATCTATACGTTGGGTCTATGTGTTACATATATAAGAAGCTTTAGCTGTTATATTTTTGAATCAGATCATATCCTTGACCTTTAATACGTGATCTTTCGCAGAGATCCCTCGTTTTTCTGACCATCCTGTTTTCCCCAACCATCCCTCTGTTGTGCTAAGGAACATCTTCCATGTGTTTCGGATGTAATTAGGCAGATGTGGTCCTGTGACCTAAGAGAATCGGATGTATAGTCAACCTTCAGCTATGCTCAGTGGTTTGATGAACTCGTGATCCATTGTGCAAACAATCTCAGGTGCTTAGGTGACAACTGTTATGCTTGATTGCCATGATCAAGATCTTGTATAGTTCAAGTTAGCCTTAGACTCCCTATGTAGCCAAAGACAACCTAGAACTTTCCTGTTCCTCCTGCTTCTAAATCACAAGGAAGGAGAAACTACAACATGCATCACCAGGCCAGAATTCTTACTTCACATTTCTATTTGGACGTCCAACAGGAACTTTGAAGTTACTATTACTAAAATAAAATAGCAATGTCAATAATTCTGATTTTGCTTTGTTTTGTTTTGTTTATTCATTTTCGTTTTGTTTTCCCTGTACCTTCATCCACAAACCACTCTACTGAGCCATTTCAGCTAACAAGTGGCTCCCACCCCTTCTCGGGTGCTGAAACATGAAGCCTGGGAGTGATCCTGGATGACTGTTCTATCCCCACCCAACCTCAGGCAATCCATCAGAAAATCAATAGCTCAATAGAATATATTCTAGTCTACCCATTGTCTCCATTTCTCGATTTGAGGTGGCCCATTTCTGAGAGCTTTGAATCTATCATTCTGTTTCCCAAATCAGGAACTAGACTGAAGTTGTGGAGACAATAAATTCTACCTTTCAGTTCTGTTTCTTGATTTGGTCTAAGTTGAGCAAAATGGATTTAGTTTCCCTTAGTAAGGCTTAACTTATTCTACTCAATGGAAGTATTTTTTTACCAAATTAGTCATGGCTGCTTTATCAGTCAGCACAGGCTGGGTATGCTGTATAACAAATCCCAAATCACAATGCTGCATGACCATCTCAAGTCATTACCAGAAGGGTGGAGGAGGGTGCAGGTCATTAAACTCAGGGACTCACTTCAGCCTTATGAAACAGCATGATACCAAACACTCCTATCTGGCCATCAGATGAAGAAGATGGGGAGTCTAGAGGCTCTAGCAGGGAGTTTTCTTTGCAGGGAAATTTCACTATTATGTTGTTTGGGTAAAAATTCTAATCGATTTTCTTTTTTAAAATTTGGATTTTTGATTGTTTTTCACTATGTGTATGTGTGTTTGTGTAGGGGTATGCACATGTATATACAGGTGTCCATGGAGGTCAACAGCACCAATACCTCTGAAGCTAGAGTTACAGGTGGTTGCAAACCACTAGATATGGGTGCTGGGAACTAAGTTTGTGTCCTCTGTAGAGACATGTTCTTAACCACTGAGCCATCTCCTTCCCCCCTCCCTTCCTCCCCCACCTCCCCATTTCTCTCCCTTCCATTCTCACTGTGTAGCCCAGACTTGTTTAGTGCTGCATACATACTCCAGGCCAGTGAACTCTTGGTCTTTCTGCCTTAGTGACAAGTGCTGGTGTCACAGGCATGTCCAGCACACTGGTAAAATCTCTAATTTTTAAAGGCACATGAAATTTTTCTATTTCTTCTTGTGTCAGTTTCTATATGTGGTATACCTCAAGGAATTTGAGTTCTTTAAGAAGTCTACAATGTTGAACTTATTCATACAAAATTATTCATGATACAAGCTTCTTTCCTCCTCTAATGCCCATAGGAAGAGAAACAGTACCGTGTATTTCATTATCAATATTAGTAATTTGTACCTTTTGTTGATCAGACTCTCTAGGGTTTGTCAACATTATTATTAATACTTTCTTAGGATCAATTCTGATCATATCATGCCAGAATTATATTTGTCTGTGATGTCACTGACTTTTTGTTTTAATTTTTACTATATTATTCAATTCCCTCTTAATTTAATGTATTTCACCATTTTAGCATTAATTTTAAGTCCTCGTTTTTCCTAATATAAGAATTCAAATTATGCACTTTCCCCAAGCACTGTTTCAGCTATACTCTGCAAATTGTAATCTGCTGTGATTTTATAATCACTTAGTCTAAATTATTTCCCAGTTTCCCTTGTTGTAACTTGCTTGATTCATCATTGATTTAGAATTATCTTAATTTCCAAATATTTAGGGCTTTTTAAATTGTCTTATTGTTATATTTTAAGCTATTGTTCTCTGGTCATAAAGCATGCTGCTTCAGATCACATTCTTGTAATATGTAGTATCTGGGGCTGGAGATGCGGTTCCTCAGTCAAGAGCACTGGCTGTTCTTCCAGGGGACCCAAGTTTGACGCTCAGCACCCATGTGATAGCTAACAACCATTTATAACTTTAGTTCCAGAGGCTCTCCTGACCTCCATAGGCACTGCATGCATATGGGCACATAGTACATTTGCAGGCGAAACACTCACAAACATAAAATAAATGTTAAAAAAATAAAATGTGTTTGATTGTCCAGGATATCTATCTAAATTGAGTTTTCAGAGTTGAAAAACAAAAACATATTCTACAGTGCTGGATTTGGTTCTTTTCAACCCATGGTGTCTGTTTAGCTAAGATCCTCTATACGTTTACCCACATTTTTTCGCTTGTGTCATGAGTTACTGTGAAATGGTGTTACAGCCCCTTTTTCTCTCTAGTTATATAACTATTCGCTTCACGTACATCAAAGCAACCTCATTTGGTAGTAGTTCATGGAGTAACTGCTTCTTGATGAACTGATCCTTCTATTACAGGACAGATCCCTCTTTAGCTCTGATGTCACTCCTACTCTGACGTCACTCCTAACCTGAAGTCTAATTGGTCTGATGATACAACTGGCATGCTGAATAGCTTTCTAGGACTTGTTCTTTGAAAGGTACAATCTATCTTTCTACTCTTAGTTTATCTGTGCTTTTTATTTAATGTGAATCACTGCAGAGTGAGCACACCAGTGTGAATTACTAGCCAAAGTAAAAACCTAGAACATTAGCAGCATTCTACAGGTGGCCTCTTGTGGCCCTGTCTACCCACTGTTCCTGAACAGAACAAGTCATGTAACTTCAGGATCCTAAAACCACTTCACTCACCTTTACACACATGGAACCACGATGTGTGTGTGTGTGTGTGTGTGTGTGTGTGTGTGTGTGTGTGTGTGTGTGTGTGTGTACCCTTTAGTCTCTGTTGTTGGTGGGATTCACTTCCACTATTAAACGTTGCTGCCACTTACTCCCTTTTATTCTATATCCGTCGCATCGTATGAACAATGCCTCAGTGGCAGCTCAGTTTACTGATGGCATACTGTGGATGTGAGTGCTCAGATCTTGACAATCATGGAAAGTGCCATATTTCCACAAAATTATGAATTGTTATTTTTAAAAAAATAAACTGTGGGTATGCATGTATATGTACATGCATATGCAGATGGGTGCATGTGTAGAGGCCAGAGAAGAAAATCAGCTGTCCTTCTCAATCACTCTCTGCCTTATTCCCTTGAAACAGGGTCTCTCAGGGAACCTGAAGCTAGCCACTTTGGCTGGAATACCTGGCCATTAAGTTCCTGTGATTTCCCTGTCTCTACCCTCTAACATTGGGGTTACGGTGTATGCATCCATGCCCAACTTCCGAAACATGGTTGCCGGGAATTCAGACATAATCCCTCATACTTGTACAGCAAGCACTCTTGTCCATGGAGCCATCTCCTCAGCCCTCCCTACTCACATGCCTTTGGGTCTGGAAAATATATGTATCTGTCATATATCACATGTTCTTTTCAAAACCTTCTAAAGACTTTTCTAAGATGCTGATGAAGGTTTTGGAACCATATTGTCAATGATTCTGGAATGTATGTTTGTTTATCCATGCATGTGCAGAAAGTTCAAAGATTCCACCACACAGGTAGTGGCTAAAGTTTGGGCCTGGGAGGTTCCAGTTAGTCTGCTCATCTCTGTGCTGACAGGAAGCAGTCATTGTGAATAAAGAGTCTTGAAGGCAAGGCAAATTAGTGCTATTGAGTATCAGAAAGCGCCTCCATATCCAAGAGGTGCTAATGATTGCCTCTCTGTAGTCATGTGAGCTTAGTGTTATCTGAGCCACAGCGCTGGGGGCCTGCTCTGCCTACTTGGAGCCCCAGCAGCCCTGGCTGGCCACCAGCCAGAGTCCTAATGGTTTCACTTCTGCTTCTGTATTAGATGGGACTTTAAAATTCACAGGAAACCTTCACAAGGCACCCTGTTTTCAGTTGCTAGGCTCTCTCCACCACCCATCCGCCACCTACTTCTGTGCCAAGAACAGGGGAGTGTGAAATTCTGCCCGGCTGGAGTTTCTCTAACTACACATATCACATGCCATTAGATGGGGAAGTAAGTCCATTGAGGCCTACAAGTCTGTGAAAAGTCTGGCACCCGAGCCACTCTGCAATTGGAACCTATGTAACTCTCAACAGTCCTTTGCACTGGGTCTATAGGAACCTTCCTGACACAGACACCACTTTCCTCGGTGTTTCCCACCTATGGACGGCATCCTTCGCCTCCCTGATTGCTTCATATCTTCTTTATTTGCTATTTCTGGAGTGTCTTACCACATCCCTCTTCCTTTTCCATCTACTTCAATATCTCCTCTCTGTCTCCATCTATCTATCTATCTATCTATCTATCTATCTATCTATCTATCTATCTGACTGTCACACACATACACACGTTTGGTACTTTCTGCTAAGTAGGATTGAGAAATGCAATAAGAAAGCATGGTTTGTTTTCAAGACATTTTCTTTTGTTGGAGGGACAGGAGAACTATCACATGGGAGGAGGAAAGAAACCTCTATGATCAGTGAAGGATGACACCTAAGTGTCACCCAGCGTGACTTTTGTGCACCTGTCTAGATTTGAGTTAACTGGAAAGTTTTGGGTAGTAAGGAGTGACCCCATAATTTGTAAGTTATTGCCAAATGAAAATGAGGGCTCCTTATTAATGACTTCTGAGGTGTGTAAACACGAAGACAACACAGAATCACCCCAAGGACTGGTCTTCACACTGCAGAAATGCCCATGCACTTGGCCCCCTTGAATACAGACCCACTTTAGGAAGATGAAACCCAGAGAGCACACCAGGCACCTGCCTGTTGAGAGAGATCCAATCAGCCAAGATTAGGATTGACTTAGACAGGAGTAAATAGAAAATTAAGCAAACATCAACAACAGAATAGAACAGCTACTGCTTGGAGGGATAAAAGGAAGTTGGGTAAAGAAGGGTAAAGACCAGGAATTGTTTATTCTGGTGGCTCAGCTTGAATACTATTTGCATAGTCTATTAGCTGGGCTTCTGGAGACACAGAACTAGCTGTGTGCGTATGGAGAAAGATTGTTTTGAAGACTGAGCTCACACAATAGCAAGTTCCAAATCTGCAGGGCTGACCCAGCAGATTGGACAACCAGAGATCAGTGAGCATGACAGCTGAAGCCTAAGAGTGGTCTGGAAGCAGAATCCCCTCTTGGGGAGACCTTAACTTTTTTCTGTGAAGGCCTTCAGCTGATTAGAAGGGGCCCACTCATACAGTGGGTAATGTATTTTACTCAAAGTTCACTGATTAAAACATTAATTTCATTCACACACAAAAAAAATGGTATCACAGAGACACCTAGACTGGCATTTGATGGTATGCCTGGCTTCATGGGCAGGTTTGCACGTAAAATTCAATTTAAATTTATAAAATTAGGCATCATTTATAATCATATAAAGATGTCCAAGTATTCAGCTAACCAGAGTAATGACATGTTATACTAGAAGGTTAGGGGAGACATGAAGCACACACTCGTAGTGGTGGGGCGTAGAAAGGAAGAAGCTAAACTCTACTTGTGCCCAGTGAAGGGAACTGAAGAATAGGAAAAAAGCCAACCATTCAAGAGCAAGCAGCACAGCCATGGTTTTCAGAGAAAGGTAAGGTTCCCTCCTAAAGAGGGACTGAGGGTAGAAGATGAGAAAACGCTGTTTTTAATAATGTACAAGGGGACACATGTTAAATTCCAAAATGTACGCACGTAAATCATATATGTACATAATATACAGTGTTAAATAAACACACACACTAAGAAAAGAAAATATCTGTCGAATTAAAGAAAATTGATTGTAAGTCCAGTATGGGGTATAAACCTGTGGTTGCAACCCCTCAAAGGCAGAGGCAGGGAGAAAATGACTTCAAGGCCATAGCCACCCTGGGCTGCATGAGACCCTGTAGCAACAAAAAGGGGGAAATCAACTGTATTGTGCTGGGGAGGCAGCTCAGGGGATAAAGCACTTCCTGCCTTGGGCACAAGCCTGAGCATCTAAGTTCAGAGCCTCCCAACTCACATAAAAGCCTGGTGCTATACTGAGCATCTGCAATCTCAGCACTGCCACAGTGAGATGGGAACAGAGCTGACAGAATCCCTGGAATCTCATAGGACAGCTTGCCTGGTGGAAGCAAAAGTTTAAACAAGAGACTGTCTCAAACAAAGTGGAAAGTCAAGGCTGACATAGAGGTCAGTCTCTGACCCCCACATGTCTGCTGTGACATGCACACACCTGTGCTCATACACACAAACATGTACACAGCAACATGGAGAGAAAATATGTAAATAAACGAATAAATAAATAAACAAATATAGATAGATGAGAGAGAGAGAGAGATGGATGATAGATAAATAGACAGACAGATAGATAGATAGATAGATAGATAGATAGATAGATAGATAGATAGATAGATAGATAGATAGATATATGCTTCAATTACAGAAGAACTAGAGGTAGCTGAATGCTGATGTGGAAGGAGGTACATGCTGTGAGAATAAGAAAGGGCTGATGAAGACTGATGACAACAGGGAGAACTCCCAAGGACTCACTCATGGAAGAACATAACAGACATGTGTGTTCCAAGCAAAGCCCCAGTAGCATGAGCTTCTTTCTTTCACACAGATGAGAGCCCTGACTTCCTCCTCCCACAGAGCCGCCCTCCTCTCCTCTGGACTCTTACAGTGTGTGATGCTCACCATCATTTGTTATTTGTTATTTGAATCTTCCTTCCTTAACATGATCCCATGAGTGATGGGGTCAGGACTCTTGGCCCAATATTAAAAATAACCATTGCCACCATTTGCCATGCCTCTGTCCTACCCTGGCCCTGGGCTAGTTCCCTGAATTCATACCCAAGATATCCCTCTGAGGGAAGCATGCTTATTACCCAGCTTTATGGATAAAGAACCTGAGATATAAACCCACACCCACTCCACAGCCTGCAGGCCATATGTGGCCACTATGAATGCTGCCCATCATAAACTACTTAAAACATGAGATTTTTTATTTGCAATTTTAAACAAAATTGCCTGGTTCTCAAGTGTGAATTTTATAGATGGCATTATATTTCAATGTCAAAAGAGAGGACATTGCTGTTTGAGGTTGACTTATTGGCTAGGAAGTAACAGAGATGGGCTTCAGAATCAAATCATCCTAACTCCAAAGTTTATACTTTGTGGTTTGAAGTCCTGGCATGCTCCCAAAAGACAAGGGACTACCCATCCTCCTACACCATTGTCCCTGCCTTGGTCACGGACTAGTGATAGATTCTTCTCTAAAACTCTTGTAAGAACTTCATCTGTTCTCTGCCATACCCTTTTTCAGACCCTCCAAAGTCCTGTTTCATTGCATGTGCTTAGGACAGCACCAAGCCCCGTAGGGACATCGACAGTAGCCGTAGTGAGAGAGGGGCCCAGCCCATGTTTAGAATGTGTTTTGCTGTCCCTTTGCAGAAGCAAGGAAGCCAAAGCTAGGCCATCATGGCGACAGAACGTGGTCCTTCTGATCTTGCATGTGCGTCTAATGACAGCTCACTGTGTGTAAACAGATGTCAGCTTTAAATCAATCTTGCTTCCTGACACCCTATTTTAAAACAGTAATTATGTGTTCGTATTTGAATATGCTGCCCTGGGTAAATTATCTCCACCCTCCTCTCCAAGTTTTAATTTTTTAATATCAATTAAGGTCTTAGGTTTTAAAGAAACTCGCAGCAGAAGACACACACAGTGAGGCTAGAGTGAAGAGAGAACTTCTAGAGGAATGAGAGGCAGGTGGAGGCAGACTCAGTCCTGCCAACAGAGTTAGAAGATGTGGGAAGTGGAGGTCACTTCTGCCACACAGGACAGCCAGCTGCTCATGGTAATAAGGGCAATAGGACTTAATTTAGAATGGACATGATACTTTGAAGAGAAGCTGAGGAGAGATTCATTGCTCAGTGGTTCTTTGATCTCCTGAGGACTTACAGATTTGAGACCTGATACTCCAAGGCACCCTGCAGCTCTCTTAGTCTATTGTTACCATTGTAACAAAAGGCTTGAGAGTGGAGAATGTATGAACATAAATATATGCCTAATACTTTTTGGAGAATGGGAAGGCCAAGATCAAGATGCCCGCATTCATTTCACATATGATATGGTGTCTTCTTTCTGCACTCTGGAGAAGGATGTTATGCTTTATCTTCCTGTGGAAAAAGTAGATAGAAAAAGAAAAGGGTCTGTTGGCCGGGCGGTGGTGGTGCACGCCTTTAATCCCAGCACTTGGGAGGCAGAGGCAGGCGGATCTCTGTGAGTTCGAGGCCAGCCTGGTCTACCAAGTGAGTTCCAGGAAAGGCGCAAAGCTACACAAAGAAACCCTGTCTCGAAGAAAAGAAAAAGGGGGGGGGGGGTCTGTGCTACTTAGCTTTAACTGTCAACTTGACACAGCCTGGCAACATTAGAGAAGGAAACCTATATAAGATGGACATGTCTGTGGGAGATTATCCTGATATTTCATTGGTATATGAGGCCCAACCCACTGTGGGTGGCACCATTCCCTGAGCAGGTGGTCCTAGGTTGTATAAGAAACTTATCTAAGCATGAGTTAGAGTGAGCCAGCAAGCAATGTTCCTCCATGGTTTCATCCTCAAATTCCTACTTAAGTTCCTGCCTGGACTTCCCTTAGTGCCTCTAAGCCTGAAAGATGATATAAACTCTGCTCCCCCTGAGTTGCTTTTGCTCTATGTATTTTACTATAGTCACAGGGATAAAACTAGGGCAGGGTCATTTCTAGTAACACACCTTCTCTGCCACCAGAAGATGTTGACATAGGAAGACATGTATTCTGTCTTTTGGGAAGGCACAAAGACTTCTGGTTTGCATGTGGGTTTGAATTTCAGCTTTATTTGCTATTCACAAGCAAGCACTCTAACTCTCTGAACTATGGAAGTTTCAAGATGGAGTGTGGACACTAGGTTTTGATTTAATGCTGTAAGTTCCATTTACATTTCTGAGATTCCTTTCTTTGGCTACAGACTCACCATGTTAATTGTTCCTATCTTGAAGGAACATTGTGGCGAATAAAAGGCATGTAAATGCCTTGCCATTGAGCCTACTACAGGCCACAAGACAATTTTTGTTCTTTAAGGGTTTTATGAAAATCCAATTAAAGGAAGATTTATTAAAGTACCTAGGTCAATGAATTTCAGTTCCCTTTCCTTTCCTCTAGATGGGTTTATGTTTAACTGTAGAACTGAGGCATGCACTTGAGCTCTTTTACATGGACTATCTTAGTAGAGATGATGACTGTCAAAGGAACTGACACTGATGGATGTGCAGAGGGACCAACGGATACTCAATAGCATCAGCAATATCCCAGTGAGACCAAAGGCAAGGATCCAACCAAAGATGAAGATCACATGGAATGAGAAGATAATCACATACAGTACCAGAATCACGTCAAGGTGCTAGTTAACAGCCTCCTACTTTGGTCTCTCCTAGCAAACCACATTCGCCCAGCAGGGTATGTAATGTGCAGCAGGAATCTTGGCTCCACTGCAGAAGCACTTCATGCCAATCCTGTCCCATCCAGTCATCGCCTTGGTTCTAGCACTCTCCTTGATCTACTAGGACTTCCTTCGGCTCTTTGCTCTAGCTCCTCCTCTCTAGCCATTTCTGGCTTAGACTTGCTCTCTGTGACTCAGACCAATTGGACCATTGACAAGTGTCCAGGCTGGGCCCCTCACTCGCTCAGGATGAGATACTGCATTATCCTTTTAGATTATAAACTGTGAGTGTTTCCTAACAGCCTTGAGCCCTGGGGTAAGACGGTAAATGGTAGCACTAATGGCCTTGACCTGGAAGACTAGACAATGTCCAGGCTCACATTTGAATCTGTAGCCATTGAGATATTAGAAGGTGTTTTCATCAGTGTCAGAGATAGTGGCTTCCCTTTGCATTTTGTTTTCCTTTCTGGGTTCTCTCCAAGTGTCCTTACAGAATCTTCAGTGGAGGAGTGAGAAGATAGCTCAATAAGTAAAGTGCCTGCTATGTAGGAATAGGGATCTGGATTTGGATCCCCAGAGTGGTGGCTCACCTCTGTAATCCTAGCACTGGGGCAGGCAGGCACAGTGGAGATTCAGATCACACTCTCCAGCCAGGCTAGCCAGTCAGTGAGTGCTGGGTTCAGTGAGAGACCCTGTCTCCAAAGACAGTGGAGAAAAAAAGAATGGAGAGAGTCTCTCAGACTTCTGAGTGTCATGTGCATACTCATAGATGCACCATCACACACACACACGAACACACACACACACACACACACACACACACACACACACACACACACATCTTCAGTGTAGTCTCCTGGGTTATACTCCAGAGTCAAAGATGCAGAATCACTAAGGTATGCGAACCAAGATCAAGCAAGCGTTCCTGCCTAAAAGCTTTCAGAGTCTGGAAACTATAGTGGTATCATACATTTCGATGGCTGTTGATCTAGATTCTGCCTGAAGTGTGGTAGTGATGGGGAGAAATGGTCCTGAGAAATCCTTGTTATACACTCACCTTCATGCCCAGCTATTCAAGCAGCTTTTGCAGAGTCAAAATCTGTCTTCCTCACACTCCCTGAGGCCTCTCTGACCTCACTCCTACCTGATATTCTGTTCCAGCTGCACTGGCGTCTTTCTTGTTCCCTGAACATCTGAGATTGCCTCTGCATGTAGCATTCTTCCTTCAGAGAACCCCATGTCCTCCACCTCCATCCTGCTACCTTCAATCTCCCCTTCTGCAGCAAAGCCTCGCATGACCAACATAGAAAGCAGACGCATCCCCATCCTGCTTGTAGGTTCCTAACTAGGCTTTGATTCTCTCCCTCCCCCCACCCACAACAGAATAGCATTTGAACTTCTCTAGGAAGATGTACTTGTCTTAAAAAGTAATTAGTGTTTTCGTAATTTTAAAAATGATCCCATGCCAAATCCTAGAATTTGGAAACTGCCCTCTGTCTACACCCTGTGGTCTGTCTGGTAATCCTGCCTTTCAGTACTCAGATGCTTCCTGTTTCCATACCTTATCTTCCTTCCTTCCTGGCAGGATTTAGTGGCTTGAGTGATGCTCTCAGGTCCAGCTGCTCACACATGTCCTCTCAGCACCACCACTAGCTCCTTCAATTCCATGCTGCTCACAGGGCTGAAGAAAGGCTCCCACAGCCCCTCAGGCACTGCGCCCACCAGTTCTGCCACTACAGACTAAGCTGGCCCTGGTATAGCGGTGAAACACTGTTCGTTGCTCACGTCCCCCACTCCCATGCTATCCTTCACTCACAACTGGTTTTTGCCTATACTTTGAAAACTATCTGTCAGGATCCTGAGCCCAGGGAATGGTACTACCCAGAGTGGACTGGGTCTACCCACATTGATTAAGGTGCTCCAGATAATTCCCTACAGACATGCCTACAGTACAACCTAATCTAGACAATCACTCAATTTAGATTCTTTCTCCAGGTAATTCCAGGTTGCATCAAGTTGGCAATGAAAACTAACCATCATGCTATGATAACAAAGTGTTACATGTTGTGACTTGACCATCTTCATTACAAGTGTCATTCCACCTACACTTCTTTTTTTGTAAACTTTACATTTTTATTTTATTTTTCCCTTGAGTTTGCTTTAGCTATTTTTTTTTATTACTAGGAGATTTTCTACTCATTTTACATACCAACCACAGATTCCCCTCTCCTCCCTCTTCCCACCCCCCTCCAGCCTCTTCCCCAAAGCATCCCCCATTCCCACCTCCTCCAAGACAAAGTCTCCCATGGGGAGTCAGCAGAGCCTGGTATATTCAGTTGAGGCAGGTCAAAGCCCCTCCTCCCTGCACCAAGGCTGCACAAAGTATCCCACCATAGGCACTAGGCTCCAAAAACCTGGCTCATGCACCAAGGACAGGTCCCTATCCCACTGCCTGGGGCCCCCCTAAACAGTTCAAGCTAAATAACTGTCTCACCTATCCAAAGGGCCTAGTCCAGTACCATGGGGACTCCTTAGCTATTGGTCCACAGTTCATGAGTTTCCACTAGTTTGACTGGTCGTCTCTGTACATTTTCCCATCATGATCTCGATGTCCCTTGCCCACAGAATCCCTCCTCTCTCTCATTGATTGGACTTCTGGATCTCAGCCTGGCACCCAGCCATGGATCTCTGCATCTGCTTCCATCAGTCACTGGATGAGGGCTCTATGATGACAGTTAGGGTATTAAGCCATCTGATCACCAGAGTAGGCCAGTTCAGGCACCCTCTCAACTATCCACTTGCACTTCTAAGAATGCACCTGTCTAATAAGCTGCTGATAGGTTTTGGTAAAAATCAATAAAGACATGCTGGGTGTCTTTTATTATTTTTAAAAGGTGTGTCATCTACACATTCTTCACAGCAACAAAAATTTAATACATATATATATTAAAATTTACACACGCATATATACATACATACACACACACATAAGATAAAGTGAGAGCTGCTTTGCAAGGGTTCACAGAGAGACAAGTTGTCCAGGATTTTCTCAGACAACCATGAGATATATTCTGGGTATGGAAAGGACAGAGGAAAACATGAATAAATGTCTCTGCCAAAGCCCTGGCAGAGACTCAGGCTCTATCCGGGCTTCTCCACCAGCTGTGAGAAAGCCATTATCACTTCATAAGCCTTTTCCCTGGGCTTCCCTTGAACCCATTGCCTGAATGTAGTCCTTTACCAGGCAGACCCAGCTCCTTCTCTCCCACACTCCTGGACAGAAATGAGAGAGAAGCTGCAAAAGGGCTTTCTGAGGGGGTCAGGTAACTGATACCCGCTCTGGGAACCCTTTTCTTTCTCCTCACCCCCACAGAGCTGCAAACCCATGCCCAAGGTTTTCCTTGGAAGGCAACCCTGGGAGAAGGAGGCACAGTGGCTCCATTGTTCTTCACTGGCAAAAAAGGCGTCTGATGAAGCACACAGGGCAGGCTGGCCAGTCAAGCCAGCTCCTGGGGGGTTGCTCTGAGAAGTCTCTGTTGAAGAACTTTGGCGATCCCAAAGTGTCCAGAGGCCAGAGCAAATACAGAGATGCACTTACATCCTCCCCTTCTAGTCTTCGGTCACATTGTTGATCTATCTGAAAGAACTGCCACTACCATCCTCAGTGAAGCAGTAATGCAGCTACAGCATCTCAGCAGGTCAAACAACAGGAAGCATGGAGTCTATTCCTGATCCTTGTGACCAAGGAGTGAGCTTCAAATGTCAGCACAATGTTGCCCAGGCCTGACCACAATGTCTTTATTCCCTCATCCACTCAGCATCTGCTTATTGAGTCCCTGGGCACTGGGCACATAATGGTAAGCAAAGCCTTGCTCCTTTCCATAGTCATTACACTCAGTAACAGTCAAATAATCATGTGACTAGATTGTTTGAAAACATCACAGGATCCTATGTAGCACAGTCTGGCCTCGAACTAGCTATGTAGCCAAGGATGAACTTGAACCTCTGATTCCCCTACCTACACTTCCCTAGAGCTAGGATTATAGGTGTGTACCATGACACACTGTTTATGAGGTGCCAGGGATGGAATCCAGGGTTTCACACATGCTAGGCAAGCCCTTTACCAACTGAGCCACACCCCCAGTCTTGGAAAGCTTGTGTCAAAGTAGAGGAAAGTCTACTCTCCAGGGGGTAGGAGTGGACAATGGCCAAGAAGACCATTGCCCTAATGCATGTTCTAGGCAGGCCTTAACTTACTCCCTGAAGTTCCTATAACAAGTAGCCTTTTCTGACTTAGTCCTGTCCAGGTTTGGACTGAATCACATAAGAGCAGGGAATGGGATGCCTTTGTCCTTCTTCAGAATACCTCCCAAATAGATAACAATCTTTTAAGAGTTGTTTTTTCTGGAGCTAGGTTTCAATAGTTATCTGTTAATGTCCTTGTAGGCAGATCAGGATACCAAGTCCCTTCAAGGGCCAGAGATAAGAATCATATCCCAATATTTTGATCATTAACTAAAATCAGTTCTATGTTCCAGTCCTTGTGTTTTATAGGCTGTTGAGTATGAGGTAGGTGTCCAGTGCTGATATCCTCAAAACCAACTAATATGTAACCAGATATCTAACAATAATGATTTTACTATTCTGTATGATGCAAAATAGGACATCTCTTCCTAGATACTCTTCTACAAAGAGGTAGACATCTTGTGCCCCATGGACCACTAATCTTCCCTCCAGAAACATGACACACAGGTCTCATACACTGAGAGGTAACTCAAAACAGGCCTCATCAAAAAGATGAGCATAATAGATGTGACCATTTGTCACAATGATCTGTAGCTTGAACTTAGCTGCATATTCTAGTCATAGGAGAAGTCTAGGCAAGAAAGGTTAACAACTGTGTTCCTCAGTCTAGCCAAGGAATTCAGGGTCTACATGGCTGGGATGAAACCCATATGTGAGTGTAGCAGGTCCTCTTTTCAAGAGATTCTAGCATAGAGCCAAGGTGAGACATTCTAAATGTTGCCTGTGTCACCAGCACAGGTTAGTGAGGTGACTTAACATTACGAAGTACCTGGCTTCCAGTGCCACTGAGTGCTTGGCCTAGATCCTAAGAGCATAGTCCTAACTGTTAGAGTAACAAAGGATAACAGATATACAAACAAGGTCTACAGACAAAGGCTTTTCCAACATTATTTTAAGAGAGAACAAAGAACTGATGCTGTGTAAGAGATGTGTTTATCTGAAACAAAACATCTCAATCTTCCTAATCTGAAAGGACCTCAGAGATCACCAAATGCCATCTCTCCCCACTTTTACTAAATGAGAGGATCTGAGGTCAAAGGAAAATGGGTTTACTCTGTTAGGAAGAGCAAAGCCAGATGCTCCATTCTCCAAGGTCAATGGCACACACACACACACACACACACACACACACACACACACACACACACACACAAATAAATAAATAAAATAAAATAAAGAAGGCACCAGTACCCACTGATCACCAACCCTACAGCTTCAGCTGGCCCTTCCCAGATGCTTCTCATCTGCATGATGCACCCAACAACACATGCATAGCTTCAGGCTGTGTGGTCTGCACTTGGGGGCTCCTTGAAGAGTATGCATTTGTCACTTAGGAAACTCTTGTGTTTGTGGAAGCTGCTCCTTTTGTACTCCCAGGGAAGTCACTACTGACCTATCAGTCACTCAGATACTACAAACATCTCTTCTCCCAGAGTAGTCTGAACCTGAGACTGCCTCTTTCCATCTGCCTCTGGCTTCTTCCTTGAGGAGACATAGGTCTCACTGCACGTCACATTTCTAAAGAGATCAGATTCATCTTCTAAACATTTTATAACTTAGAGCATGCGATTTAGACACTGTAGTTAAACTTTCCTGAATGAGCTTTCTCCCAGAAACCAAAATTTTCATGTGATGGAGGGGAACATCCAAGAAATGGTTCTGCTAGCTTCACATGCAAGCCAAAGGGGACACATGAGAGGCATAATCCAAGAGCCTGAGCAGGAACATCCTGTCTGGTATGGAATTTTCAGTTGATCTGAATCTCTCCAGGATTTCCCCCAGCAAACCTTGCCCAAGTTTCTCTGGGGCCTGATACATCCATACCTCTCCCTTCAGAGGTACTGTTATCCCCAATGTTGTTGGCACTCTTCCTTGAAACTGAGACAGAAACTGTTTACCCTGTGGTGGTTTGAATGAAGATGGCCCCCAAAGGCTCATATACTTTAAATGCTTTGTCTGAAGTTGATGGAACTATTTGGGAAGGATTAGGAGATGTGGTCTGTTGGAGGAGGGACTGGGTTGTTTGTTTGTTTGTCTTTGGGTTTCAAAAGCCTCATCTGATTCCCAGTGCTCTCTCTCTGCCTGGTGGTTGTGGATCAAGATGGCAGCTCTCAGCTCTTGACTTTGCTCTACCATCATGGGATGATATCCCTCTAAAACCATAATCCAATTAAATACTACCTTTTATTTATGTTGCCTTGGTCATGGAGTTTTGTCATAGCAATAGAAAAGCAACAAAAACACCTTGTCCTCACTTCTCCACAACCTCAGCATTTACTCCAGTAATACCCAGCCCTTTGTGGTTTCCTCCCTAACACTTGAACTATCTCAAGCTCCTAAAAAATAAATTCCTGTCTAATTACACTTACACGACCCAGAATCTCATCGTTAATTTCTGATGCCATGGCAGCAGCCTGCCTCTGCTGCCAAAGTAGTTACAGCATCACCTGTCACCAAGTGCCTTCCCACCATCAGCTAGGTGACATGTGCACCCTTTAAAAGTGCCTGCTAGGCATATCTCACTCTCTCTGCTTCTTCTCTTGTCTCTCCTCTCTCTTGCCTCTTGCTCCTCTTTTTCTCTTCTTCCCCCACTTGCCTCTTCCTTTCTCTCTTGCTTCTCTTCTTCCTCTTGTCTGTCTGCCTCTCTCAAGTCCCCATTCTGACACGGCCTTTCACTCTTTCCCCCTGCCCCAGTAAACCTCTTGCACTAACACTGTTGCCCATGGCCTGTTTGCTTAGTGGCCTGCCTTGGCAGGGCCCACCGAACGGTACCCACTATTGCTTTGCTTTCTCTTTATTTATCCTTCCACTCATTAATGGTCAAGATAGCCAATCTAGCCTCCGCCTTCAGACTATGCTATAAGCTCTCAGCTAACTGACACCCTCCCAGTCTGTCTTCCAAATCCTTTAAGCTCTGATCTCATCTTTCCCCTGCTGATTCCGTTGGCTTTTCTTTTTCTCTATAATTTCAAGCAGTCTCTATTTCTAATAGCTTCCATTCTCACTTCTACAGATTCCATGTGTCATGGTCCTACCACATGATGAGTTTCACTGACTTCATCAATAAACTAGCAGATCAATGTGAGGAGCCTCTGACATCCTTCTGCAGCTTCACATCTCCTAGTCCTAAAACCTGACTGTTAATCCTAGATCCGAACATTTACAATGCCATTATGTGACTAGCGAGGGGGTTGCAACCAACTGCACACAGCGGTGTCAGTGGAGCACAGTGACTTTCCTGACCTCCCTGCTCCAATGGGCCCTTTCCTCAGGGAAAGCTTGTTTTTCTGCAGTCTTTGAACCACTCACAGGCCTCCTCATTATCTTGTTGTCTGAAGTTAGGCAGGAACATTTCTGTGATTAATTAAGCAAAAGGCCCTGGTGCTGGTTGTGTTAGAACCACCAGATAATCACGCCTTTGGGGTGCTCACCAAGCCTGGGGAACAGCTTGCCTGGGGTCTACAGAGGGATGATTAACTCCAGGATTCTCAAGCCTACCCTAGACACGTGGCTACCCAAGACACTGCCCCACTTTATAGAAATACAGTCTTGATTTGATTTGCATGGTGGGGCAGGGATAGGCTGGATGGTCAGACCTACCTGGTCCTGCTACTGTGATGGGCTCAGATGTAGCCCTCAGTGTAGAGGCTGATGAAACAGAAAACTTGTGTCTGTTGGTATGTATCTGTTTTGAGTCAAAGTTGCTATGCAGCCAAGGCTGACTTTGAACTCACTACAATTCTCCTGCCTAAGTAACTGGGGATTATAAGCATGTGCCACAACACCCATCCCCAAACTGAAGGCTTTCAAATCGAGTTTTCAAGCTTTCTCGGGGAGCTGCAGAATTTCCACAGACTTCAGGGTTTTAGGAAAGAGAAGAGAGCCAGCTAGAGACAGGAGAGTCAGATCATACTTGGCCTGTGTTTTAGTTTTCAAGGCTGGCTGTAAGAAGGAACCATAGTCCACTGACTTTAAATTTATTCTCTTTCAGTTATGGGATCTCAAAACTCCACATTAAGATGGCTGCTGAGCTGATTCCTCTTCTGTATCTGATGTTTTCCAGTAAATCTCTACTCCTCATCTCACAGAGACTTTTCTCAGCCTCTGCCTGTCTCTATATGGTTGTCTTTACTGTATGTCATCTTCGTGTCTTGGACCTTTCTGATCCAAACCCATCTAATTTCTATTCAGTACATCTTCAGGACTCTGTTTCCAAATAAGACCTCATTTCAGGTTCTAGGGATTTAGACTTGAAAGTACAGTTTTGGAAGACACAATTCAACCCCTTCCAACTTACCTATCATATAGAGCACTTGGCTTAATTTTCATTTCAATAAAGCAAACTACAACTAAAATAAAGTTCAAACTCAAGGTTATAAAATACCAGAAGGCTCATGGCTAATATCTTCTTACTCTAGAGTCTCCAATGAGGCTGGGACACCAGCTCACTGTGGGCAGAACATTGGGCAGGAGGTTCTTGGCTGTCCTCCTCAGTACCTCACTGATTGATCTTCCCCAATCTTCCTTCTGAGATGTAAGTCTAGGGAGGTTCAGTCAGATACATGGACCCTGGTAAGATGACTAGGCATTCTCTCTAAGGCTGCTGGCTGCCCGTGATACCAGAACTGGAAGACTGCGGAACAATTAGTATGGAAGGAAAGGTAATGTAACACAGGGAAGGGAACGATCACCCAGAGCCCACAGAATGACTGGGACCCATAAGGCCAGTCCACAACCAGCCTAGCGCTTATGACCTCTGATCTGGTGGAGGCCCTGTTGATTCACACCTTTTATCAAGGGGCAAAATATACCAGCTGGCCTAAAAGTCAGATAAGGCAAAGGAAAACCCAGGTGGTACGATGATTGACATGTGAATAGGTGAGCCAGAAGGTAAATGCCAATGAACCTAAGTTATTAAGTGCAAGTTGTGCACAATGATGTCCTTGTAGACCACCCAAACTGTTAACCTAAATGCGAAAAGAATTCCTACACACTGTAACTCAGGCTAGCCAATTAGCACAGTTCAAAGCCACCACATCTAACTAAACCCTTCTAATGTGCATCCTTCCAAATTCACATGTAAGTGACACTAGAGATAAAGTGTCACTCATCTTCTTTACCTTCAATAGGCAGTCACCAAATAATGATTGAATTGCATAGAACATAAACACAGGAGGCAAATCTCCAAGACAACTCTGAAATTGCAACCACTCTAGACTCAGTGTCCATTCACACAGCACTAACTGTGGTAAGAATGACACTGTCCTTTAAACCTGTGGCAATGCTGTGCTGTGGGATGTCCTTCTGTAAGTGAGATGTGAACACGTATTACTCTCATCGGTTAATAAGAAACTGGCAGGTCAGTAGCTGGACAGAAGGTTAGTCGGGAAAGCCAAACTGAGAATGCTGGGAAGGAGAAGGGCAGAGTCAGGAGTTGCCAGCCAGATGCAGAGGAAGCAAGTTGAGAATACCAAAATGAAAAAAGGTACCAAGCCACATGGCTAAACATAGATAAGAATTATGCATTAATTTAAGTGTAAGAGCTAGTTAGTAACAAGCCTGAGCTACCGGTTGAGTATTTATAAGTAATATTAAGCCTCTGGGTCAATTATTTGGAAAGTGGCTTCTGGGTATTTGGGAACAAGCAGATGGGAGAGAAACTTCCTCTTACAATACTATAAGAAGATGCAAGAAAAGAGAAGAAAATCAAGCTTTAGGGAAATTAACTCATTTGACCAAGGACACATATTTAGACAATGGGAGACATGTGTTTGTATGTGTGCGGTTGTGTGTGTGTGTGTGTGTGTGTGTGTGTGTGTGTATTCAAATTATCTGAAATCATGACCACTTAGAAAACTTGATGAGACAATTATACTTTCAACTTTCTGACAATATTTAAAAAATCTACACCCATGCACATACTGGAAACATCAACTGAACTTAAAAAAAAAAGAGCATAGGAAATTGGGAGAAAATAGTGGTAGGGGAATCAGAGAGGAGGGAATGGGGGTAGACTTGATCAAAACACCTTATATGGATGAAATAAATTCTCAATGTGTAAGCCTATATTTGAATAATGGAAAGATGATAATTATAAGTAGAACTGCATCAATATTGAAATGCTACATACACAGAAGTCATTTTCTACAGGAATTCAAGTTATTCAAAGTAGAAAGTGAAAGATTAAAATAATTTTTCATTAAAAACTATCAGTTGTTAGCCGGGTGGTGGTGGTGCATGCCTTTAATCCCAGCACTCGGGAGGCAGATCCAGGCAGATCTCTGTGAGTTCGAGGCCAGCCTGGGCTACCAAGTGAGTCCCAGGAAAGGCGCAAAGCTATACAGAGAAACCCTGTCTCGAAAAACCAAAATAAATAAATAAATAAATAAAAATAAAAAATAAAATAAAACAACAAAAAAAACCTATCAGTAGCATAACTTGAGGAAACAGTCTAATTTTGACTTTGAAAGGCTGTACCCTACTCTCAGTGGTACTTAGGCAAGAGCAGACAGTGTGTTCCAGAGGCAAGTGATCCTGAGTAGCAATACTTTCAGCAAACTGAACAGGTCTCATGGTCAAGCTACATGGCAGTTGCCAAGAAGAAATGATGAACTTATTCTGTCACCCTCCCACACTCTTCATATCTGGCTGTGATCCTGAGTACAGCAATGTGTCCGATGAGTTTACTATGGGAGAAGTTGATGTAGTAGACTTTGGCTAGAAACAAGTGACAAGTAGCCAAGGGAATGGTAAAAATGGAGATGGGATAGCAGAAAAGATCTGGGGGAACCGTTCTGATCCTGGGAGCACCCCAGGTAAAGACTGAGCTCAAGAAAGGAAATGAAGATTTGTTGTAGAATATTTTAAGGTGTGTTACTTTTGTTTAGGTTGCATTTGTTTAACTCTGTGAAGCTGTGTTACTGTGCCTGTCTAAAACACCCGATGGTCCAATAAAGAGCTGAATAGCCAATGGTGAGGCAGGAGAAAGGATAGGAGGGGCTGGTGGCAGAGAGGATAAATAGAGGATAAATCTTGGAGGAGAGAAGGAAGAAAGAGTGAGAGAAGGAGGAAGACATCAGGAGCCAGCCACCCAGCTACACAGCAAGCCATGGAGTAAGAAACAAAGAAAAGTATACAGGAATGAAGAAAGATAAAAGCCTAGAGGCAAAAGATAGATGGGATAATTTAAAGTTATGGAAAGCTGGCTAGAAATAAGCCAAGCTAAGGCCAAGTATTTAAAATTAAGAATAAGCCTCTGTGTGTGATTTATTTGGGAGCTGAGTGGTGGGCCCCCCAAAAGAGTAGAAAAAAACAACAACAATATTTTGGTACCAAACATGGGGCCAAATTTCCACATATGGCTTAAGAAAGCTGAGAATTAAAAATAAAAAAAAGAGGACACGGCTCTTTTAATAGTTTCTGCCTGCTGGTGAGCCCTTGAGCAGACACTACATTAGGTAGGAACAAAAACCTAAGTAAAAATGCCTGCCACAGTGCAAGCATTGGCATTCTAGAGCTCCAGGAAAGGTTTAATGCAGTTCTGGGTCATGAACCTCTGACTGGGCTGTGAGCTTTAGACTTGGCTTTCACAATCCCAGAAGGGGGCAGAGCCAGCCAAGAGCCATGTGCAGAGGATCCAGGTGTAGGTTAGCAGTTTAAAGGTTTGCTCACATGGTCAAAAAAGGCTAAAAGATACATAATAAAAGAGGCCCAGACAGAAAAAGCCTCTAAACAGGTTCTAGTATGTTTTACAACATGTGTAGGCTTAAGAAAGAAAAGAAAATGGGTATAGACAGTCACAGAAAGAAATAAATAGTTTAAAAATAAAATAAAGCCTTTAGAGACAGTAAAAGTAATATAAAAGGTAAAAGCCCTGAGGCCCAAGATAGATGGGATAATTTAAAGTTAAGAAAAGCTGGCTAGCAACAAGCCAACCTGAGGTCAGACATTCATAATTAAGAATAAGCCTCCGGGCGGCACACAGAAACAGGTATGCCCACAGCAGCCAGCAGAGACAGACAGGCCCAGTGGTGGCCTGCAGAGGTAGACAGGTGTGGCGATGGCGGTAGGCAGAGGCAGGTAGGCCCAGTTGCGACCCGCAGAGGCAAGTAGGTCCGTTGGCGGCCCACAAAGGCAGGTAGGCCCGGCGGTGGCCCACAGAGACAGACAGGCCTGGTGGCCTCCTGTAGAGGTAGATAGGCCTGGTGGTGGCCCATAGAGACAGACAGGCCCGGCGGCGACCCACAGAGGTAGACAGGTGCAGCAGCTGTGGCAGGCAGAGACAGACAGGCCCAGCGGTTGTCAGCAGAGGCAGGTAGGCCCGGCGGTGGCCCGCAGAGGCAGGTAGGCCCAGCAGAGGCAGACAAGCCTGGTGTGGAGGAAGGCAGGCCCAGCAGGCAGCAGCCAAAACACAGTTGCAATAAAGACCAGAAACTGAGCTATTACCTGCTGAAGAGCTAGTGAAAACAAGCTCTTAATCAAGAGCTTGGAACAGGGATGTCTTTAATCCCAACACCTGGGGAAGAAGTTATCTCTGTGGGATGGAACCAAAACGAATCTGAACAATCCATCTGAGACCAACCCAGGGCCCAGCTGCTGATCCTGCGGAACCCAACAACTTGGAGGTGTTGGTGAGACTACCCTGCTCAGCTGAAATCTATCCGGGAGAGGATTCAGATACCTACAGTTTGAAGTCTGAAGAAACAAGATCAGCTGAGGAGTCGACGAATGAACAAAACGTGACCTGGGAACACAGAAAAAGGTGCTGCCCAGCCACCAAACCAGATCACCAGAATCATAAGTATATACTTCACTGACTGAGATCAGCTGCTCCTGAAGAAACAGCCCAATAGCACCAATTTAACCAAGAACTCCTAGTGAACCAAGACTAAAAATTAGAACAAGAGAGGCACTCTCAGACACAGACACTGCCTGCACCGAGCAGAGGAAGAGATGAGTAGATGCCAATGCAAAAATACAAGCAACAACATAAAGACCTATATGGCAACATCAGAACCTAGTGATTCTACACCTGCAAGACCTGAACATACCAAGACAGAAGAAACAAAAGAAATCAATCCTAAAAATGACTTTAAGAAGATGATAGAGGCCCTTAAAGAAGAAATAAAAAATTCCCTCAAAGAGGAAATAAAAAACTCCATTAAAGAGGAAATAAAAAAAACTCCCTTAAAGAAATGGAAGAAAAAATGAACAAAAAATGGGAAGAAATCAAAGAAAGCCAAGAAAAAGCAATTAAACAGATGAAAGAAACTTTCCAAGATCTGAAAAATGAATTTGAGACAATAAAGAAAACACATGCTGAGGAAATGCTGGAAATAGAAATCCTGACTAAACGAACAGGAACTACAGAAACAAGCATAACCAACTGATTGTAAGAGATGGAATAGAGAATCTCTGACACTGAAGACACAATAGAGAAAATAGATTCATCAGTCAAAGAAAACACTAAAGACAAAAAAGTCGTAACACAAAACGTCCAAGAAATTTGGGACACCATGAAAAGACCAAACCTAAGAATAATAGGGATAGAAGAAGGAGAAGAATACCAACTCAAAGGCACAGAAAATATATTCAACACAATCATAGAAGAAAACTTTCCTAACCTAAAGAAAGAAATACCTATGAAGATATAAGAAGCTTACAGAACACCAAATAGGCTGGATCCAAAAAAAAAAAAAAAAAAAAAAAGTCCCCTCGCTACATAATAATCAAAACACTAAACACACAGAACAAAGAAAAAATATTAAGAGCTGCAAAGGAAAAAGACCAAGTAACATGTAAAGGCAAAACCATCAGAATAACACCAGACTTCTTAATAGAGACTATGAAAGCTAGAAGGTCATGGACAAATCTTATGCAGACACTAAGAGACCACGGATACCAACCCAGACTATTATACCCAGCAAAACTCTCAATCACCATAGGCGGAGTAAACAAAATATTTCAGGATAAAATCAGATTTAATCAATACCTGTCCACACACCCAGCCCTACAGAAAGCAATAGAAGGGAAAATCCAACCCAAAGAAGCTAAACACGTCCATGAAAAATCAAGCAATAGATAATCCCACACCAACATACACCAAAGAAGGGCAACACAACACAACCACAAAAAATAACAGGAATTAACAATCACTGGTCATTAATATCCATCAATATCAATGGTCTCAACTCACCTATAAAAATACACAGGCTAACAGAATGGATAAGAAAACAGGACCCATCCATCTGCTGCATACAAGAAACACACCTTAACTTCAAAGACAGACACTACCTCTGAGTAAAGGGCTGGGAAAAAGCTTTCCAAGCAAATGGACCTAAGAAACAAGCTGGTGTAGCTATCCTAATATCTAATAAAATAGACTTCAAAATAAAATCGATTGATTTCAAAAGAGATCAGGATGGATATTACATATTTATCACAGGAAAAATCCACCAAGATGAAGTCTCGATTTTAAACATTTATGCCCCAAATACAAAAGCACCCACATTCATAAAAGAAACACTACTAAAGTTTAAAATGCACATCAAACTCCACACATTAGTAATGGGAGATTTTAACACACCACTCTCACCAAAAGACAGATCTACCAGACTGAAACTTAACAAAGAAATAAAGGGCCTATCAGATGTTATGACTCAAATGGACTTAATAGATATCTACAGAACATTCCATCCTAACACAAAAGAATAGACCTTCCTCTCAGCACCCAATGGAACCTTCTCAAAAATTGACCACATGCTTGGCCACAAAACAAATCTCAACAGTTACAAAAAATTTGGAATAACCTCCTGTATCTTATCAGACCACCATGCCTTAAAGTTAGACCTCAACAACAACAAAAATCATAGAAAACCTACAAACTCATGGAAACTGAATAATGCCCATCTGAAACATCAGTGGGTCAAGGAAGAAATAAAGAAAGAAATTAAAGGTTTCCTAGAATTCAATGAAAATGAAAGTACAACATACCCAAACTTATGGGACACTATGAAAGCAGTGCTAAGAGGAAAATTCATAGCTCTCAATGCACACATAAAGAAGATGGAGCAATCCCATACCAATGAATTAACAGCACAACTGAAAGCTCTAAAACAAAAAGAAACAAACTCACCCAGGAGAAATAGATGCCAGGAAATAACCAAATTGAGGGCTAAAATCAACAAAATAGAAAACAAGAGAACAATACAAAAAATCAATGAAACAAAGAGTTGGTTCTTTGAAAAAATCAGCAAGATAGACAAACCCCTAGCCAAATTAACCAAAAGGCAAATAGAGAGCACCCAAATTAACAAAATCAGAAATGAAAAGGGAGACATAACAATAGACAACGAGGAAATCCAGAGAATCATCAGATCATACTTCAAAATCCTGTACTCCACGAAAATGGAAAACCCGGAAGAAATGGACAATTTTCTGGATAAATACCACATACCAAAATTAAATCAAGACCGGATAAATGGTTTAAATATACCAATAACCCTTAAAGAAATAGAAACAGTCATCAAAAGTCTCCCAACCAAAAAAGGCCCAGGACCAGATGGTTTCAGTGCAGAATTCTACCAGACTTTCAAGGAAGAACTACTACCAATATTCTTCAAAGTGTTCCACACAATAGAAACAGAAGGAACACTACCAAACTCTGGCTACAATTGTAATTGTATGAGGCTACAATTACCCTGATACCCAAACCACACAAAGATGCAACAAAGAAAGAGAACTACAGACCAATCTCCCTCATGAACATTGATGCAAAAATACTCAATAAAATATTGGCAAACCGAATCAAAGACTACATCAAAACAATTATCCATCACAACCAAGTAGGATTCATCCCAGGGATACAAGGATGGTTCAACATACGAAAATCAGTCAATGTAATACACCATATAAACAAACCGAAAGAAAAAAACCACATGATCATCTCATTAGATGCTGAAAAAGCCTTTGACAAAATCCAACACCTCTTCATGATAAAAGTCTTAGAAAGATCAGGAATACAAGGAACATTTCTAAACATAATAAAGGCAATTTATAGCAAGCCAACAGCAAACATCAAATTAAACGGAGAGAAACTCAAAGTGATCCCACTAAATTCAGGAACAAAACAAGGCTGTCCACTCTCCCCATATTTATTCAATATAGTACTAGAAGTTCTAGCTAGAGCAATAAGACAACAAAAGGAGATCAAAGGGATACAAATTGGAAAGGAAGAAGTCAAACTTTCACTATTTGCAGATGATATGATAATATACATAAGTGACCCCCAAAACTCTTCCAGGGAATTCCTACAGCTGATAAACTCCTTCAGTAAAGTGGCAGAATACAAGATCAACTCAAAAAAAATCAGTAGCCCTCCTATACACAAATGATAAAAGGGCCGAGAAAGAAGTCAGAGAAACACCACCCTTTACAATAGCCACAAATAATATAAAATACCTTGGGATAACACTAACTAAACAAGTGAAGGACCTTTTTGATAAGAACTTTAAATCTCTAAAGAAAGAAATTGAAGAAGATATCAGAAAATGGAAGGATCTCCCATGCTCATGGATAGGTAGGATTAACATAGTAAAAATGGCAATCTTACCAAAAGCAATCTACAGATTCAATGCAATCCCCATCAAAATCCCAACACAATTCTTCACAGACTTGGAAAGAAAAATACTCAACTTCATATGGAAAAACAAAAGACCCAGGATAGCTAAAAGAATCCTATACAATAAAGCAACCTTTGGAGGCATCACCATCCCTGACCTCAAACTCTACTATAGAGCTATAGTAATAAAAACAGCTTGGTACTGGTATAAAAACTGACATATGGACCAATGGAATCAAATTGAAGACCCTGACATTAATCCATGCACATATGAACACCTGGTTTTTGACAAAGGATCCAAAACTATACAATGGAAAAAAAGAAAGTATCTTCAACAAATGGTGCTGGCATAACTGGATCTCAATATGTAAAAGATTACAAATAGATCCATATCTGTCACCATGCACAAAACTCAAGTCCAAGTGGATCAAAGACATGAACATAAATCCAGTTACACTAAACTTAATAGAAAAGAAAGTAGGAATCACTCTTGAATGCATTGGCACTGGAGACCATTTCCTAAATATAACACCAACAGCACAGACCCTGAGCACAACAATTAATTAATGGGACCTCTCGAAATTGAGAAGCTTTTGCAGGGTGAAAGACACAGTCAATAAGACAAAAAGACAGCCAACAGAATGGTAAAAGATCTTCACCAACCCCACATCTGACAGAGGATTGATTTCCATAGCATATAAAGAACTCAAGAAACTAGACATCAAAATACTAAACAGTCCAACAGTTAAAAAATGGGCTAAAGAGCTAAACAGAGAATTCACAAAATAAGAATCACAAATGGCTGAAAGACATTTAAAGAAATGCTCAACATCCTTAATCATCAGAGAAATGCAAATCAAAACGACTCTGAGATACCACCTTACACCTGTCAGAACAGCTATGATCAAAACACCAATGACAGTCAATGTTGGAGAGGATGTGAAGCTAAGGGAACACTCCTCCGCTGTTGGTGGGAATGTAAACTTGTACAACCACTGTGGAAATCAGTATAGCGGTTTCTCAGAAAATTAGGAATCAAACTACCTCAAGACCCAGCCATCCCACTCTTGGGCATGTACCCAAGGAATGCTGATTCACACCATAAAGATACATGCTCAGCTATGTTCATAGCAGCACTATTTGTAATAGCCAGAACCTGGAAAGAACCTAGATGCCCATCAATGGAAGAATGGATGAAAAAAATGTGGTACATATACACAGAGTACTACTGAGCAGAGAAAAACAATGAAAGCATGAAATTTGCAGCCAAATGGATGGAACTAGAAAAAAATCATCCTGAGTGAGATAACCCAAACCCAGAAAGACAGTCATGGTATATACTCACTCATAAGTGGATTCTAAATATAAAATAAAGAACAATCAGACTACAACCCACAGAACCATGAGGCTATATATATATAGCATGGAGGTCCCTAGGACAACTGTGGCTTATAATAAATTTCGATTTTACTCAATTACTGAGCAAGCCTCAATGAAATATCTCACTATTAAGATAAGAATATATACTCTATCAAGATGATAATAGAAAAATAAATAAATAAATAAATTTTAAACAATAAAAAATAAATAAAAATAAAAAAAATTTTGAAATATTAAACAAACAAACAAACATTTTACTAAGGTTAAAAAAAGGGAGAACTAGGGACTCATCATTCTTCTCCACATTCTATTCTTTCCCTTGTTTTATATATTTTAATTTTTTTATCAGTGGATTCTCCTGGAGTTTATCGGTGGATTCTGCTGGAGGATCTGATGCAGATAAGCACTGGAGGGCTCCTCTTGCAAATCACCCTCTGGAGCTATGGAAGGATCTTTCTACTAGCACGTGGAGGAGACCCGATCTAGTGTTGGTGTGGCCCTGGAGTTTGGTTTATGTTAAGGTTCCTCTTTGGATTCCTGAGCACTGAACACTCCCTGTGGCTGCTGCTGAAGCCCAACATGACAGAGAACTAATGGGTCTTCATGAAAAAAAATCTACCCTTCTGATGCCAATGGAGATTGAGAGCCCAATATGGCCAGCTTTGGCAAGCATTAATGTAAACCTAGGAACTGTAGCCATGAGATTGGATTCTCCAGAAGAGCTGCCAGCCAAAGTCATGCTTGGATCAAGAAAAACGGGTCTTGGCGATGCGTGTTCCTGGAGTTGTATCCATGCCAGTGGATGTCCACATAATCCAGAAGAGAATTTGACATTGCTGCTGCCACTGTTGCTGTTATAACAATGGTGCACACCGCTGCTACTATTTATGGGATTACCATTTAATAATTGCTTACTACAGCTAGCACAGTGGAGACCCTGACAACAAAAGTAGCTACCACAGTTAGTTAATCTTTCATTCTACTGGGCATGATAAATTTAATTCAGTAGTTATATACATCTCGATTGGCTTTGAAAATTATAAATTTATAAACTCAAGTTCCAGTTGCTTTTTGGATACTATCTTACAAGGACTCCAACGTACAGTATGGCTCGATAAGGAAGGGAATGGCTCAGTTGCCTTTAGCCTACTGGCTATGGGTGAGATAGGACCTCTGTTGGTCTTTTCTGTATCAAACACACAGATTGCAAGCCCAGTGCCACCTTGAGATCTTTGGCAGCAATTAACCATGCAGCTTACACATGATTGAGCCGGTAGGATGAGTATTCAGAGATGGGTAATGCCTGGGGGGCACTCACCAACCTAAGACAGAGCACCTGTGTGGCCTGAGCAGGCGTCTCCATGATGGGTGAGGTGACCTGCTGACGTCCCACACAACCCAAGTCAGAAGCTCATTTTTTAATAAAAGGGCGACCTGCAGGGCCCTGGCCCCCTTTTGGGTAACTGTTGCCTTGCTTGTGAACCTTGACCTTGATATCCTCCCAATGCTAATTCTCTGCCAGGTTCCACTCTCCTGAATGCTTAAGGGAAGTTCCTTGTCTGTGTATCCTGAATAATGGGCCTTAACAGCTTAGATGCAAGATTGTAAAACATCAGTAGCAAACTTCTGCCCTCTGGTGTCCTCCCATTGTGTTGTAAGCCTGTAATTAAGACCTCCTACCCCCTTCAAGAAATGACATTCGACATTTAAAATTTATATATATATATATATATATATATATATATATATATATATATATATATATAATATACATTATATATAATATATAAATTAATATATATAATTTAATGAATACTGTGAATGTAATCTATGAATACCACAAATGTGATTAATATCATGAGTATAATTTAAAAAATTTAAAAAAAATTTTAATTAAAAAAAATCTTAAGAGGGGAAAAAAAAGAATAAGCCTCCGTGTGTGGTTTATCTGGGAGTTGGGTGGCAGGCCCCCTAAAAGAGTAATAAAGCAACAACAACCAAGATTGGATTTCGTGAGCTGGTTGATCTGGGCAGGTCAGGGAGAGAACACGAAATCTTACTTCCAAAGGCTCTTCCTTCCTATAGCCTCAGTTGAAGGAAGGTGACAGTATTGGACAGGATAGTCAGGCTTTGGGGATATGTTATTTTGCTTTTTATTGATGTGATCAATACCATGTTCAAAAGAAACTGGGGAAAGGTGGGTGGTATTTGACTTACACTTCTATATTACATTACTGGGTGCATTACTGAGGGCAGTCCAGACAGGAATTCAAGACAGGAACCTAGAGACAGGAACTGAAGCAGGGGCCATGGAGGAATGCTGCTTACTGGCTTGTTCCTCATTGTTTGCTCATCTTGCCTTCCTATACAAGCTATGACCACCTACCCAGGGTGGCACTGCCCACCTAATCTAATCTGTGTTGGTAACATAGCTATCAAAGAAAGTTACAAGTCATGAGGTAAGTCATATGTGAGGACAAAAGGAATTCATATCCTGCCATAGGATTTCTATTGCTGTGAAAAGACACCATAACCACAGCAAGTCTTATAAGGGAAACATTTAATTAGGGCTTACTTACAGTTTCAGAGGTTCAGTCCATTGCCATCATGGCTGGGAGCATGGTGGCATGCAGGCATACATGGTGCTGTAACTATAGCTGAGAGTTCTACATCTTGTAGGCAACAGGAAGTCAACTAGGACACTGGGCAGTATCCTGAGCATAGGAAACCTCAAAGCCCATCCCCACAGTGACACGCTTCCTCCAACAAGACCATACCTACTCCTACAAAGCCACACCTCCTAATAGTGCCACTCCTTGTGAGATTATGGGGGCCAATTATATTCAAACTACCACACATCCTAAGTCAGGAGGTTCCTTCACTTACCCAGTTCAGATCTTATGATTTGTAGTTATTAATTATGACCTTGGGTGTGTTGTGTAATGTAATCTCTGTAAAAGATATTCAGTCCATCTATAGGTGAAGAAAATATCCACCTCAAACAAAAATGACATGTAAAAGAGTCAAAACATTGCTTTCTTCCTGTCAAATGGCCAAATCAACCAGAGGCTCCATGATACAAAGACCTATCAATCTTCTCAGAAAGAAGAGGAAAAGTTGGTCATCTAGTGGACCAAGGCTACATGGGGAGGCCTAATACAGAAAATGAACATGTAATGTGGCTTCTATAACATATGTGTTTTACTTCTCCAAATAATTTTTGAAACAATTTTTCTAAGTGACAAAGAATTTAATTTCATATTAAAAAGCTGGAATCACAATCTGTTCATGTTGATATTTCAAGCCCCTGTAATATAAGTAACATAAATAAATTATATGTATGAATATTACATAAATATAAAAATGATAGAGGCATTCCTGATATAAAGTTAAAGACATCATGGCTTAAGAAAATTAACTGAAGTTTCCTAAAAACTTGACATAACAGAGAGATAACTAGAGATGTCAAACCTTGACACCAGTGGAGCTATAAGGGGCCCAGGCTCAGATATTTGACCCCCAGCCCAAAATAGCACTGTTTCTGCCTCAGTGGTACAATGAGATACCATTTACTCTGATTCTCTCCTTTCTTTTTTGGTAAAAACTTCAATTTCTTCTCTTAAAAGAAATGATTATTACTGCATACTTCTTTTCATCTCCATTTCTTTCTTCCTAGAGTTCATTCTTCATTTGTTCTCTGTAAAAAGTGTTTAACATTTATTTAGTATATGTATAGTTGGGGTGTGTTGTAGCATGAAACACATGTGAAGGTCAGAGAACAACTTGAGAAAATCAGTTCTCTCCTTCTATCAAGTGGGTCCTTGGAATCGAACTCAGGTCATCAGTCTTGGCATCAGTCACCTTTGCCCACTAACCCTAGTTGTCTTAATTAGGGTTTCTATTGCTGTGAAGAGACACCATGACCATGACCACTCTAATAAAGGAAAATATTTAATGGACTGGTTTACAGTTCAGAAGTTTAGTCCTTTATCATCATGGCAAGAAGCATGGTGGTGTGCAGGCAGACATGGTACTGGAGAAGGAACTGAGAGTTCTTCATCTTGATCCCCAGATAGCAGGAAGAGACTGTCATAGTAGGCCTGGCTTGAGTATTTGAGACCTCAAAGCCTGCCCCCAGTGACACACTTCCTCCAACAAGGCCATACCTACTCCAACAAGGACATACCTCCTAATAATGTCACTCCCTATGAGCCTATGGGGTCATTTTCATTCAAATTACCACAGTGGTCCTCATTAGAGCCTACATTAAGAGTGTCTATTAGTAAGTGAGGATAAAAAAAATCTGCTTTAATTTCCCCTTAGAGTATTTGCATATTGTCCTCATTTTGAATAACAGTTTGGATGTCTCTAGAATTTTATGTTGATGCATAATTTTCTCCATGTTTTGAAAATAGCTTCCATTTTTGCATTTGAAAGTATTAGTATTCAAACTGCCATTTATTTGCTTTCAATATTGTGCCGGTTGGTTTTTGTCAACTTGACACAAACTTAGACATATCAGGGAAGCAAGCATCTAAAATGAGGAATTGCCTCCATCTGATTGGCTTGTAGGCAAGTCTACGGGAAATTTACCGATTAGCAGGACATGTGGAAGGGCTCTGCTCCCTGTGGGCAATGCAATTCCTGGGAAAGTAGACATGGGTTATACAATAGCAAGCTGAGAAATCGATGAGTAAGCAAGCCAGTAAGCACTGTTTTCTCATTTTTCCACGGCCTCTGCTTCAGTTCCTACCTTGGCTTCCCAGCATGATGGATTTTAAGATGTGAGGCGACATAAACCCTAAGGTCATGGTCTTTATCACAGCAATAGAAAGCAAACAAAGACAGATGTCTTTTTGTTCTGAATGCTTTTCAAGTCTTCCCCTTGATTTGGATTGTCCTCCGTTGTTGCTGTGTGTGTGTGTGTGTGTGTGTGTGTGTGTGTGTGTGTGTGTGTGTGTGTGTGTGTGTGTGTAAGTACACACATGTCACAGCACGTATGTGGTTGTGAGAGCACAACTTCTAGTATCCGTCTTTGCCTTCCACCTTGTTTTCGGCATGGTCTCTTGTTCACAAAACACATGCCAGGGTTGCTTGCCCAAGTTTCCAGAGACTCTCCTGTCTGCCTCCCATGTCACCACAGAAGCGCTGAGATCACAGAGGTCTGCTAATGTGCCCAGCTTTCTCGTGAGTGCTGGGCATTCTAGCTCGGGTTATCATACTGCCATGGCAAGTGATCTGCTCACTGAGCCATCTCCACCCCCTGATTCTCAGTTTTGTTGCTGGGATGGGAAAGTAGTTTGTGGGTGTTTTTGTTTTGCTTTGTTTTTTCCCTACTCATCCTAATCAGAACTTTCAAAATTCTAGGCAGATGAAGAGAATCTACCTCACCTTGGGGTGCTGAGCATTGTCGAGCATTGTTAAAGTGCTGTTTAATGTGGTTAAAATAACTATTGACAGTAACAAGAAGTCTTTAAACACCCCTTCTGGTGTTTATTTTCCTATAAATAAGCATAGATACTTGAGGATAGGAATCTTTTGTTTCATAATTGTTAGCCCTTAGTCTTGTCCTCAGCTCCCTGGCTTTTGAGTAAAGATTGTCAGTCATACAGCAAGTCAGACTGTTTTTGTGCCATTTCAAAATCTGCATATGCCTTGAGGAAGAGGCATACCAACTGCAGCTGCTTGCTACCAAAACTCAGAGCACAATCCCTCCCCTGAGGTTCAGCTGCAGCTGTGTTTCAAACAGTGTGTCAGACTGTCTTGTTATCACAAGCCTTGATGAACTCCCAATGATCTGCAGTCTCCTCTACCCAGATCAGTGGGGATCATTTGTCCTGGTAGTAACTGAAAGACTGTCGCCTGTGACAGCACAAAGCAGACCACACAGTGGTTGTGGGTAAACACAACCCTTCATTTGTACGAAGATCTGCTGTGATTGGTGGAAATACCTCCTTTCCAGCTCCATAAGCAGGCTATTAATCTCCCTTTGTAAACCTGCCAGGAAACACCCTCGTATGCTGCCTCCCTGGTGCTGCAACTTAGACTCAGTGAAAGGCTCATCTTGAGCAGTCTTTCCTTGCTGACTTTTAACTTCTTCTACTACTGTCAGTAGGAGAAGAGGCTGAGCTGGTACAAAGAGAAGCAGCATCAGTTGAGTGGTGGCAGCGAACTTCAGAGACGTCTGTGGAAACTTCAGAGCTGCAGGAGCTGTCAAGAGCCTTGGATGTAGCCACAGTGGCCAGTGGCCATGGTGCGGCTATAGGAGACACAGTGCTGATTGACAGCAGGGGAGCTGGCAGTGAGTGGGGACAGCAGCAGCAACTAACCCTGCAGCAGAGGCCAGGACAGCCACCGTCACAAGGAGAAGTGTCTGCAAAGTTGTGGAATGCAGCTAGGAAAAATACAAGTAGAACGTGAGAAAGAGAGGATGGGCTTAGATGGAGAGATGAGTGCAGAAAGACTGGAGGCTATGTAAAGAATATAATCATACTGCCTTGAATGGACCTGATCTTATCCGATCTCAAAAGCTAAGCAGGGTCAAGCCTGGTAAGGGCTGCAATGGGAGGTGATTGCAAAGAGCTAAAGAAGAGAATCTGCAGAAGGCTGGCCAGCCTTAATACTCAAGAGTCTCAGCTACCATAGTCCCTGAAGCTGTAACACTCGCCGCTTCTAAAGATGTTCTGACACTCCAAGCCTGAGAGCTGTAGACCAAATCAACAGTCAACCACTGGGGAATCTGAATATTCAAGGCCTACACCAGAGCTGTGACACTCATCACAGAGGGCATTTTTTGTCATCTGTTTTCTTGATGGTGGCCATTCTGACTTTGGTGAGATGGAATCTCAAAGTAGTTTTAATTTGTGTTCCTCTGATACTCTGATTGAGATGGTGATTGCACAATTACATGAGAATCGTTGAACACTTTGGGGACTTGGGGTGGGTGATAATAAAACAAAATGGAAGGGATGTACTGGGGATTGAAAGGTGTGGTAGGGGCGGAGGGAGCCAGGGAGAGGAGGCTGAATCATCGGGGAGGAGAATCAAGGAAAATGAAATATGTATGAGAACAGCACATGGAAACCTGTTACTTTGTAAGATAATTTTAAAATTAATTTTCAAGTTAATATTTATATATATATCATTTTTGTTCAAAAAAAGGATAATAAGGGAATGAAGACTTCCAAGTATAAAACTATAATAATATTAGAGTATAATTCTGGGGTGAAGTATGTTGAAGACAGAAAATGAGGAAGAGAGATAAGACCCAGGTTAAAGAGTATCTTGTTTATTATTTAATCATAAGTTAGAGTGGTCCACAAAATCCTGGGATTTTTCCATTCCATAGGGTGCATTTTTAAGAGTAAAGGGGAGGGTTGATTTGGAAACTGTTAGGTCTCAAACCTGGAAAAAATTGCTAACTAAGGTACCCATTAACATTTCAAATCGGACCTGGCCACCAGGTTTTCCCAGCATCCTTCAGTCCCAACCTGTTATAGGGTATGGCTGGTATTCCCCACCCCTTACTCTAAACTTCTCAGCCCTTGAGCTGGACTGCCTTTCCCTCAGATGTCCTTTCCTATATAATTCAGCCATTTTGGCTATTCTAGTCTCTTGGCTCAGGCCACCACTTGTGGTCAACAGCTCCTCTTCCCACCCCCATGGCCCAGCTCACTCTGGCCCATTTTGGACTCTCCCAGATGTCTCTGTCTATGCTTTCCCTTTTATCTACAATAAACCTCTCCTATCTTACCAGGAGTAGTCATATCCTTTCCTTTTTTCTTTTCAATTTTTTCATTCAAAACTAATCATGTAACCTATCTACCCCACTCCTTAGTATTTATCCAGAGGAGAAATTGTTCATACATAGATCTATACTTTATAATAATGTTTTAATTGTTAAAGCTCAGGAGAAGAATCCTGAAAAGATGAATAGAAGTTATGGTATGATCATACAGTGGAACACTACTCATCAATAAAAAGAATGAATTCTTGAGGCATATAACAAGACAGATAGTTTCAAATGCATTGTGCAGAATGGAAGGAGCCAGGCACTAACAAATATTTGCTATAGTCATCTATTTATATACCATTCTGGAAAAGAGGCACTATAAAAAGAGAAATCAGATCAACAGTTGCCAGGAGATGAATGAGAAAGAGAAGTTGGCTACTGAGTGCCTGATGGAACTACCTGGGGTACTGAAAGGACTCTGCATCTTCACAGAGGTGATTACATGACTGCCTGCAGTTTTCAAAACACTAGCGACTACATATGTAAGAAAGAAGTTTACTCCATGCTAGCTATTTAGTCCTTTGTAAGCTGACTTTTAAAAAGAAAATATTAACTTTATCTTTTGAAGCTCATTAATTTTGATGAAAAACCTTAAGGATAAGTTAAAGAATGTAAGGGTATTTTGCACAGACTTTTTTAGATGGCTGACAGGTAAAGAATAATTGAAGATCATTGATTAGACTTCATATAAATGGATATCTGAGGATTATGTTGTACCTGGAGTGAATGACAGCTTACTTGATTATGGAATTAGGCAAACACATTTATCATGTCCAAATTTAATTTTCCCTGTATTTCTTTTCAGTCCCCTATTATCCCCTGCATACAATTTTTGTCTCTATTTTAGAAACCCCAAACATCTATTCTTCAGATTTTATTCTTTGCCATCCATACCTATCAATTTGTAACTTATTGTTTTAATCTCTTTATATTTCATACTTCAGAGGAGACTCCAGTTTGTTTTCTGAACCACTCATTACATTTTCTATGATGTTTACTTTGTTCTTTAAGCTCCTAATACAGTAGAAACTTTGCCATGGCCCTTTCCATATCCCTTGCCCTGTCCAGTTTCCCTTTATAGTTTTCCCTCTTTTTGGACAGTAGCATTAGCCTCTCTGTCTTGTGTTTTATCATATTGTATTTTATTAAGGACCCAAAACCCAAAGAGTGAAACATTTGCCTCCATTTTTGCTTTTTCTCTCCTATCTAGTGCTTATGTTTTGATTTACTGTATGTGGTGAGTCCCTTTCTTTATGTTTATGTTCCTAGTTTTGAATGGTGAAAGCATTTCATGACCAGATATCCATCAAAAGTGGAGGTTGAAAACAATCCCTTTGATTGCCTCACTATCCACCTGCACTGGTCAGAATTTTCTCTACCGAGTGCACCACGCAGGTCTAGTAGGTGGAGTTTTGCATGATTTGATCCAACAGCCTGAGAGACTTAGGGCAGGTGCCACCATTTAGATATGACAAAATAGAGTGTGGTGCTGAGACAGTGGGCATTTGGGGGCAGGTGATTCGGGTTAGATAAGATCAGGGGAATTAGTCTTTATGATTGAGTCCTGCTGGTTTTATGACCAGAGGAAGAGAGATCAGACAAACACAAAAGTGCACACCATACTTCTTGTCTCTTGCAATATGACACCCTCATTACCTCTGGATTCTGCTGATAAGAAAGTCATTACCAGATGAGGGCTTAGAATTTGCACCTGCAGCACTATGAGCCACCATAACCTTCTTTTCCTTATAAGGTACCTGGGGTATTTCTTTACAATAACAGATTCATGCAGTAAGAACACAGCCTCAGTGTGCCCCAGGGAGGGAAGTTCACACACTTTTGTACTAGAAACCACTGCAGAGCCACATATGTGTGCTCTGGCTTCTTTTTAGATTGGTGGATATTTCCCATACCTCCTGACTCTTGGCTTTGAACCAAAAGAGGCCCTGACACTTAGCAGCTTCCGGTCAGTGGAAGCCATGTGTGACTACAGATCAAACTTCACGAACATCCTAAATTAAGAGGCACCAAAGCATTCTTAGTGCCCCCCCCTGCAAGCTAGCATGCCACTACCTGGAGAGGAGAAATGGGGAGGGGCAGATTTTTATGTTCCCCCCTCAGTCAGGCCATAGCCACAGTCCACAGAACTGATGCTACTCAAAACCATGGATGCTACAATTATAGTTTCTAGATACAGACTTTTATTTTAATATTTTTACAGCCATTAAAATATTTCGTAAATAATTTAGGATTTGAAAATAGGACAGTCGGTGCCGAGTTTCTGAGTCTGTTCTAACAGGAAGTGAGCTTCTGCTTTGAAGCACAGGTAAATGAAAGCTTGGATGGAAGGGGAAAGAGAACGTGGTGACAGATGAGAGCCTGGAGCACCACTGTGGTAACTGTGACAAAAATGTGATGTGTCACATTGAAAAGAGCTACCCCGACCTCCAACCAGGACTCCAGCCAGCCAGACCCCATGCGTCAAAGCTGTCATGACAGCCACAGAGCTGAATTGCCGGATTAAGATAGTCTCTGGTCCTCTGAGAAATATTGACTGATTCCATCCACACCCTCCCTTCCCTCACTCAACCCAGCAGGCCACCTGCAGAGCTCACCCTGCTCTCCTCTCACTCTGTTTTGCCCACATCTTTTTGCACCAATTCTACCTGCTTTGAAAGATGAACAACAACAACAAAAATCTTACCATTGATTAACTAAGAACACAAGAGAAGAAAATCTTTTTATGAAAATTTGTAGCGAATTGCCATAAATATATGTTGCTATTGAACTGGCAGAAAACGGGATGACAATGATCCATCTGGAAAGCTAAACAAAAAAAAAAAAATCCCCATTTTAGATTGTGTGAAAGTATCATTCATTGCATTGTGGAGCTGCTTAGCTTAACATCAAAAGTTGGCACATTATGGAAGTGGTTTATGTAAGAAATACTCAGAAATCTACTTAAATGAGCACTTGATGTTCATTCACATTGCTGGTTATTGTTACTGTGGCATAAGGGACCTTATAGGCTTGTCTCTTTATGCAGTCTCTTATTTGTTATCTACAGGGTCTTCTCTCTCTCTCTCTCTCTCTCTCTCTCTCTCTCTCTCTCTCTCTCTCTCTCTCTCTGTATGTATGTATGTAGTATGTATGTGTGTGTTTCTCTCTGTGTCTCTGTGTCTCTGTTTCTCCCCCATCATACCTCCATCACTAGCTTCCACAGTCTGTCTTCTCTTCCACTTTTCCCCTCAGATCCAAGGCATAATTAATTGAGAAAATGCTGCCCAAGGTCAACAGCTCTAGTTGGAAACAGAACCCCAGTCAAGACACACAGGTTCCATCTTAGACCTTTGTTTATTCTACAAGCTAACTAGAATACACATGCAGTTTCCAGGATTAAGTGCCTAGCATTGTAACAGAAAAGAGAATTTGAAGTAAGATGATCTGTACGACAATTTGTTTCTTCTCTCCCAGTCTAGTTCCTCACCTATGAAGCGAGCATACCTTACCTCACATGGTCATTTTGAGAATTGAACCAGACTGAGTTATGCATGGAACTTAATCACTGAACAATGTTCCTTCTCTTTTGACAGGGACATCATCTTTGTGTGAAGTTGTTTGGGAAGGAGGTGGAAGGTTTCCCTTCTGAAAGCTCTACTTGGTCTTTCTGATGTGGTACCCACTAAACTACTCTCGGAGGACCTGCGGAGCACTCTTGCTATCAGCTCAGAGGTTGCTGCCATATAACCTAGACTCAACCTGTCACCTAATCTTAGTTGCTAGGCTACTCTGTACACAAAGACCGATGGGTACTGCTGTCTGTATGTAGTGAACCTCAGTTTCCTGGCCACACAGTCTAGGATCAACAGTAGCTCTGATCTTTGAAAGAGAGCAAATTCTCCAGATGTTGACCCTGGATTTGTTTAGGCTCCTGAACCCAGTGAGTCCCTATACTGCCTTTCTAGGAAGTTCTGGAATTATTCTATTTAATTTTTCTATCAAAGTACACACATTGGGTTATCTCAGCCCTAGTAGTTAAGAGCACTACACTGGTTGCTCTTCCAGAGGAGCCAGGTTCAATTCCCAGCACCCATATGGCATCTCACAACTATCTGTAACTCCAGTTCCAAGGGATCCAAGACCCTATTCCAGACCCCACAGGCACCAGGCATGCGTGTGGTACACAGATATATGTGCAGGCAAAACATCCATACACATAAAATAATAAGAAAACATTAAGAATTTTTTTAAAGGAAAGAATTCTTAGAAAAAAAAACATACACCTAGACACCAACAGCATCTTTATGGTTACAGAAACAAAAACACTTCTTGAACTGCTGTGGTAAAACATATTAATAGATGAGGTAAGGGATCTGGAATCCATCACATCTGTGTAAGAATGCTAGCATGCTTGCTCCCTTAGCAATGTGCTGCTGGGACAACCATTCAACCCGTGGAGCCTTGGCCAAGTGTAGAATAAAACTAACCCACGGATTCTACAGGCCTCTTGCTTAAACAGTGCCCAGCAGAACCTTCTGGTGCCTGACACACACGTCCACACAGATGCTGTTACCACTGCTACTGCTGCGGATGCTGCCTGACCTGGACTTGGGCTCTGAATCCCTAAAGAATGAAGATGGGTAAAGCCTGCCCTTAAATATGGTGCCAACACAGAAGGCAGACTCCCTCGGGGTCTCTCTTTTTTCCTCCTCTTTCAGGGAGAATGAATGATGGATATTGTCATGTTGTCGGGAACTGCACCCAATCCTGGTGCCTACCACTTACCCACAAGGAATCTGGAGCTTTGTGAGCCTCACTCTAGCAACTGGGATTTTGAAATGGAAATGATGGCTGACTTCTTCCTGCACCCTGGCAATCTCAGCCCTTCCAACAGCTCCAACAGCTTCTAGTCATAACCCTGTGATTTGAGAACAATGAATCTTAATATAATTGAGTTAACTGTATCATTTTTAATGTAAGACAATCTTGATTACAGCCAAAGGGCACCATTAACACGCTGAAGGAATGGCCGAGATTTTAGCATGTGAATGTTGTACAGAAAATAGAACTAATTAGCACTAATTTAATTCGAAGATTAAAGAAAATCCTGCTTTTAATTTTTAATTTAAGACAAACCATTTTACTCTGAACAAAGAAAGAATAATAAGTACATTTTTTTCCATCTGAAAGGCAATTTTTACTTTTGCATTATTACATTAATATGGGACTGTGGGAATCCTGACCCCATTAGAGATCAAATAATCAGCATTTAATTATTGACAGCAAATTAATATTTAATAAAGGCACAAGGGTTCCGGTATGTGAAAGAAAAGCAACCAAGGTTCTGCTGACCCAGAAACGGCCAGAAGGTGCCTCAGCCAGAATGCGCTCTCCTGTGCCCAGGGTAACAAGTTGGGATCCCCAAAGAGTTCTGGCAGTTGATTTTCATCCCAGCTGCTAAGTTAGGAGTCAGAGGAACCGAGCGGCTGCAATTTCTCCCTTCCTCTGTCTATTCCGCCCCCACTGGTTTGTCGTTAATCAAGCACTTACGCTAAATAATACATCGAATGTCACAACCAAAAGGAGGACAGTCATAATAAAAAAATAATAGAAGAAGAGGCCAATCCTCCTTTTTATTCTGAGAGGAAAAAAAAAGAAAAAGAAAGGAATACCGACTTTTCTTTGCTGTGGGACTGCTTGTCAAGGATAATTTCTAACCGAGGAAGACATAATGGATTTACAATGAAACCCTGATGCTTTCCTCGGCCTCACAAAGATCCCTAAAATAAGCGCTATTACATTAGCGGCCTAAGGAAAAGCTGTTAGCTGATTTCCTGAGAAAGCTCAGAGCTGTGTGCAGAAAAATGGCCAGTGGGCAACCCGGTGGTGGCTTGAAAACCTGTGTGCACCCCCTCTTCCTAGCTCCCAACAGTTAAGCCCATACCAAGGATTTAGTGGAATCAGAGTGGGATATATTTAAATCAAGGCTGGGATCCTGAATATTTGTCCAGGGCTGCATGACTGTGGATGGGCCTCAGACCCTCAGTGTTTTTCAGATAGTGGCCTTCAGGCATACATTTGGAGAAGCCAGTGGCAGTAGTTAATTTTTATAGTTGTTTCAACACCACATCTGATAAAAGCAACTGGAGAAGAGTCCAGGCTGCAGAGATGGCTTGGTGATTAAGGACACTAGATGATGGTTTGAGTCCCAGAACCTGTTACACTAATACCGGCTTCTTTCTGGCCTCTATGGCACTACACACTCATAAACTCATGCAGACACATACATACACACAAAAATAAGTAAAGACACAAACAAAAACAGGACAGCTTTATATGGTTCCCAGTTTAAGGGTATAGTCCAGTGGTTCTCAACCTTTCTAACCCTGCAACCTTTTAATACAGTTCTTCATGTTGTGGTGACCCCAACTGTAATTTTGCTGATGCTATGAAGTATGATGTAAATATCTTTGGAGACAGAGGTTTGCTGAAAGGACTGAGACCCACATATTCAGAACTACTTGTGTAGTCCATCATGGTGGGTAGGGGTTGGCAGTAGGAAGGTAAAGGACCTGGTCACATTGCATCCACAGTCATGAAGCAGAGAAAAGTGAGTGCTAGTGCCTGGCTTTGTCTTTTGTCCTTTTTATTCAGTGGATGACCAAAGCCCATGAGATAGTGCCCCCATCTTTCAGGGAGGGTTTCCCCTTTTCCTTTAAATTTCCCCAGAAATACCTTCAAGACACAAGTCAAGCTGACAACAGAGTCAACCATCACACCAGCTCAGATGTGTTGAGCTGGTGTTAGTACTGACAGCTGACAAGGGTTATCTTCCTCATAGTCACTTCATCCACACTGCTGGCTCCTCTGCTGAGCTTAGCCTCCTTATAAACACTCATGCTGACCTCATGCTGAATGTCTTTACCAAGTAAGCTTCAGACCCACTCCTTATACTGCATCCAAAACTGAGGTCCTCAAGCCAGTGCACTCCCCACCCCCGAAACAGAAAATATCAATGTCACATTCTCTCCTCTCCCACCACAATACTCTGATAATTTTTGCTGTGTAACAATTTCCTCTGAGATACAATCTTCATCTTTGATGGAGGCTCTTAAGACACTGGCTGCCCTTAAGAGGAGATGAAACATTCCATCCTGCAGGGAAGCGCTTTAAGTTTAGCAAGTAAACAAATCAAAAGCTTCAGGAAGTTCCTGAAACAGACCAAATTCACTAATTCCTTCTGTGCAAGCATATAAGTAGTAAGAACTGCTGAGGGACATGCTCAAACCAAATGAACTACCTAGATGACGCTCAAACCAGCTGTGGTGATTTAAATGAGAATGATCCCATAAGTTCATATATTTGAATGCTTGGTCTACATTTGGTGGAACTGTTTGGGAAAGATTAGGATATATGACCTTGTTGGAAGGTATGTGTTACAGGTGTGAGACTAGTTAGCTCTCTCACTGACTACAACTTGCTGATATGATATAAGCTCTCAGCTACTACTTCAGAGCCATGCCTGCCTGCCTGCTGCCATGCTCCCTACCATGATGATCATGGACTCACCCTCTGAAACTATAAGCAAGCCCCCAATTAAATGCTTTCTTTTATAAGTTGCCTTGATCATGGTGTCTCTTTACAGTAATAGAAAAGTAACCAAGATACCAGCCGAGCCACCTAGAAGCAGAGACAAGCCAAGCTGCATGGAAGAGGCTCAGCTCAAATGAGCTACCTGGGAAGGACACCATTCAACCTACTGAATTGCCTGCAGGTTGTAGTGTGCTCCAGGTTTCTAGCTTTCCTTAGCCTTCACCCATGCTTGGGTGGGCTTTTGGTAATGCATCTATTTTGAGTTATTTCCACTCCTGTCAGTAATTGCTTACCCATATTTCTGTAAGTGGTCCCAATAAAATCCATTGGTTCACCAAACTCGGCTTTGGTAGTATTGGTACTTTGGTCTGTCATCAGTTTCCTATCTGGGGTGACTAGATGCTTATTCACATCTCCCCAGGAATAGTGTCACACAACAATTTCTCACAAGAACAATCAAAAGTTTAAATGTTTTCCCTTCCACGTACAACAGAGAGGGTGTAGGTATGGTGTAGTGGGTAGCCATTCCAGCTTTGATCTGGAAGTTCCAACCCCCATTGATGCTTCAGTAACTGTCACACCTACAAGGTAGGGCTGAGAGAGGACCCTGAAGATCCGGAGGGGCCAGCTCTCTTGGTTCCTGGACCCGGGATGCTGAAGGTAGACTGAGCACAGTTCTCCAGAGAACACCGTCAGACTGTGCTACAGCTTTCCCAGACCCTGTTACTTATCCCTTCACTTCTAAGTTACCCCAAAGAATAAACCTCCCTTTTAACTATGAGGAGTGGCCTTAATAATTTCACCAATAGTATGGAGTGTTGCTAAGAAATGTGGTTTGCTATGACATGTGGAGTCAATGTTTTAAAGCTTCTACATAGGGTCTGAATGCTCTTTATCTAGAGGGCTCTTTGTAAAGAGCCTTGTAGAACCAATATAAAGTTGTCCAGTGGGCAGAGTGACTACTTCTACGTCTTACCCCTGCCAGCTGCTAGGTGTTTGTAACTTGGGTAAGTCAGTCCACCTCATATGCCTCATTGGTTCCATCTATAAAATTAAAACATCACAGGTAGACTTAAGTGAACTGGTCCATATGAAATGATGGTACACAAAAGGAACTTTAGTTCATATGTGTAAGGATCCCCAATGACATTTTGTAAATGAAAGACTAAGGGGACCACTAACGTTGCTTGGCACAGTATAACTCATGTTCTCTTAGAGAGCTGTATAGACTTTTTCATTTAAGGAATTGTTTTCCCTAATTCACATAGCTCTAGATATTTTCCTCTAGGCACCAATGCCATTCTTTTGAAAATGATCTGACTCTATGACCACATAAACCTACGAGATAATTTTAGCAAGTCTCTTTTTCTCAACTTCAAGTTGATTGAGTCCATCTTGGATTGTCCTGATAAAACTCCCTGGGCCTTACTCTAAAGAGTTAATATAGAGAAGAAATACAGCTTAGGCTCACTGTGTGTCAAGTATCATCTGTTGGGGGGAGGGGGAGTTTTAGGTTGAAGCTAACCCTGGCAGTAAGACTAGGAGTTTACCTGACAGGTAACAATTACTCACACTGAAAGGGTCTAAACAAGAAGAGGACATCTTCATAGAGCAGGTGAACATGCCAGCTGTGCCCATGAAGGGACACTCCATGAAGGACTTTCCTTTTTATGGAGTCATACTTAGGTCATAAATGAACAGAGCATGAAACAGGGACAAATCAATGTTAAAACAGAAGAACTAATCCCGCTTGGTGGGTGATGATCTGTATGGGCAGTCATGTGAATGTGAACACTTTACAATTGTTCTCATTGAGGTTCCTTTTATTTCAAGTGGAACTCTTGTAAAAATCTGAGATAACCCCATAGCAATGTATGGATCTGATGTGGAGAATCAAGGATCTATGACAGGCAGAGAAATGTTGCCTAGTCTCTTCACCCATGCAGGAACTGAAGTGTTCCATTTTGGATAGACATCTGATCAACAAGAGAAAGAATGGTATGGTGGTACCAGTAGAATCTAGAGCAGCTGTAGAAAACCTATGGAAGGGAAAGTGGCAGTGGATGGATGGTTCAGAAGTAGAGGTATCACACACAACTCTCAAATCCATGACAGAGAACAGGATCCTTGGAGGAGAAAGGAGAGCCAATTTGAAAGCATTCTTCCTATGTTTGACACATTAATGAATGGATACCCACAGTCTACTCTATCACAAAGTTAAACATATGGGACTTGTCCATAGTATACCCCTTCTTCATTCATTTCCATATCTGGTTATTAGCCTAGCACCATTATTTCAGATAAGGATCATGAAATTGCCCTTCTTCTCAATGTACCTGGAGTCTGAATCAAAACTCATCATCTTTTACTAGGATTTTATCAACAGATCCTTAATTAGTCTTTCATGTTTCATTCTTATCCCCTTGAATTCATCTGTTGTAAAATTTTAACAATTAGGCTAGAACCAAATATGGATGGCTCTGCCTAAAGTTTTTCATTCCCCGGTCCGCATTTGATCTGTAGGCAATGTAGTGATAGGGAGAAGAGGAATCAACCTATAGGTGGAGCTCTGAAAGCTGTTAGGTATGAAGTTTCCAGAACACTCAGAGAATAGATGTACCATGGCAGAACAGCTGGATGACTTCCTCTAAGTCAACAAACTTACTAAGCCTTAATTGAATCTTCTCTAAAAATGAAGCAATGGAAATCCTAAAACTAAGATGATGTTACTACTGTTATGATGTGCTGAACTAGACCCATCAGACAAAAGAGATACCATATGTCTTACTACAGGCTAAAATCTATGATCCAAAAATTGAAATACTTTTGCTATCCTTGAGATATCTTCATATTGATTGTTATTGTTTTCTCATTATTAAGCTAATAATACACAAATATTTTAGCAATCCTCTAAAAGCAAAGCCCCAGTTCCTGCTTATAGTGACTCAAAAAATCACTAGTTCTTTAGAGGCAAATATGTGTATATTGTGGCTGTTTAAATTGGGAGCTGAAGGCTGGCCTCCTAGGAGCACTTGGCATCTCAGCTGTTTGATTTCATAACGTTTTAATGAAGCCAGCAAGGGGTTTAGAATAAGAAAGAAACTGTATCTTCGAAGTGAGGCTGCATGATAGACTCGGTGCTAGGAGTGGTCAGCAATAGACACATAAGAAAGTAACAGAAGAGCATCCTAGATCAATGCTAAATGAGAAAAATGCATCAAAAATTCTTAATAATTAAGCACTTGAAAACCCTTAGCCATCAGTATCACTTTTATGGATCAAGGTCCTTCTGCTGTTTCTACGTCAACTTGATAGGAGCTTCAAGAACCCTCAGCTGTGGCTAACCCAATTTCCTGCAATGGAGACGGAGAAGCCTAGAGAGATCACTGTGTCTTGCGGCTAGGTAGTGAGAAACAGATCCAAAACACAAATCCCCATCACTTCAGAGACTCTAAACCCTCTCTGTCATGAACATATAGAAATCAACTAAGAAGGGAAACTCATTAAATTTCTTTAGTTCCCAGTAGCAACCCTGATAGGCTTGACATTCTTTCTGAATTGACTACCACAGAGCCAAGCCTCCATTACTTTCTGGTACCATGCCATGATGCCTAAATCCAACACTTCAGCAGTGCTATAATTCAAAGTCTAGGTTGTGATGCAGAGATGAAGATATGGACACACAGTTTGAGACATTGCAGGCATTGTTAAGGAGATGATGAGTTTGCTGACTAAAAGATGGTAGGAAGGGGAGGCAAAGAGGGAGACCAAGTAAAATGAAGATGTGTTGACCCTGGTGCTGAGTCTAAGTTTAGTTCTTGAATTTATTCCTAGTCTCTCAATCCTATTTTCGCCTTGGGATAATTCTCCCACATCTTTCTCCTTACACATTTAAAGATTCAGTCTCAGGAAAGTACACTGGGGTACCCAGAGTCACCTAGACATTAATAGCAAGACAATGATATGGACCAGGGACTAGGCAACTTTGAAGTTCAGATCTTACAATAGTTTCCTCAGAGGTGGACATTCTGTAGGATGCATTTAAAGAACTAACATCAAAATCAGCTTTCCTTAAAACAATCAAAACAAAAGAGTGACTATTGAAGAATGTTAATTGATATCTCACAGCTCTGGTTACTTCCGCTCGATGGTTTAATTATTAGTAGCTCAGTGAGTTTCATTAGGGACCTATTGTGCTGCTGTTGGCAAAACAACACTGGCATCTCATGTTCAATAATTAAAAGCAGGAAAAACAAACATCCTCTTTGGAGCCCTAGGTTTATAAATAGCAGGGGTATGTGGTCCCTTTAATCAATAACCAGGCTTGCATGATGGAGGCAAAGGCCTTCTCATCTCAACATCCCAGTTGTGTAAATCGACATTTCTACTTGAGGCTACACCGAGACTGGCCATCCTGGTGGTAGCCAGCCTGGTTTTTGGTTACATGGATATTGAAAGGCAACTTTCTAAGAAAAAAAAAAAAAAGGCAAAAATCTTGACTCAGATATTTAAATGAATTCAAGGCATAAAATAAACATCTGTTAACGAAAGACTTGGAAATGATGCTATAACCTGCTCAAAGGAGAAATCAAGGATTCTAACATGAATTTAGAGATGGATGCAAAACTGGTATTTTGTTTTTGTTTCTGCTGAGGGAATGGAAGGGGAGAGTCAATTAAGCCTGGACTGGACAGAATTAATTTGCATTTCTATAGACAAGAATTGTTTTGCATGGCCCTCACTTATACACAACTTACACTGTAAAACAGCTCAGGAGGGGAACAATGAGAGGCAAAAATCAAATTAACTCCAAGATTGTACTCCAACAGCAGAGAGGTTTCCACTGCCTTTATCCAGTCATCTTTATTTTTGCTTATTGCAAATTCCCCTACACAGTAGATTTAAACCTTTGTGCTTCAGGGTCAAATCCAAGTTCAAAAAACTCTGCTTTAGGCTTGATATGAGCTGTCATGGATGTATGACAAACCTCTCTGAACCTGATCACAAATCAGGCTCAGTAAACCCACATCATTAGCTTAAGATGCAGGCCAAGCTAATAGCTCAGTACTTGGTACACAGTGGTGATCTTTAAGTGTTTGCTTTCATAGTCCTATCCCCTTAGTTCAGCAGGACTCCAAATATCAGTCTTCATTTGGTGCTTTGACAATGGTTGAGGTAATACAGTAAACACTAGACACCCTAGACACTGGAGTTTGCCCATGATTCCTTGGCTTTTGACAAAATGGTGAGGAAAGGTTACATCACAATATAACACTTTCCTCAGCCTGGGAGCTGAGATGTGACTTAGAAGTAAATATGCAATCAGCTGCTACCAGAGGCTGCAATTAAGAGGTTCCAGAGAAGCAGCAACTCTGCTTGAGGTCTTCCATGACGCTCCATTCTTCTTCAAAACTGGTGTGCAAAGGAGCACAGTATTGGGAGATGGGTGACACAAAAGGAAATAGAGATCCATCTGACGTAATGACCTATGGATTCTGGGAGAGAACTGGCAGTACTGACAATTTGTCACCAATACTAATTTATCCAACAAATGCTGTGGTGAGATTGTGTTCCCCAAAATATTGTGCACCCTAATAAACTTATCTGGGGTCAGAGAACAGAACATCCACTAGATATAGAGGCCAGAAAATGGTGCCACACACGCCTTTAATCCTATCACTTGGGAGGCAGAGATCCATCCGGATCTCTGTGAGTTTAAAGCCACACTGGAAACAGCCAGGCATGGTGACTCATGCCTTTAGTCCCAGGAAGTGAGCCTTTAATCCCAGGAAGTGATGGCAGAAAGCAGAAAGGTATATAAGGCATGAGGACCAGGAACTAGAGCTGGTTAAGCTTTCAGGCTTTCGAGAAGCAGTTCAGCTGAGATTCATTCCGGATGAGAACTCAGAGCCTTCTGGCCTGAGGAAACAAGATCAGTTCAGGAATTGGCAAGGTGAGGTGGCTGTGGCTTGTTTTGCTTCTCTGATCTTCCAGCATTCACCCCAATAACTGGCCTCAGGTTTGTTTCTATGAATAAGACCCTTTAAGTTTCTTGCTACAAAATTCTTTGTTCAATTGACTAAAGTCATAGGGCATTGACGGAGGCCTTTGCCTGCATCATCCAAGCCTGGTTATAGATTAAAAAGACCACATATCCCTGCTATCTATAAACTTATGGTTTCAAAGATGTCTATTTTTCCTGATTTTCATTATTGAACATAAGATGCCAGTGTTGCTTTGCCAAAACAAGTGGGTCTGATCATTGTTTGGGGGCTAGGCTGTTCCAAAACAGAATCCTAACTTTGCACTGACTTAGCTTGTAATCAGAGACGATTTCATTCACCTTCCTCTTTAAATTCTTCATTGGAAAAAGCAGAAGAACAATAGGGATGTGCTCAAAGTATCATTCTCAAGATTAATTAGATCACAGTTGATGAATCAGTGAGTCATTGAATAATATGTGGCAGCTAAACTGGTTAGAGCTGGAAAGACAGCCTGGGTTCTGAATGCTCTGTGTTCAGACTCATTCAGGAGTATTCATCAGCTAAGCAGAGGGCAGAACTAAAATCTGAGGCCAAGAAAGCTCAGCTAAGGAGAAGCTTTGCTGGCCAGTGAGTTGGCATTGTGAGAGGGGCTATAACCACACATATGACCGGTGTCATGCCTAGGCTGCTGGGGTGTTCCAAAGGCATACATATCTGCTTTCTCCTATAGTCACTGAATGAACTCAAGTCCTTGCTCTCAACCCCAGGGGAAGTGCAGCTGGAGGTGGCAGAAGGTAGTCCAACAGCCTCCTGGTCACCAGTGTACCTCAAGTCATCAGTACCCTCTGGAGCATCCCAGTTCATTGCCCCACCTCATTCTACCAGGACACCAGTCCAGTGGCCATTCCTGCCCTCTGTTCTTAGCTGTAGGGACCTTGAGCAGGGTAAGGTCCTCCTGTGCCTGCTTCCTACTTACAAGAGAATGATTTGCTTTTCCCTTTGGAAGCCCTCCTCCTACAGGGCTGTACCTCTGCCCTGCTACCTCATGGTTCCTATGGAGCTGGCCTATGAAACAAGCCCTCTGAGAGTCCATTGATATTTGCCTTCTGGACAGCTTTGCTTTTCTTTCAGCCCCCCCAACCTGGAACCTAGGTCAGGTGTGTGAGTGATTGCATCTTGGGCCATTGCTTGGAGAGACTGCTAGCACCAATGACAATTTTTAGCAGAATTTATATAGGTCTTTTCAATATTTAAGCAATAGCCACAGAAGGATACTTAGCCAGAGGATACAAGACTCATGGATCCCAAAGTCAATTGTAGATCTCTAATTTTATAAGTCCCATGGAGTTTGTAGAAGTTTCCCACCTGAGGTTGGCACAATCTATATAGGTTGTTGGGTATTTCTGATTCCAATCAAAGGAAAAAAATTAAATATTAAAAAGGAATATGAAGGTTCTACATGGGACTTAGGGCTTTTATTACAGAAAGAATAAATGAAACTGAAGCAAGAAATGTTTTCCCCAATATGGAAAAGTAATTATTTATAGAAATGACAGGTTTGACTGTTTTGTTTTGTGCATTTGCTGAAACTTGCCCAGAGATTCAGTGATAGGCAGTGGGCCATTTTCCTGAACCAAAATACCAGGAGAAAAAGCAGATATCCATTCCAGAGTGGGCACCATCCCTGGAGCCAAGCCCCAGAAACTGGTCCGGAAAGGCAGACCACTCTATTCACTAAGCCCCGGGGCTGCCCCTGGCCTCCCCATGCTGCTCAGTGGGTGTCAGTGGATGAGTGATAGGTTAACAAAGCTAACGTCAGATCAGGCATGATGGAGAGCATATATCTCTTCTCCAGACTCTGTATCACTCAGGGTGAGTGTTTTACAGCCCTGCATAGAGGTTGCCAGAAAACAGCATTTTAAGGAGCTCCAGGCCATATTTCATCCATTAATGTCCTCTTGCCCCAAGAGGCAAAACAAACTAGCAGGTGTTTCAGAACTAACATCTTTATTACAGATGACCTCACTATTGTGTTCTCTATAAAGAAAAAATATTACAAAGCATTAACGCACTTTAACTATTAAATTAATACAGATTTATGGCTCATATCCGGATCTAAATTTCTTGGCTTGCAAGGTCATTATTTTTCTGGGAATTTTTTTTGACAACATTGCTAATGGGGACCAAAGCAAAATTGATATGAGCTGCGATAGTAGATGCATGAGTTCAGGGAGGCAGCAGGTTATGGCTCCACATAAATTACACCGGTGACAGTTTCACACTAGAACTTCTATGAGGATTTTCAATATTTGAGCAATAGCCACAGAAGGATATTTAGCCGAGAGGATGCAAGCACTAAGATTCCAATATTTACTTTGTTCTGACAAATGGCAAGACATGAAGACTGCACTTTAATTACTCGGAGAGCTTTGGCGCATAACTCCCCCTGCCTACCCTCTCTCGCACGCTTAAAGTAACCGCTACTTGTTTTCCTCTGTATATCACCACTGGGTATTGTGTCTGCAGATGCAGCGAGTTTGAAAACCCCCTCACTCCGGCTCTCTTCTAAGGTTCTTAAAAATGGTGTGCTCTGGTCATGTGCCAAATGGAAAACACGACATCAATTATATTTTAATGGCCTATGAGTAGCCAAAGCCTCCAAATTTGGTAAGACTAAGGCAGTACAGACTGACTTCTTCGTTCCAACTTTAAAACACCATGGGTCCTCAATCTTCCATGTGTTAAGGGAGTGAAAGAGAGGCATGGCTAATGTCTAACCAGGAGGGCATTTGCAGTGAGCTCTGAACTCACACCCAGGGGCCCTTCCCACTGGGGTATGGCTTCCACAGTCAGGGAAGCATCTTCTCTGTAAAAGAGATATGTGTGCCCACGACGCAGCAGAGCACCAGGACCTGTCCCGAACCCCAGCGTGGAGGGAGGCAGGAGGCCCCTGAAAGGAAAGACTGTATTTCCTGTGGGATTAAGAAAAACCCCTGAGAGGTGAAAAGTTGAATCTCTCTTTATTTCAAAGGACTTTTGGCTCAACTTACTACCTAGTACAAGTTCCATAGATCATTGGGAGGTAGGCAATATCTTGTCACGTGACCTCTAAGAATACATAAACCCAGCACTGACTCCCTGAAAAGTTCTGAAAGAAATACATGGACATCAAGAGACACAATACTGCTGAACTTGAGAGTAAGTTCACTCTCCAGTATTAGGGGCTGTGGCCCTAATCCCAAGTGCTGAACCCTACATTCAGTCGCCTGGGAGGAAGGAGATCATTTCTCTCCTGTTTCTGCTTTCACTTCCTGAAACATTTGCCCTGGCAAGTATAATTGCTTTGGTCAACATCCTCCTGTTGACTGACCAGTGGCAAGGGTGGCAGTAGGCAGGTTACAACTAGAGCAGACAGAGGGAAGCTCAGGTTAGAGCATCCTCCATGTCCCTTTACAAGTCCGTAAAATCAAGGCCGCCATCCTGGAAAACAACAGGGGTACTTAAAATGGGATAGAACCAGAAACAGGTAGATTAGGCAGGAAATGATAAATGGAAACAGGATATGATATACAGGCAACAGAGAGTCTGTCTCCCACTCCCACCCCACCTTCAAGAGGGCACAAATGTCATGTTCAGGAGTCCCAGGTCATGCTATTTCCCTCACTACTCTGTTAAGATTTTTAATTCTTCTCCTCTCTCCACTTCCATTCTCACAATGATGAACCAAAAGATCTATCAGAATAAAGTGTTCCTCAAAACAATCCACCCATCCAAAAGGTCTCAGTAGAAGAAAAGACAGTTGCATGTCCTTATGGCTTTGGCCTGTAGCATTAGGACCTCATTGGAAAAAAAAAAAAAAAAAAAGTTGAAAGAAAATCTTAATAAGGAACAATGTGCTGATGCAGAAAGCCAATGGCTTTTGTATTTATAAATCTCCTTGCCCCATTAGGAGACTGGAGACAGTCCTTCTCCTCTCTCTCTAATAGATGGATATTCATTGCCATAGAGTCAGCAGCCATGATCACAGGTATGCACCATTACACTGACAAACACTCTAGGCCTCCTAGACAACCATGGACAACCACATATGTTGATATGCTTACATGTAGAATATGCAAATAATCATGCTTATGCTTATGTATATATCAGTGACTCATGTATATGGGAGGTTTTCTGTGTCTCCCCTGAACATGATCCTATATGGGTGCACAAGTGTGTTGTGCATGATCTACCAAGTATGTGATGTGCCTGCACAAGTGCACGTGGAAGTTCAGTGTCTGCATGTTTATGTAAGTCTGGGTTCTGAAGCCCCACCACGCACCAGGCTGTTTGCAGCCAGTGTGGACCCGCTAATGATTTTAATGAGAGTGCCTCTGGATTCATATTTTTTTCATAAAATACATCACACTAAAACCAAATCAATGAGAAACATTAATTAGGGCCTTTGTAGATGCCTTCTGTGGTGGTGTTTTTCTTTTGCGAAGCACCAGACGAAGAATGCTGGGCTTTATTTAAGCTAAGTTGTTTGACATTTAGATGAGAGAAAAAAGGAGAAGAAACTCACAGGCCCAGGAACCGTTTTTGACAGCTCTTTGTCATGCAAGGGAGAAAAAAGGCGCCGGCTGTGAGAGTCTACTTTGAAGCCCTGGAAATTTGTAATGAAAAATTTAAGATACAAGAGAGGCAGAAAGACGAGCTATTCACGGGGCTCTGCATATATTAACACTTATAATGCAAACTAAAGGTTTGCTGTGTGTTTTTATAATTTGACCGCTAATAAATATCTTCCAGAAGTGCTTTGATTTTCTAGGCTTGGGTTTAGAGTTCGAATCCATTAAAAAGTAAAAGAAACAATTGGCATCAGACTCTGGTCCCTGATTAGGGGCCTGAGTACATCAATTATTGCAGACAGACTGCTGGCTGATATCAAAGGATGTTGGAAGCCCTTGCACACTTGGAGGGAAATAATATATTTGTCTACAACTTCTCTGCTGTGACCTTCATCCATGCCATCATCCAGGTCAACCCATCCCAAGCACTTGACTCTACTGGGCATAATTACGGACAATTTCTAAGATACCATGTATCCACTATGAAAGTTCCTCCAAAGGACCATCTTTGTTGTTAGAAGGGAGTATGAAAACTGTTCCCTGTACCTTTGGAATCTAGTTTTGCTTTCCTTCCACATCACATGTCTGTGAAGCCAGGGCAAATCCGGGCTAGGTACTCTTTCAGATTCTCATAGACACTGATAAAGTTGTTCTAGAATCTTCATGCAAAAGTCTTGGCACACAAGAGCTCATGTTACCTGCCATGTCTCTCTGTCATTGCTATCACCCATCCATTGCTTTGGCTCATGGGTCACCCAAATGGCTCCAGTGTCCATTGGGAGCCACTCAAATTTTCCAGTCAGTTATGACCTTACAGCCTCTTGATGTCCCTAGTTCCCTTTATGCTTCTGTAAACTTTATCTACCCTCCCCACTCCTGGGACCAACATGGTCAGCAACTGCTATGTTCCCACTTGAACTTAGTGATGTGTGGACTCACCATTACATTTGCATCTTGGATGCTCAACTTTCCCCTTGTCCATCAGTAATTGTTGCCACCACTACCATGTCAAACTAAACTCATTCCATAGCAGCAACTCTGCTATTCCCAGCAACCTTGATAAGCTAATATTATTATAATCTCTACTGTTCAAAATAGGAAACCAGAGCTTATAAAGATTAAAATAGATTTCTAAAGGCCATCAAGGGAAGTAAGAAATCTGAAATCAGGTTTTGACATCAATCTGACTCCAATGCTGACTTTCAACCATTGTGCTTGCTGCTTCCTATAATACTTCATGTAGTTCTCTTGGCTTTTAACCCCAGCACTCAGAGACAGAGGTATGAATATTTCTGAGCATAAGGTCAGTCTGACCTATTTAGTGAGTTCCCAACCAGTCTCAGAGGGACTACAAAGAAAGAATCAGCCAAGGTAGGGGAAGCTCTTCTTCATTTCCTCATTCTTCCTGTATCTGTCTTAAAAATTGTCCTTTCTTAGGGCTGGGAAGCTAGGTCAATTGGTAAGACTACTTGAAAACATGAGTACCTAAGGTCACATCCCAGACCTATGTAAAATAAGCTGGGCACAGCCAAGTATACCTATAACCCCAGGGACTCAGGAGGATTTCTGTCTACCAGCCTAGTTCTGGATTCAGTGAGAGATCCTGTCTCAAGGGAATACAGTGGAGAGTGATAGAATACTACACTCAGTGTTCTGGGCTCTATGTGTACATAAGCATTCACTTGTGCATATGAACCACACACCCTATAAATAATGAAAATTAAACCCTCCTTTTATTGATAGAGTCCCCAAGCCATCAAAACTCTTTTCAGCCACCTTCGTTTACAAGAATCTACACATGCTTTTAATGATGACCTATTTAAATTCTTACAGCACCATCTGGCCTCACCAAGGGAATGATCAGTTAAGAAGCAGGTCCTTTCCATGGAATGTGCCAGGGAGACAGAAGGCTGCCGGCACCTTCCACAGTGCAAAAAGCTTACACAAATACTAAAGAAAGAAGCTGTTTCCTTCAAAAAGACCGAGGAATGGATGGAAACCTCCTATGTGATGAGAAATTGACTTCTAAGTCAGTCCTCCCTTCCCATAAGGGCCAGCATGATAATCTGGTCCCAAGAAGTCCCTACCAACACCTTGTTCTGGAGAGCAGCAGGCAGATACAGAAAACTCTGGCCCTGGTTGCACAAACCAGCCTCCTCTGAAAGACTTTCTGAGATGTCTGCTTTTGACTTTTCCAAAGTAGAACAAAAACGTCTAAACATACCTGATGCCCAAATGGAAAGCATTTCCCTGCCTCCAAATGGCCCATCAAAATAGAAGCTTTGCCAGCCAAGACTCTAAGCCTTCCTGCTCCGAGATTTCCTATTTTCTATCACTGAGAATGCTGAAAAGAGAGTGACCACAGAGGAATTCCTTTGCCATTGGTTTCTCCATGAACACTCTTGGCTCTTTTGGTCCTAGACTTTTTATCTTAGTGGCCTCCACTGCTCTGATGCCACTTCAGTCAAAGACAAATGACTTCTGGCATGATGATGCAGATGACTTCTACAGTCCTGAGCACCAAGTCTCTCCACTTCTGGAAAAAAATAACACCTGGGCTACTCCTGCTCAGAATCCTCGGGGGGGGGGGGGGGGAGGAGTTGTCTGCACAAAGACACCTCATCACAAAGTTCTCCAGTGTCCCCAGCAGCTGCCACTGAGAAGTAGACCTAGACTGTGAGTATAGGGAAGCATCCTTCCCCAATCTATGCTCTTTCATCTTTTGAATATGAAGGAGGAACTAGTACATAGAGTCCAAGGCTGGCAGGAGAGAAAGATAGCAGGTTGCCCTTGACTCTGAACTTCAAATGTCTAGGTAGCACTGACATTCACCTTCTAGGGGCCTCATCGCTCGGGTCTCACAGTCAGTTCTGCTTCTTACAGTCCTGCACTGAGGAAACCAATTTTGGTTTCTCTTAAAGAAATTTCCACCCAAATACCCTGAGATCCAGAAGCTTACAGAGCAATCCCAGAATGCACTTCCATGGGTTTCTTTTGATCCCTTAAGTATATACATCACACTCATTGGGGGTTTCAGCTTCTGCTTTGTTTGTTTGTTTGTTTGTTTGTTTGTTTATTTGTTGGACCATGCTTTATTTTTAGATATATCAATATAATTTACATATTAAAACACTAATCAAACAATTTGTTACAGCTTTAAAAAGGAAAAAAATTAGTTTTCTCTATTTATATTTGAGGACTTATTAGTTACTTTTCTCCTTGCTGCAACAAAATTCCCAACAAGAAGCTGTTTGAGGGAGGAAAGGTTGATTCTGGCCTATGCCCTGAGAATATAGTCTGTCCATCTAGGGACAGAATGGAGGTAGCTCCAGGAGGTATCTTGTCACATGGCATCTGTAGTCAGGAAGCAGGAAAAGATACAAGCTGCTACTCAGTTCACTCTCTCCTTGTCATTCAGTCCAGGGCCCCAGTCCACAGGATGACACCACCTGCATTTGGGGTGGATCTTCCAACTACAGTTCAAACTCTTGGGAAAAGCTCTCACAGACATGCCCAGAGGTGTGTCTCACAGGTAACTCTAATGGTCATAGAGCTGACAGTCAATATTATGCATGGAAGTCCATCCCATGGAGACCAAGGGTCGTGGAGCTTCTCCTGGTATATGTCGTTATCTAACTTGATTTCATGGAACCATAACAGACAAAATCTAGTGAACTGTCCCTTTAAGACCTAATGAGTGTGTTGAGGGAATCAATATCCCTCTTAAGCAGAGCCAAGATTTGTAAGAGTGAAGAGGGATTACCAAAGGAATTATCTGAAGAGAGTCATGAAACTGGAGGTCAAGGACCAACAATTTGAGCACCGTCTGTGGAAAGTGCAATATGACTCTAAGGCAGAGTATGCCTTTTGGTCTTAAGCAGGTTTGAGTAAAGAAGAGAGTGATGCACTAGAAACCTCTGACCTATCCATCACTCCTAGGCTAGAAGGCAAAGGGAAAAGGAAGGCTACTCTCACTCTATACATACACAAGAGAAGATTCTGAGGAGAGCTGTGATTCACAACCAACTCACAGCTCTCTAGAAAGGAGGTCATGGGAATCAGTCCCTGCACTGTGCTCCCTACTGGGCCTCATCCTTCCTCCAGAAGCAAGGTAGACACTGAAATAGTTGTGATGGGTCAGACCACAGAGGAGAGGGTAGGATGGAAGCACAGGGGGGCCAATGGCAGCATAAAAAGCAATGGCAATCAGAGGGAGGGGCTGGGAGAAAGAGCATCTGTTAGATGGTTTCCTCTGGACAGGACATAGTCAAAAGTACAAAAAATAATTCACCAAGAAAGAGCTTAGGAAGCAGCCAAAATCAATCAGCAGAAAGTATGCAAACAAAATTTGAAATAAAATGGTAGTGGTGGCCTTGTACCAGCTACAAAGCTCACAAATTTGTTTGAAGGAGCCAGAATAGAGGAAGGGCATGTCAAGGCCAAGGTCCCAGGCTGCCAGCTTGGTTTTCTGACACTGTTTTACAACTCTGTCCATATGGCTTCTTTAGATCATACACCTTTAGATCCTGAGGGTAGATATTTTTTTCTGGGGTGTGTGTACATGTGGTCAGTGGTGAGTGTCTTGGTTACTTTCCCATTGTTGCAAGAAAACACCCTGGCAAAAGCAACTCAAGGGGGAAATAGTTTACTTGGCCTCACAGTTCCAAGGGACAGCCCATCCTGGTGGGAAAGCCATGGTGACAAGAACTTGAGTCCATTGGTCACATTGCATCCTCAGGAGGAGGCAAGAGCAATGAGTGCTCAGTTTGTTTTCTCTGTTTGTTCAGTCCAGAACCACAACCCACGAGATGATGCTACCCACAATTAATTGTGGTGATCTTCCCACCTCAGTTAACCTGATACCTCCCAGGCATGACTAGAGGCTAACTATCCAGATAATTGCTCAGAGGTATGATTAGAGGCTTATCTCCTAGGTGAGTCTAGATTCTGTCAAGTTGATAGTCAATATTATCTCTCAACCCTAGTGGAGTGCCTGACAACACTCATGGGAATTTACCATGGGAACTTAGAGCTTTGCTGGGCTGCCCCATGTGACAACCATGTGTTACGAGAATTCTTAGAGCCGCCCTCAAGCTAAAGGATCTTGCATTGTTCCATGCCCTTATACAGAGCAGATTTGCTCTATAGTGTAGTCTAGACTCTTACAATATATCTAGTCCCAGACCAGCCCATCCTCCTTGCACAGGAAAGTTGTCCAGAGACAATGCCAAAAGGAACTCCTCCTCTTCTAGGCAGGTAGAAAAGGTCTAACCATAGCCAGCCTCCACAAAGTGTGTTTAGAATAGTATATTAGACATTTTATAGTATATTACATTATATATTAGACAATTTTATATTAGACAGCTCTGCTCCAGAACTCAGAAGGTAGTTGAGTCAGTGAAGTGCAAAGCACAAGGATCTGAATTTGGATCCTGACACCCATGTAAAAGCCAGGCATGATGGCATGTGCTACAATCCCAGTGCTAGCAGGTGGAGACAGGGGGACATGGTAGGAGTGCCACTGTTGGCCTAGATAAATCAGTACATTCAATGCTCAGTGAAAAAACATGTCTCAAAAAACAGAGAAGAGATAGAGGAAGACTCTGAGGTCTGTTTCTGGCCTCCATCACTCATCCCATAAACGCAAACCTCCACACATTCCACATACACATGGTAAGCATATTCTACTTCCACATATTCACATATTCCATACATACAGGGTAAGAACATTCTCTCTCTCTCTCTCTCTCTCTCTCTCTCTCTCTCTCTCTCTCTCTCTCTCTCCTCTCCTCTCCTCTCCTCTCCTCTCCTCTCCCCCCCCCCTCTCTCTCTCTCTCTCACACACACACACACACACACACACATTCTGCTTCTACACTGATCTTCTATGATGACAGTCACTGAAAGACTTAGAGATAACAGACCACTTCAAAAGGATTACATCCAATTTCAACCACATCTAATGTGATCTGAAACAGTCAGGGATCAGTGGGGTAAACTCAGAAGAAAGACAACACTCTGTATAGGTATGCTATGGAGATCAGCGTGAGAAGGTCAAAGGGGGTGAGCAGGGAATTAAATCATGTTACAGTTTTGATATAAAATGTCACTCAGATTTGTGTATTAAAGGGCCAGTCACCAGTTCAGCATTCAGAAGGGAAGACTGAGGAAGTAACTGGATCATAAGAATGGTGCCCTCGTCTTTGAATGAATCAGTTGATGGGTCCATAATTTGATGGACTGTTGGGAAGGGACAGAGGCATAGGAAATGGGATTGATTTGAAGGAAATGGATGCTCGAAGGCATAATTCTTGGGAAGTATATATGATTCTGGCCCATTCACTCTCTCTGCCTTTGCTTCCTGGATGTCATGATGTGAACAGCTTTGTTCCACCATGCCTTCCCCACCATGATGTTCTCCCTCACCACAAGCCCACAGAAATGGGCTATGTGACAAAGGACTGAACACCCTAAAATGATGACATAAAATAAACTTTTCCCCTTGAAGCTGATTTCCTCAGATATTTTGTTATAGACTAATCTAATGTATTGTCCTGTGTCATGTGAGCAGACCCTCCTCAGTAGAATAGCCATATTTTTAGAGTCCTATCCAATGGGCAGACTTTTCCCATTGCCTTCCTGCAGACCTTCCCATATGGCCACTGGGACAATTTTAAGAAGATGTTCTGGCAATCCTGGTTAAATAGCTCTGTCTCTGGTTCTCCATTTGAAACTGACTTCTTAATTCTGCACCATTGCCTGGACGTAAATGCATTTATGTATATTAATTTTTGCTCTACTTAGCAGAGTGGTCACTTAATTAAATGTCTTCAGTTGTTTTATTAGAGAAAAAAATAACTATCTCTCCACCCCCAGGATCCCTCCTTCCCACTTAGCGCCTCTGTTGTGCTGGGAATTTAAACACACTATTTGTTGTTTCCATTCCATTCATTTGTAACCCCCGATGCCACCACATTTATAGGAGCAGATATTAAAAAGTAATATCCAAGACCAAAGTCGCTAGACTGTTTAGTAGATTTTTAAATTGAAACCAAAATTATACAGATTTTTCATTCTGATAATTCTACCAATTCACTAATTCTTTAATCTTTACAGGTCATTGAACAGTTCCACATTAATGAGATGTAGTTAAGAACAAATTTTACATTTTTTCCTTTTTTTTTCCTTGAAAAATGTTTCCTATCATTTGTAAATTAGAAAGAACTTGTTCCATTTATGGTCCATTTATTTAAAATAATCGAATGCATGGGATCTGACTGAACACTGTGTGTAATGATGCTTTTAAACAAATTACCATTTATTTATAAGCAAGAAATAGACTTTTAAAAAGCGCCAGGACTTGGTTACATTATTAATGACATTCTCCAGGCCCAACAGTTCTAGGGTGTGTGTGTGTGTGTGTGTGTGTATGTGTGTGTGTGTGTGTGTGTGTGTGTGTGTGTGTTTACAACACTAGCATGCATGTGTAGACATTCACACATATGTGGATTTAATTTCAGCAAGAAAGTTGAAGATTTGGAAATAAAACAGAGTCTTCTAGAAAAATAACTTACATTACCTTTTCAGAAACTCTTGAACATAATTGAAAGCTGGAAAAGACCAGCTATCCATCTAGGACATCTCCAATGTAAACATTGCCTGTCATCACTAAATACCCAAAGCTAAATTCAGAGTCTGGTCTAACCCAGGCTGTTAAATGCAGAGAGTCAGGTCAAGCCCAGGGTATTGTGTGTACCAGGCTGAGGGTGTAGAGCAAAAGGAAATGCTCTCTACCTACCTGAGACAGGGGCGTGTGCAAGTACACAAAACCTGCCTGTGGCCCCAGAGTTTCCACTCAGAGAATACTTGTATTTTAATGCAATGCTACAGTTAATTGCTTAGATTCGAGTATTGTAAATTACTATTATTCCTCACCACACTCTACCACAGGAAGGAAAATGTTTATCCTGTTAAGTGTTATTTAAAGAGCTTGAGTTGTGGGGAATCAGGGGAGATGGCTGAATACGCTAAAAATTAATGGGAAGAGACAATGTGGTTTCATCAGCCTTGACCATAAAAATTAAAGACAGACTGCATTACTTCCTCATAGCCCTTTTGATCCACAGAAAAAGAAATAGACAGTAGGTGCTGCTAGGTCCTTCTAGTATTTCATGCCAGCCCCAGAGCCCTCCATTTCCTGAGATGTGCAATCCAGAAAGTTCATTTGCTACATCCAGTAAAGTCCAGGAGTTAATCCCATTCTCGAATTCCTTTCCTTGGAAATAGGGATCTCCAACCCTGGAAGCAATGAAGGAAGAAAAGCAAAGCATAGATACAGGAAAATGAGAGAGGGAGGTAGAAATAAATACACAGAAGTTGGGGGCATGGATAAGGTGATGTACAAGAGGAGCGAAGGGGCTCTCCAGAGTAACGTTAAGTTGTACCTGTGTCACTTCCTGCCAATGTCTCCTGAGAAGCCTGGGGAGCTGGGGGAGATGATGTTTGGAGATGAAGTGAATGAATACAAAGACCAACTTTGTGTGGTCAGCACCAAACAGTGGGGCTAGACACTCTGTAGATATTTTCTGGATAAAAAAGTGACTGTATGAATGTATAAATGATGTGCCTATTTGCAAGAATAAGGTAGATATTGATTCTATTGGCCAGTTATTTAGTATATCAGGTATCAAGTCCTCCACTCTTAGAGCTTTTGATAGGCTTCTCTCAAAGTCAGTCTCAACCAGAATTGTGGTATCATGATGCCCTATCAATAAATTTGCTATATCAGAGCAAGAAAAAAAAAATGCTGAGAATATGAGAAATCTGTATTTAGTGTTTTACTGGCTACTGTTATTTGATGTTGATATAGAGTAGGTATTTTGTAGGAATGTATAGTTGTCTGCCAATATAATTAGAAAATCAGGTTCCCCTTTTCCCCCAATTTGAGAGGGTTGTGAATTTGAAACAGTGTGTGCTAAGAATTTGTACAGTTACATTATAAATTTTCAAATACTTATACAGCTAGCCCCTGCAGTGAGCCAATGGTAGCATCTTTAGAGTACTATTTGTCATAACTAATGATCATCCTGTTCAGGTATTATGTAGCTCTATTTATCTTTAGTTGTCATTCTTACTATACCATATGTATTGAGAAATTGCCTATATCAGAATTGGCCTGTGGGCATTTCTGTGGTCTAGATTATTAACGGATTTATGAGCATCCAGCCCACTATGGGTGGCACTATCCCTAGGCAGGTGCTTCCTGGGATATATAAACATGGCTGATGAATGAGTCAGAGAGTGAGCCAGCAAACAACATTCCTCCATGATTTCTGCTTTGGGGAGTTCCTGCTCAAGTTCCTGCCCAGACTTCCTGACCTAGAAGTATAAGCTAATTAGACCCCTTTCCTCCTACCCCAGTAACCTTCGGTCAGAGGGTTTCATACCACCAAGGGAAGGAAAATAAGATCCCTGACCTGCATTACTTGCTCTGATTTCTCTGTTATTGCCCATGCTGCCCACTCGTCCTTCCTTTTTTACTTTGCTGTTCAAACCCAGATCAAAGGCCAGTTGTTCCTGTAAAGGCTCCTAAGATCTTTCACACCGAAAATACTGACTTCTCTTTATTTTATGCCTCAGTTTATCTTATCTCTTTTGCTAGATATGGATGTTGATATAGAACAAATGGCTGATTCACCTCCCCTGCCCTATTTCAGGATGAATGTAGCAAGTGCACTATGGGAACAGGATTCTGCAAGCAGGTTATCTAGACTCCCTCCAAGCTGTGTCTCTTTTTAACTAGGTGACCTTGGGCCCATTACTTTCATTGAATTTTTCTTTTTCTTTTTCTTTTTTTTTTTTTTTTTTGCTTTTATTGATTCTTTGTGGATTCCACATCATGCATTCTGATCCCACTTATCTCCCTGTCCCCTCATATCCGCCCTCTGTACTTACAACCACCCCCCAAAAAATCAAATTTAAAAGAAAAAACAAAGAAACAAAACAAAATAGAAACAGAGAGAGAGAAAGAGACAGACAGACAGACAGAAGCACCTAGTAGAAGCTGTAGTGTGGCCTGTTGAGTCACACAGTTTACCCTTTAGTCCATTCGTCTTTACTTGCAAATGTTCATTGCCATGAGTCACTGGTTCTGCTATGCCATGGCAATATCAGTATTACCTGTCTTGGTGGGGATGGTGAGAATAAGGAGGTGATATGCATATAAAGCCTTTGAGGGATGGCTAATACAAACTGAGCCTCACCTAGTATGTTTTATTTATTATAACCTAGTAGACTATGAGCTTTATGTGGGTAGAAGCTTCCTCTGATTTGTCACTTGCTAGTTCTTGTCACTCAACACAGTTCTCAGTACACAGTTAGTGTGCAAGTCATATTGATTCACTAAGGGTTAGATGGGTGGATACATGGGCAATAAAATTCTTCTTTGGGAGATTGAGTTCCTGTGTTGTTCTCAGCTTCCTCTTACTTTACCCACAGAAAGCTGATCCCATAAATCACAGAACCCACAAAGTTCCAGCCTGTAATTTTCCTTCACCTGAAAGCTGAATGCTAGCTTGAGATGCGTGTGCAGGTGGGGCAGGAGAAGGGTTCATGGAGCCTCTGATTGTTGAGCAGAAAAGCTGGGACCTGTCTTCCAACTGTGGCAATTAGAAGCTTTGTGGCCACAATGAACATGTCCTTAGGTGCACAATGAATATGTCCTTGAGTTGGTCCAGGTTGTTCTTCTGCTGTCCCTAATGACACGAAGGACAAAGAGATAGCATAGAAAAGAGGATGCATGTCAGCAAGTAGCCATGGGCAGCAAGACAGTAGTTATGGTGAGGGCCTTCAAGACAGGTTTTTGCTAACCTGTGAACAGCTATGCCAGGGGTTGTTCAGGAACCTGACACACAGAGTGACCAAAAAAAAAAAAAAAAAAAAAAGCTTAGTTTTTTAAATGAGCAAGCTCAGACCATAAAGCTTGATCAACATATCCAGCGTCACAGAGCCAGCAACTAGATGAGCAGTCCTCATTTGTCTGAATATTAAAAGATGCACAACATAGTTAGGGAGATGGAAAAAATAAAAAAACAATGGTACATGAGCACATACATACCTACTAGCTCAACTGAAATTAGAAAGACTTGCTAAGCATCAGGCATTAACAAACACAATTCTCACAGAGTTTTTGGGGATGCAAAAGGTAAAGTCACTTGGGCAAGGAGTTTGCAATTTCTTGTGAAGTAGGCACACATTTACTATGTGACCCAGCAATGCTATGTAAGGGCTCTCTCTCTCTCTCTCTCTCTCTCTCTCTCTCTCTCTCTCTCTCTCTCTCTCTCTCTCAATTTATATGAAACTCTAGAAAGGGCAGAATTATAGTTCTGGAATACAGATCTGTGACTGAGATGGAAGACTGGCTACAAAGGGGCACAATGAAGATTTCTGATGTGTTGAAATAGTCTACATATGAATACACCAAATTCATCAGACTACATACATACATAAAAACATAGAAGGTTTTAGACAATACCAAATCTGATTGTCAAACAATAGCCATAAGGTAGATCACCAGGTTCCCATGATCAAAATCCTCCACTGTCATCCTATGGTGATAATAATAAAATAAAATAAATAACTACTTGGCCATGGCCTCTAGTGCCTCCCTTGACCTGCCTGTGGTCTGTACACAGCTTGTCTCTGGTAGGCCTCTCCAATCTCCCTCTACATCTTTTCTGCTCCAATCAAACAGTCCTTCTTGGAGATTCTAGAATGTTCTAACCATGTTCCTGTGTCAGACCACACATCTGTGACCTCCTCTGCCTGGGATATTCCCCACTCTGTGTTAGCTCCACCCTTCTCCTGTGCCACCATCTAACTGCTGATTATCAGGGGTAACACCAACCCCCTCACATCAACCCCCATCTTCTGCTCTGTTTTCTTTATAGTCATATCAGTCTTAAGAATTCTCTTACCACTTTATAGTTTCTTTCCTCTTTATTTGAGTTAACATCATAAAGGAAAGGTTCCAGGGCCATATCTCCAGACACTAGTGCTATGCCGCAACATAACATGTCCTTGACTGTAAACTTAACTAGATTGGTAACTACCTATAGTATGAATGATGCATACATCTAGCTATGCCAGTGGGATGTTCCCAAAGAAGTTTAAACTGAAGCAGGAAGAGTTGCCATGAATATGAATTACACCAGCACCTGGGCTGGAGACTCAGACCAAATAAACAGGGGGAAATGTAGCAGGAATCTTAAAGGTTCTTATTAATAAAATCAAACCTGAGGCCAGTTATTGGGGTCAATGCTGGTAGATCAGAGAGACAGAACGAGCCACAGCTATCTCACCTTGCCATTTCCTCAGCTGGTGCTGTTTCCTCAGACTGGAGGCCTCTCAGTCCTCATCCAGAATGAATCTCAGCTGAACTGTGTTGCTCCAAAGCCTGAAAGCTTAACCAGGCCAAATGCTTAACCAGCCAAAAGCCTCTAGTTTCTGGTCCTCACGCCTTATATATCTTTCTACTTTCTACCACCACTCCCTGGGATTAAAGGCTGGCTTTCTGGGATTAAAAGCATGAGTCACCATGCTTGGCTATTTACAATGTGGCCTTGAACTCACAGAGATCCAGAGGGATTTCTATCTCTGGAATGCCAGGATTAAAGGTGTGTGCTATCACCGCCTACCTAGTGGCTTTTCTGTTCTCTGACCCCAGATAAGTTTATTAAGGTCCACAATATTTTGGGGAAAACAATACCACCACAGGGAAAGCCAAGGGTAGCTGGGATTCCTTTCTCTGCTTTCTGGTATACCCTGGAGTAAACCTCTACCACCACCATGCCTTCCCCCATTGCAACAGATTAAATTTCTCTGAACTTTGAGCTAAAGTATACCCTTAAGTCACTTTTTGTCACAGAAATGAGAAATTAACAAATACAGTCCTCAGTAAATACAGTTTTCCAGTGTACACAGGACTGTCATTGAAAACCAAAGAATGGAACTGAATGAGTTAACCATGAAATTGAAGAAATTAAAAATAAAATGAAATAAGCAAACCAGAACAAATTAGTAAAATGAAACAGAGAGCAAAATATTAGAAAATGGAATAGGAATCAAGATTATAAATAAATTCAAAGCTATTTCCTAGGGGAAAAATAAATTACAATATAGGTAAATTACCACCCTCTTTATTCCTGAATAAATCAGATATTATCAAATACAAAATTAGAAATTAAAATCAATTTAGAAAAACAAAAGGGAAAATTTTTAAATTATAATAAAACATTTTGTTCAATGCAAGATGAACATATTAAAAACACAGAACTGTTTTGGTTCATCAAACTTCAAATCTAATTAGGCATTGTCACGACTCCTTCCTGATCACTAGCTGTTACGTGACTCCACCACTCATGGTGATCAATGGACCCAACTTTGAAATATGACCCTGGAAGGGGAACTGGGAAATAGCTGTCTCTGGGCTGATGATGTGTAGCTTCAGATGTCAACACAGCAAAGTGGCTAAGAGCTCAGAAGCTCTGCCATTTACTGCATAGCTTTAGCTACATCTCTCAATCTTAGTATCCATCTGTAAATGGGAAAGTAATACCTGGCTCATAGGAACAGATAAGAAGGGATGTCAGGTAGGTGTCAAGCATCTAAATGTTCATCCAAAGTAAGCTGGTACTAGGGCACACATGGGCTCCAAGCCTAGCTGGCAAGGGGGACCTTTAGGCTCTATGAAAAGGCCAGACCACTGAACAGCAAGGGAAGGGGAATGCCAGATTAGGGGAATGCCAGATTCTCTCACACTTTCCTATTCCTCTAACTTTAGTCATTGTGCTGGCTAGTTTTCTGTCAACTTGACACAATCTGGAATCATCTGAGAAGAGGGAACTTCTACTGAGAAAATGACTCCATAATATTGGGCTGTAGGCAGGCCTGTAGGGCATTTTCTTAATAAATGATTGATGGGGGAGGGCCCAGCCCATTATGAGTGGTATCACCCCTGGGCTGGTGGTCTTAGCTATTATAGGGAAGCAGAGTGAGGAAGCCTTGAGGAGGAAACCAGCAAGCAGTGCTCACCATGGCCTCTGCTTCATGTTCCTGCCTCCAGGTTTCTGTCTCATTGAGTTCCTTCACTGACTCAGTGATGGACAGTGATAAGGAAATGTAAGTAAAATAAACATTTTCCTCTCCAAGTTGATCAATGGATTTTGATCAATGGATTTCTTCACAGCAATAGAAACCACTGAAAAGACCTCAACTATATACCTCAGACAGTTTTGGTCCCTGAGGAGTTGCATAGATGACAGTGGTCCATAAGATTTTAATGAAATTGAAAATTTCCTGTTGCCTAGTGACTTGTAGCTATTATCAGTCCTGGTGCAATATGCTTCTCAGGTCTGTGATGCTGTGGAATAATGCCCTTGTATATTGGTTTAATAAAATGCTGATGGGCCAGTAGCCAGGCAGGAAGTGTAGGTGGGGCCAGCAGAAGAGGAGAATGCTAAGAAGAGGAAGAACAGAGTCCGGAGTCACCAGCCAGACATAGAGGAAGCAGGATGTGAAGGCAGAACTGAGAAAAGGTACCAAGCCACATGGCTAAACATAAATAAGAATTTTGGGTTAATTCAAGTGTAAGAACCAGTCAGTAATAAGACTGAACTAATGGCCATATAGCTTGTAACTAATATAAGCCCCTGTGTGTTTATTTGGGTCTGAGCAGCTGCGGACCAGGTGGGACACAGGAAAACATTCAGCTACAAATGCCACCCAGACATGGTGGCAAGAGTTTCCACCTGAGAGAACTTAAAATGAGATTCTAAAATGGAACTAAAAACAGCTTCCTAGTTGTGTCTCAAGCAAGGCATGAGCTACAGTATGGTGGATTCATGGCATGAGGATTGAGCTAAGCCACATGGCAGATCCACACTGCAGTACACAGTGGTGTCTGCAAGCCGTGCAGCATGGTGTGTGGTGGATATAGCTTTTGCTAGTACAGACAAAAAAAAAGGAAAGAAAGAAAAGGGTTTTGGGCTACATGCTACTAGATGGAAGCATAGACCCACTGCCTCCCAGAGTCAGTGGTGAGCATGGTTCCCCCAAAGCTGGCGGTAAACATAGTTCCACCATGTTGGAAAGCTGAGGTGGGCAGAGCCAGCAGCCAAAGCTGCTATTTTAGTCCTAGTAATGTTGCAGTTTAAAGCAACAGATTCACAATAAGACACATTCAGATGGAATAAGACTTTAAATGACTTACAGTGTGTGTAAAAATGTACATAGGCTTGAAAGAGAGAGGAAAAGGAATATAGACAGTTAAAAAAAGAAATAGTTTTTAAAAATAAAGTCTTTAAAGAGACAGTAAAAGTAATATAAAAATAAGCCATGTAAAGATGGAAATCACACAGAGAGTCTGGATTATACTGTCTTTGGGATTTTTAACTGGAGAGAGACATTTGATTATAAAGGCTGCTAAGTTAAACCAATATATGTATTTTAAAGGTATCTTGACTTCAAAATTTGGGTCTAAGGATATGTTGCTTTGGAAAGGAGGCTCTGCTTTTGTTTCCATAGGAGCAAGAGACTATGGATTTGTTCCAGGTTAAGATGGATCAGATTTGATCAAGCTAGACCTCCTGAACCTTAACAGATGGTACCTATCAACAAAGATTATAGCTGGTCTTCCTAGGACTTGACCATTATCTCAAATTTTCTCAGGATCCCCATAATACTACTAGCACCCCCTAGCAGCAAGAAGTAGACTAGAATACTATGCCCACATTCCCAAAAAATGGATTATGGATGTTTGTCTTTGTTTAAGTTACTGGTTACAAATTGTTATTGGTCATAGTCAATCTCTTTCTAAAAAAGAAAGGGGGATATGATATAGGATATATATGTGTATATATATATATATATATATATATATATATGATAGGATAAAAGGGTAGATTATTGAACCTACTTTTAAAGAGCAACAATTTGCTTAAAATATTTTACATTGCTATGGATTTTAGTGTATTAATACAAATTTAAAGTTAATTTTATACTGTATGCATATTTCTACTCTTGTTTAAAGTATTTTGTTTGTGCAACTCATTTGAAATTGTAGTGTATAGTTGAGAAATACAGATTAATAATTAGTCTTCTAGGATAACGAAACTTATAGTTATATTAGTTAAGTTTTCTAGGTATACATAGATATATTTCAATTAGGTAGACAATCTTTAAACACTTCAAAGACCTACAAAATATGGCAATTAAAATGTTTTAAAAACTTAGACTTTTTGTACAATGAGACATGTCTGCTCCTGGCAGCACCAACTTACTTCAAAGAGAAAGATGGGCATCAAAGACACTCCATATGGAGCTTATGTTCTTGGCGAAAGTTAGCCATTTGGGCAAGAAACTGTTCTTGCCTGGACTGCTTGACAAAATGTTGTATTGATTGGACATGCAGGACCCATAGAAAAATGACCACTGAATTTGCCAAAACAAGGTTAAATGGTCCTTCAGGTTCCTGCTTCCAAGAGGAGACTGTCAGACATTCTAAAGGACACAGGAAAAAGTGACTGGGAGACTAGGCCTATTGGCTGAAGATGGATGCCCCAATGTTACAGAGGAACTTTGGATGACTGTCCAGGCAGGCAGCTGTCTCTGTTATTTCCAGAATTTTGGAAGTTGCTTACAATGCATTTCCTGTTTACTTAGGTAATATTATATCCTTCTAAGGTCTTTGATGCAGTTAAATACTAAGTAGTTACAATTGTAATTTTCCTTAGTTATGATAAAAGATAAATTAGATATGAAACTTTAGACTCACATATATAGGATAGATAGAATATTTTCTTTGAATTTGCAAAATACAAATAAACTAGATATTCTAACTATAATTCTTGCTTGATAACTGTTCTATTATGCTATGTTAGAGTTGAAACCTTCCTTTTTGTTTAGACAGAAAAGGGGAAATGCTGTGGAATAATACCCTTGTATACTGGTTTAATAAAGCACTGATTGGTCAGTAGCCAGGCAGAAAATATAGGTGGGGCCAGCAGAAGAAGAGAATGCTAAGAAGAGGAAGAGCAGAGTCAGGAGTCACCAGCCAGACACAGAGGAAGCAAGATATGAAGGCAGAACTGAGAAAAGGTACCAAGCCACGTGGCTAAACATAAATAAGAATTATGGGTTAATTTAAATGTAAGAGCTAGTCAGTAATGAGCCTGAGCTAATAGCCATACAGTTCATAATTAATATAAGCCTCTGTGTGTTTATTTGGGTCTGAGAGGCTGTGAGTGGCTGCAGACCGGGCAGGACATGGGAAAACTTCCAGCTACACTGTGACAATGCTGGTGTAAACAAATCTTTTTAGATATGTGTCAACACACAAATACTGACCACTATAGTACAAGTGCCTCCATAATTCAGGGCAATAATACACTATACACTTCATTGCCTAGAAGCCTAGATTGTATCATATAGCCTTTGTGTTCAGCAGGGTATGCCAGCTAAGTGTGTGCAAGTGCACTCTAGGACTTTTGCACAATGATGAAATCATCTACAGCCATGTTTCTTAAAGCCTGAAGTAATGCATAGCTGTACTCAGCCAGTGTTCACTGGACAGCCACTACAATATATCCTAGAAATGTATGAGCAACATAGGCTATTGTGGTTTAATGTAAAATGTCAACATACTCTTGTGTATTTGAACACTTGTTCCCACTAGCTGCTTTGAAAGGTTGAGAAACTTGAGTGGGTATAAGTTATCTGGGGGAGGGAGTCACTTGCAATTTGATAGCTAGCATTACTATCTGCTCTCTGCTTCCTGCCCACAAAATGAAATGTGACCAGCCACTCCATGCTCCTTCCATCATGCCTTCCCCATCATGATTGACTGCATCCATTTTTAAAGCACAAGGCAAAACAAACCTTGTTCCCTTAGGTTGCTTCTTGGTAAATGTTTGGCTATAGCAATGGGAAAAGTAATCCATGGCTTTGGTTGGAGTTAAAGGAGGCCCATCAGCATTAGACACTGCTCCTTGGGGAACTGGACCTCCACAGTTTGCAAGCTACATTTACGAAGATGCTTTCTGGTACAGGTAACACTACCTGAGTTTTACCTTGAACAGACAGGAAAAATCCTCCCAAGAAATGTCTAGAAGGGAGACTTTCTTGGTCACTGAGTTTCACAATAGTCCATGTGTATCTGTTCTAGGCAATCTTGGGCACATACAAACCTGGATGAGGCAGTTAGCATGTTCTAGGACTAATATTATCCATCTGTTAATGATGGGTGCTGTGCAGCAGAAACTGGAAAGGAAGGTCAACAGATTCAGATTGTTCTCCATCACATCCAAGGAGAAACCTTTGGTGAAAACGAGAACTTCTGAAATCAAGTTCATATACTCCCCTTAGTCCTCTAGTACCTGAACTGGATGAAACATATAAAGTGCTTTCTCTGACCAACCCATCCTGCAGCATTGAGGCCATGAAGAAAACTGGGGTGACTGTTCTCTGAGCCCAAGTACAGAACTCAGCCAAAATGATGTCAAATTAAATGCATTTGCTTGTTGAAATTGATATATAGGTCCTCAGAAATGGTTATCCTTAAGTTAAAACCCAAAATTTAAATAAATGTGGACAGAGAAAATAATTTTCTATTTTGTTGGTGTTCAAGTACTTTCTAGTCTTGGGTTCCAATAAATTAAAAACTAATGCCTACAGGAGAGAACAGGAAACTCAGACAATACCTCACTAACACCTCTTCTTTTATATCAGGGAAGTTGGTGTGAGACAAGAGCCTGTGCAAAGGTGTGTGGTGTGTCTGGAGCAAGAGGATGAGAAAGTAGCTGTGCCTGTCCTAGCACAGTTCTCCCCAAATGAACCACACCATAGGCCCAAACTGGAAGCTATGACTAGGAATTCAAATCATCAGGAACCCCTGGAAGTGCATATACTTTGTTCTCATCCAGACATCGTCCAGCTTCTTAGAGGAATGTCTCAGGAGATGCTGGGTCTGATGCTCTGTGAATCTCAGGTGGGAGAAACCTCTAATTCTTCTCCAGCTGTTTCTCCCTTCCCTGATGCTGCCATTCTGCTGCCAATCGCTACTATCCCATAATACCCCGCTGCCACAATCCTGCATCTTCCACAGCCAGTTCCTGATGTAGTAAGCCAGAGTGCTCATTTTCCCTAAGTCAGCTTGTACTTTCTCTGGTTATTTATTTTCTGGTGTTAACATTCCTCTGCTAGGTAGGAACTACTGTACCTAACTAACCTATTTTACATCTGGCTGGTTTGTGTGTAAACATCAGAGATCTGAGCCGCCACAGCAGATTCATCTCCTCCCCATCCTGCTCATTAGCAGTATCTAAGCAGTTCAAGTAGAGATTGCTTTCACAGAGTTAAACAGAGAAGGGCAGCCCGAGTGCCTGCTTTTGCAACCATATTTAATAATGCAACAGTCATAGCCTATGGCACCTACAGAGTGGGGAAGAATTATTCAGATAGCTCCACATTGGTAGGAGTGATCTTCTGCTTGGGAACTAGGAATAAGTCATCTAAACTCCAGTACCACATTGCAGAGATTCAAAATAGAAGAACCAGACCCGAACTGGGGCCAGATGGAGCTATTCAGGATTGAAAGAAGAGCAGTGAGGGCAGAGCCAGTCAGCAAGCAAATGTTCGGGAGAACCCTGATGAGGAATAGATGTACTTGGAACACATGGTTCTGTGCAGCTGAACTGTCCAGAGTGAGGACAGCCATGGAGGCAACTGGAAACATTAAGCTATGTATAAACTGTGCAGTGGAAATGGATTCAGAATGCTCTGCAGTTAGAACCCACTGGAAGCTACAGTGAAGAACAAGCCCACACTGCTTAGACAGACACAGGGAAGTGAGAGGCTTTTCAGACAGGCAGATTCATAAAGCGAGATGCAGCTTAGGGCAACAGAACAGAGACATGATGCTTTATCCATGACTGGAGATGGCTTCCATCAGTCTCAAAATGAGGAGGAGGTTGATTACAAAATCTGAGTCATTTTAAACTCCAGTAGAAGCATCACAAGCTATATTCCTTCAACTTGAGTAATGCATGCTAGGATTTGGATTTAAAATGCCCCCAACAGGTTCATGTGTTTGGATAGCCGGTACCTGGCCAACCATGCTGTTTTTAGAGGTGGAGCCTACTTAGAGGAAGTATGTTCTTAGAGGAGGGTCTTGGGGTTTATTGTACAGCCCTAGGATGGAAAGAAGCTGACCGAGCAATGTAATCATGACCTAGGGGCTGAAAATGTAGCAGGAATCTTAAAGAGTCTTAATAAAATCAAACCTGTGGCCAGTTATTGGGGTGAATTCTGGAAGATCAGAGAGACCAAACAAACCACAGCCCACCTCACCTGGCCAACTTCTCAGCTGGTCTTGTTTCCTCAGACTGGATGCTTCTGTGTCCTCATCCCAGTGGCTGTCAGCTGAACTGCTGCTCGAAAGCCTGAAGCTTAACCAGCTAAATGCTTAACCAGCCAAATGCTTCTAGTTTCTGGTCCTCATGCCTTATATACCTTTCTGCTTTCTACCACCACTCCCTGGGATTAAAGGCTTGCTTTCTGGGATTAAAGGCGTGATGAGTCACCATGCCAGTCTGTATCCTTGAACAGATGGATTTCTGCCTCTGGAATGCTAGGATTAAAGGCGTGTGCTACCACTGCCTATCCTTTATGTTTAATATTGTGGCTGCTCTGTCTCTGACCCCAGATAAGTTTATTAGCATGCACAATATTTGGGGCAATACAATACCACCACTGTGCATACCAGGGGAGATGCTGCCTTAGACATCTAAGGTATGAAAAATAAGCTGTTTGGAGAATTGGTATTGTCACATGTTGAACAAGGTCAAAAGAGGGTGAAAAGATGAATTGAGATGGAAGCATAAGCAACTAGATTGAAATACGAGCATCTTGCAGGGGGAGGTTCCTTTATTTTCTCTTCAAGTTAGAAATTATTCATTTTATTTTCTTTAATGAGAACAACCGGTGAGCAGCTGGATGGAAATGTTTCTATTTGCAAGAGGTCCCCTATCTCCAGTATACACTCACCTTCAAATTATATATCAAACTCCTCCAAGCCGATAGGTTTTCGTAATGTGTGCAATGAACCAAGTAACTTGCAGGGTCAGACTTGGTGGCACAAACCTTCTTGGAAAGCTGAGGTGGGGCAATCACAATCATGGCCAGCCTGGACTGCAGGGTGAGCTCCAGGCCAGCTTAGGCAGCTTAGTGAGACTCTGTCTCAAAAATTAAAAAGTAAAAGAAAAGAAAGGGCTGTGGCCATAGCTCAGTAGTAGAGCACTTGCCCTGCACGCAAGAGGTCCTAGGCTCAATCCTAGTACTTGGGGCATGGGGTGGGGAGATAGGGGGAAAACACCTCTTCTTCTCACATAATACTATACACTTTCTATATACTTCTCACATTATATATGTGTGTGTATGTATGTATACATATATATAATACTTCTCATATGATACTATCCTCAAAAATACACATTTTAAAATTAAAATGTGAATTAACAGAGTTCACCTAGGAATATTCTGCATTACCTTTATTTATAGTACTAATGTTTAACCTGTATTTATGTACAAGGTATAGTGTTAAATGCATGTAGCATTTTTTGAACCCAATAATCCTTTAAGATAAATATTATTGTCAAATTCATCTTTTAGAAGAGGAAACTGAAGCACAGAAAGGTTCTGCCCAAGGCCACACAGAATAAACACTACCAATCTTACCACTTGTCTTACCCACCTCATGTACCCCTCTTACTCTATTGTGATTAAATTATTATCTAGACCAGTGTTTCTCAACCTGTGGGCCATGACCCCTTTGGGGATCAAATAACCCTTTCACAGGGGTCACCTAAGACCATCAGAAAACACAGATATTTACATTGATTCATAACAGTAGCAAAATTACAGTTATGAAGTAGCAATGAAAATAATTTTGTGGGTAGGGGTCACCAAAACATGAGAAACTATATTAAAGATTCACAGCTTTAGGAAAGTTGAGAGCCACTGATCTAGACCCTCCGTTCACATGTGCCTTGTGATATTAAAGAGAAGTAATAATGCCACTTGGATAAAAAGAGAGCTGATCCAATTTCACTCTCCTGTCACAGCCATTTGAATGTATCACAATCTTCCCGAGGTCAAAAATTTGCTTGCTTTTATTGCGGGGTAGGAGGTGGGGGAGTGGGGTTGTTCCTTTAATTTTTATCTATGTGTTTGTCTGCATGAGTTTATGTGCACTATGTTCATGGAAACACTCACAAAGACCAGAGGGTGTCCTGGCTGTGTGATCTGGACTCCCTGATACTGGAGTTACAAGTGGTTATAAACTACCTGATGTGGGTCCTCTTGCAGTAAAGGTAAGCACTCTTTACCTCTGAGCCATGTCTCCGGTCTTACTGGAAATTTTGAATCCCAAGGGAAAAATAAAATTAAGAAGAGCATGGTAAACCAGTTAGACAGAGATGAGCACACAGTTTTATGCCGGTTTACTGGGATAATCAGTCCTTGAAAAGCATAGGAGTACAAGGAAGCCCACCTCTGCGCCAGTATACTTAAAGATAAGAAAGGCAGATAGTGGCCTAGCATGGATGAGGCTTGCTCAAGAGAGGTCAAAACCTGGTGAAGAGTATGGTGTGGCCCCGGTACAAATTTTATTCTAAGTACAGTGGATACTATCAGGATATTTTAAATGAAGGAAACGGTAATATCTGTTTCTGTGTTTTAAAAGGCCATTCTGGTTGCTTTAAGGTTGGAATTAATCATGTGGGTTAAAACATAAGAGAACTTGGAAAGTGGATATATTTTATTTTCCTACAATTTTGTAATAGCATAAAGGTTCCCCCGGAAGCGGAATTGTTAATACGATAACTGATAAGACTGTACAAACATAGACATTCACATGCACAAACTGTAACACGGCCTTCATGGTGTGCCCTTGAAGAGAAGAAAACAGCTGGTCTCCTACTGGACTCCTGTACGAGTAGGGCTGATAAAAGGCGTTTTAAATTCCTTTCTCCCTTGGATCATTCACGAATATGTTACTGGTAATTGCTGAGGCCCTTTCTCAACAGGAAGAGAGTTGCCCAGCATGAAGTTCATGGCTGTCAGAAACACAAAGAAAATGGTGATGCTGAAGAGATAAATGGGGTGAAAATTGTTCACCCCACCTCCTACCCTCTGAGGAGCTGCTGGGCCTCCCAAGTTGTAAGGCTATACAGAGAGACTAAAGAAAACATCCTGGCCTTTATAAAACCTTTAGGAAGTTGATCACCATGCTAGGGAGGCCAGAGACTTGCACCTTCAGAATGCCCATGCCAGTCAGGAATCACCACTGTCTTCATGTCAAACACAGTTAGAATTGTAGTATCTAGGAGGATGCATTTGTTATTATTTCTTTCAAGAGGAATTCCAGACAAAATACATGGCAGTCAGTCCAGTGCAGGTCCTTTCAAAGAATGTTTTAGTAACCATGGACATATCCAATAAGCTCTTTGATTTCATCCCATTATCTCCTCCCATTTTTAAAACAAGAGTTTCAAGTGCCTTTTGCTATTTTATTTAAATAAAACTATTGATAGTAGTGATACTGGTCAACCTAAGGTAGCTCCAGTTCCCATGCTTCTTGATCCTCTTCATGGTTTTCACTTGCCTGGTCCTTCTTCAGAACCATCTGGATGCAGAATGAACCCAACATTACTGAAGTTAAAGTTCTCTCTCAGTCAGAACCTAAGTCCAAATTTGTTATGGGAATTTTAGGGAGTCCCATCTGGGGCATCAGATGATATCAGGAGAATTGGAATCCCCTCCCAGAGTTCTTAGTCTCATTAATAAAGGAATTTAAGAATGGATACAAATAGAAGCTTGAGAAGAATTATTACTATTTAAAATAAAAACTCCCAGGGTGTGCAGGCTGCAAATCTCAGTAGCTGCCTGGAGGAGGAGGAGGAAGAGGAGGAGGAGAAGGAGGAGGGGAAAGGAGGGGGAGGAGGAAGAAGAAGTGAGGACAGGGAGGGGAGCCATGCCTTTTATGCTGGCCTTTAGGTCAGACACATGGCAGACTAGCAGCCACATGTGGGAGAGGAAAATGCCTTAGAGAAAGAGTAAAAAATCCCAGGTGGTGGGGAATCGGAAGTGTTAGGGGAAGAATGATTAAAGCAGTGATAGAAAAGTTACACTTACAAAGGTGGTGAGACTAACAAAGCCATGTGGCTGTGTTCTGTAAGAGTGTGTGATGGGGGCAGGAATTTGAGAAAGGAGAAGTTCAGCATCTCATTCAAGCTAAAATTCTTCTGCCATCTATCTAGCATGACTGAAGGTGTGCAGCCATCTCAGTGGTGGTCCCTTGGCCAGGTCATTGACCCAGCCCAAATGGAATACTAGGACTCCACTTGGGCCTGAGTTTCTGTTCATCTGATCAGAAGAGTGTTTTCTTAATGGGTCTTTATTAGCACACTAACAAACTGGTGAGGCATGGCTGTGGCTATATCATATGGTTACATATAGATCTCATAGAAGAAAAGTGCAAATGGTTAGACTGTTCATAAGCAATAATTAAATGTAATGAGGACAATGCTTAATCTAAAGAGAAGGATGTTCCCAAATAGAAGAAGCGACTCCATTAACAATGGTGCCATCCCCAGAGGGAATGTGCCCTGTAGCATTCAGCACAGTTTTTCTTCCTCACCAAGGCAAAAAGAAACTCACACTTCATAAGATTCAAAGTTGACATCATGGAAGTTGAAAATACAATAGTGTTTGGGGCAAAAGAGGGAAGAGGGCTAGTTAATGGGTACTTAATTATAGTTGAAAGAGCTCAGGATTGGGCTGGACAATGTCTGACTATAGGTAATAACAATATACTGTGTATAGATTTAAAGTTAGACCGAAGGGTTTTTGTTTTCACCAGAAAGACATGGTAAATATTTGAGGAGGTAGATGTTTTTAACATGATTGAAATGCATACATGTCAGAACATCACATGAAATCCCATAAACATGTGTGGTGATATATTGTGTACCCTAATAAACTTGCCTGAGGATCAGAGTACAGAACCAGCCACTAGATTAGACACAAAGCCAGGCACATACCTTTAATCCCAGCACTTGAGATCTCAAGGCTTTGCTTGAAATGCATGCACCTTTAATCCCAGAAGTAATATGGTAGGGCAGAGAAAGGTATATAAGGCATGAGGAAACAGGAATTTATTCTCTTTAGGTTGAGGATTTCATAGAGGTAAAAACTAGTGGCTAGCTCTGATCCTCAGGCAACTTTATTAGGGTACATAATATATGACCACAAACATGGGCAAGTTTTATGTGTTGCCTTTAAAAGGTAAAATACAATTAAGAGAGATACAGGATCCAACCTCCTCCTTTCATGAATGGGGAAGCGGAGGTACAGTGTAAGAAGTAAACTGTTGTGGCTCATTTTCATGAGGTCCACTTAGAGTTCATCAGCATTGCAGATGAGCAGGCAGCACTGGGCCCCTCCCCCTACTGACAGCTGGTGCCTGCTGGTCTTCTGGAACTGGGAAGTCAGTCAGCCATGTGACCAACTCTAAGATGAGAAAGGGACACAGACTCGAGTCCCAAATTGTTCATTAGATAATGGCTTGTGTCCTAAACTAATAAGAAGGGGGGTTGGGGAAGGGGATAAGCCCTAGACTATGGGAGAAGAGGACAGGAATTTCTTATAATTGGGAACTTTACAAACCATTGCCTTGTGCCAAATCAGTATGTCATTGACTTATGTCTCTGCTGGTGTCCCTTTCTCAGAATGGAATATTAAAAAACAGCTTCCTTTTCACTGTCTCTTGAATTTACTGTTACTTGTTTCCAATTCCAGGGAGCAGAGGCTCCTTGTCCTGGGTCATATGTAGGCGGGGGACACAGCCGGCTGTTGAACCAGGGTCTCCTAACTCTTGGCTCCTTTGGTGAAATTTTTCCTTCCTCTACAGTTCCTTAGATCTTACATTCCAGCTCTACTTGGAGCTACCAATGTTATAATTCAGGGTCTACTGGGTGTTACTAAACTTGGGGAAGGAGGAGTCACAGCTTGCACCTGAAGCGAGGTTCAGCCACCCATTCCCAATAAGCCATTTTTTTAAAGGCAAATTAATAGTAGAGCACAGAAAAGGGAGACTTATTCAATGTGGCCACATTGGGAAGAAGGACAAAGAGGCCCAAGTGACCTCCCTTTTCAGTGCCTTCAGGAGTCCTGAAGAAAGACTGAAGTTTAAATAGAGGGCCAAGGGCAGGCAGATCTAAGTGGTCCTGGTCGAAGCGTGGTCCCACCCATCATTGACCTGTCCTGGTCTGGGCTTCAGTCTTGCCCATACCAGTCTAATAAGTTGTTAGGACTGTGTCAAATTTCTTTTCCAAAAACAAGCTTTCCACTCGGGCTGGTGCCTTTTCTTTCTCCCAGCATGAGATACTGGGGAAATTGTCATTTCTTTGGCTCCAATAGATGGAAGGGTATAAGTTCTATTTAGAATATCTTTACTTCTGTCAGTCCAGTTACATAGGGACCCTTTGAAGAGAGGTGACAAGAAAGTCACAGTCCTAAAGCATGTGGAAGACTATAGCAGGGTACCTGAGATGATAGAAAAGTCTTTATTTCCCACAGATCCACAGCCCTTGCCATGACAGGTCTACAGTGCTGCGGTCCTTGGAGGCTTGCTATGGGTGCAATCCTGCACTGAACATTTTCATAAAGTATCTATAGATCACACAGAACTCTGATATAGTCAGAGAAGTAATTACATAAACTAGTTAAGATATGGGCTCCAGAGAAAGACAGCTCACACTCGAATGCCATGTGCTCTGTTTGTCCTGTTCAACTGCTCTTATACACGGCTTAGTTTCCTCCTTAAAAAATGGAATAATACTGAAGAAATAATTGAAAAAGTTATGACAATTAAGTGGGTAAATTCACGTGAAGTACTTAGGAAAGCGCCTGTCACATGATAAGTGCTCGGCTAAGATAAAGAAAAGGAAGCAAATAGCAGAAATTTTTAAATTGCAGCATTCAGAAGAACAGCATATGAGTGCATTCTACATGATACTCCAAATTGTTACTAGCTCCCTTCCTAGGTCATCTCCTTCTGGGCAGACTGTCATGTAATTTTCCCTCTGGGTTCTCTATGTTGTCAGTCTGGAGCACACTGATTCTCTGCAAGCAGCAAGAGAAGGTTGGAGTGGATGCCAAGGCATCGGCACCACCCTCTTTCTGTTTCCCTGTCCGCCCTTTCTGCTTCTTCCCTCACTGATGTGTAATATCATTCTGTATGCTATGAATATGTGTTGCTCTGATTGGTTGATAAATAAAGCTGTTTGGCCAATGGTGAGGCAGAATAAGGTTAGATGGAACATTCTAACTAGAAAGAGAGGAAGAAGAAAGACAGAGCAGAGATGCTGCTGGCTGCTGCCAGAAGCAAGATGTAAAGTACTGGTAGGCCACAAGCCACGTGGCAAAGTATAGATTTATAGAAATAGGTTAATTTAAAATGTAAGAGCTGACTATCAAGAAGCCTGAGCCATTGGGCCATATAGTCTAAAAATAATATAAGCTTTTGTGTGTTTCTTTGAGTCTGAGTGGCTACAGGACTGGGCGGGACACAGGAAATCTTTCAGCTACACCTCACTCTCCCCACCACCCAGTCACTGCTGTTATAGCCTCATGCAGGTCTCATGCCTTTGAGAAACAGGCTCCACATTTCCATGACTCTTGCTTTTTACTCAGGTGAGTCTCTCTACCTGGAACAACTCACATTCCTGTTTTCACTAACAGCCAGCATCCACACTCTTAGCCCTGACCAGAAGCAGTCCTTCCCTGGTGGAATCAGGCTGATAACCCAGAGATGGTTCCTGGCCTCAGCAGGAGATGGGTCTGTTCCCATTCCTGACACTTCCACACTCTGTAATTTAAGAAAATAACTTCCCTTCTTAGAGATCATGTTGTTACCTAGGCAAGGGGACTGGTATCTTCCTTATTATATTTGATAATGATTGACACAACACAGACAAAACTACCTGACATATGAAAGATTTCAAGAAGTAATAGGCATTATGACCATGTTGGCTTCCTCCTCCCCTTTCCTCCCCCACCATGTGTGTGTGTGTGTGTGTGTGTGTGTGTGTGTGTGTGTGTGTGTGTGTGTGTGTGTGTTAGAGAGAGAGAGACAGAGAGAGAGAGAGAAAGAGAGAGATTTGGGCCTGAATTTAAAGGCTTACACATGCAGGCTTCATCTCTACTACTGTTTTTATTTTATTTGGAAATATTGCATTTATGTTATTTGTATGTGGGGTGTGTGAGTGCATGTTACAGCATATGTCATAGGTCGTAGGACAACTTGTAAGAGCCAGTTAGCTCTCTCCAGCATGTGGGGCCTGGTGACCGAACTCAGATCAACAGGCAAAACAAGCACCTTTACTGTTGAGCCATCTCACTGGCTCTTTTTTTTTTTTTTTTTTTTTTTTTTACTTTTTATTTGGAGCTAGGGCCTTGCTAAATCACTCAGGGTGGTTTTGAACTCCCTTTGTAGTCTAGGCTGATCTTGAACTTAAGATCCTTCTATCTCAACACCCAAGTATAAATAGCTGAGAATGTAGGCATTTCCTAACAGGCCTGGCTTCATCCCATTTTCCATATGATGTTTTCATCCATTAGATTCATGACATGCTGTCCAACTGCGTTTTCATATATGCCTCACACACTAGATGATGAACACTATAGATGTCCCAAAATCAGGCTGGTGACATCTCTGGCATCTGGTGATATCTCTGGTATATAGCACAACGTCTGATACAAAGTGGATAGATACTCCATGTCTGTTCATTAAAGTGACTGATACTATCACTGGTTTATTTATTCATCCACAGACAGAACTATAGAAAAGATAATGATTTCAATGGACATATGACCCTACAAAGAATCATAGTAATACATATAGGCATTAAACAATCCCCTACATCTGTGGTTTTCCAGCTTTCTGTGGTATCAGACTCTCCTACAGAGTTCAAATCCTAGAGTTCCTGATTCAGTAGGTCTAGTAGGTCTTGATGACTTGCATTTCTAGCTAGTTCCCTGGTATGGTTGGTCCATGGCTTACTCTGTGTGAACTACTGCCTGAAACAATGAGTTAGAAAAAAACCCACCTCCCACACTCCCCAATTACTTATCTTTGTTATTTGGTCACAGTGACAGAAAAATCTAACATACCTAGTTATCACCCACTAGAAGACACCTCTTGATGTTCTTCCAACTCCTACATTGTCTTGCTAAGGACCAAGTTTCCAACACAGGAATCCTTGGGGAATCATTCTAATCACATCTAAACCACAGTTGCTGTTAATCACTCACAGTGATGATATAAGCAAGAAGCTGGTGCTGGAGAAAGCAGTGACTCCTCAGCTCCATTTCTGCACTTATAACTTGGAGAAGAATCAAGTGGAGCAGCAGGTGTGATAGTCCTCTCAGGGTTGAGGGAGTCCCACACCAAAGGCTCCAACCGTTACACAGACTGGGGTGCACACAGGATAGGAGCAAAGCATTGGTACAGTCAGAGTGAGGGAAATGGTTATGCCACCCTAACACACACACACACACACACACACACACACACACACACACACACACACACACAAAACCCTGAAGAAGACCTTGGCCAAAGCTTCAGATAAAGAAGAAAGAGTGAAAGTGCCTAAGCTAGGAACACAAATGTGTGAATGATCATGAGAGCTGGAGACCTTGACCAATGTTCCTTCCAGAGTTCCCAGTTCTATTTCCTGGCTGTGTGCAGGTGTATCAGGGCAGTGCTCCCCATGAGACTTGCCAGACAAAGATTTTGTAATAACCCACACTCAGACCAGGAAACCACACACAGGATTTTAAGCAAGAACTAGACCTCTCAGTGTGTGGAAAATCTTCACTGCTTTTATAACTTTTTTTAAAGCTGAGAATTAAAAGATTAAAAATAAAAAAGGCCCTTTTCTGCATTTCATTGTTCTTCATCTCAAGCCTACAAACAGTGCTGTTTATAACTGAGCCTCACAGACCAGTTTCCTTGTCCCTACTTACACAGGTCTTAGATATGAACCATGGGATCTACACTAGGAGCCTTGGAAGATTCTCCTCTATCTATGCAACTCTTTCTCCCATACAAAGAATCACCTGAAGCAGTCTAACTTCAGAGATTTTGCTTTTCGCCATGGGTTCACCACACAAGGGCAATGGAGCCATTTGTGGGGATTGTATCAAGTACTATGAAATGTAATGTTTTGGCTTTAGTCCAGGTAGTTGTGTAGTTCTCTCTTCTTTTACCAAAGTTAACACTGGAAAAACTGCAGAAGCAGGAGAAAAACACAGGTACCAAGAATACCAACAATAAAGTACGAGCCTCTTGGGAATGCTGTCTGGAACTGGCATGTGCCAAGGAGAAAGGGCAGTTGCATAGAATGCTGTAGACGAGGTGGAACCAGCCAGGGTCTGCTGTGGATGCTTTAGAATTCTTTCCCCTCCTTCTTCTCTGTCTTGGACAAGCCACTGCCCATCCTTTCCCAGTTCAGCCAAGCCAACATCAGTGCAGCAGGCAAGCCCTGCCAGGATGAGAGGATGAAAACAGGTTGGGGCTGCTTTGTCCTTGTTTTTCACACTCCACCCAGACCCTCCCAAACCCAGGGCTAGAGGACACAACCTAAAGAAAATGCCCTTTCCTCATGCCTACAAATTTCAAAATAAAACTCCAAAACTGGGTGTAGGGTGTCCTGGGATTCATGCTCCCATATCTTTGAGAGAGACTTTGGGGGTTCTTCCCAAAAAGCACAGCTAGTGGTCTTTTATCTATAGGGTAAACATCACTACTTCTACATTGTGGATCTTAGAGGTTAAGTGACTTATCCAAGGTCACACAGATATTAAGATACAGAGTTGGGATTACAAGGAATGTCAGATTGGCTTTAGAGTCTAGGTAAGTAATTTGAAGAATGTCCCCCTCTATCAAGGAGGTCCTGCTGTCCTCTTCAACCATCCAAGGAGCTTCAGGAGGTATGCACATGAAGCAGTGAGGGAGAGAAGGGACACCTACCTCCCTAGCAGATCAGCTGACCAGACCCCAGCAACCAATAGGGTAACAAAACACTCACATCTTCTCCTATGGAACAGATACCTGACCTTGACCTTTTCCCCAGTATACACTGTCAAAGAGTTTGATTGATAGGCTCAGGAAAACAGTGTGTCATAAACAAAATCGGATTTGAAGATATAGTTGCTGTGATGAAAGAAAACAGAAGAATGCCTGAAGAAGAGTCAAAAAGAAGTGTGCATACACTGAAGGAGATACAGGGAGAATTATTGGTAATCTTAAGAAGGCATTGGGCATCAACAAACAATACCAAGTAGAAATGTTACATGTAAACAATACAAATTCTCAAAGTAAACAACACAATCAGCGGAATAAATTACAAGCTGACGTTGACTGAAGCAAAACAAAATTAACTAGTAAATTGTTCCGAGGGAATGATAGACAAACATATAAAAGAAAGCTAAGAGATATTAAAGATAGAATCAATTTTATGTAACATAAGAACCCGAGGGATGTAGGTAGAAAAAGAGCAGTCTCTCACTCTGTCTGGGAAACTCAGGGAAAGCTTAGTCACTGTTCTATTGCTGTGAAGAGACCATGGCAACTCTTGTAAAAGACAGCATTTAACTGGGGCTGGCTTACAATTTCAGAAATTTAGTCATTATCATTATGGTGGGAAGCATGGTCATATGCAGGCAGACATGGTGCTGGAGAAGAAGCTGAGAGTTTTACATGCACACCCACAGACAGGAGGAAGAGATACTCTGGATTTGGTATGGGCTTTTTGAAACCTCACAGCCCACCCCCCAGTGACTCACTTCCTCCAACAAGGCCACACCTCCTAGTCCTTTCAAATATTGCCACTCTCTAGTGACCAAGTATTCAAATATATGCATCTATGGGAGCCATTCTTATCCAAGTCACCACAGAAAGGATTCAACCTAAGCCATTAAAGAGAGTAGGACTTGATCAGGTGGGAATGGATAGGAAATACATTCCAGGCAGAGAAAAATGAGACCTCAAATGCAAGGAGTCGTGAATGGAAATGAGGAATGTCATCTGAGAATGTGGCTTGGGGTGTCTGGAGTAATGGCTATGTGAAGATCCATGAGGGGTGATATTAAAGTGCAAGAGGCAAGTAAGGATCAGATCAGCACCACTCTTGAATGTTTTCCTCCACTCAAACTATGAGAAAACTAAGCCAGGCTCTGACGGAGTAGGTGAGTTGCCCTACCCAGCACCAAGGCTTCCTACTCCTCATCTTCCAATGCAAGAGTGGCTCTGAGCTCTTTCAGCTTGAAAATCTCAGTATTTGGCAAAGTGGTTTAAAGATTTGAGAGGAAAAGACTGGGAGTATAATTCAGTGGTAGGGTGCTTACCCAGCATGCTCAAGGCCCCTGCATTTGAGGAGGAGGAGGAAGAAGAAGAAGAAAGTAAATAAGAATGGAGAGTAAATGGGCTATGAGTTCACATTTGGTGGGTTTTCTGAAACTGGGATAGTGTAAATGACAATGAGTCATCTGAGGTTAAAAGTAAAAACAGAAATTTGAGACTCATTGGTATTTAGGGTACTGTGCCTTTGAGGGAGTGATAGGGTTGTAACAGTAACACCCCATACAACATTGGGTAAGCATTTTCTCAGGACAGAAATCCAAAGTTAAGAGTAAGAACTTTTAATTTCAGATATCCAAAGGAGAGTCTTTCATCTATAGGGTAGACATTAATTCTTCTACATTGTGGATCTTAGCGGTCAAGTGACTTATCCAAGGTCACACCAATATTATGATACAGAGTTGGGCCGGGTGGTGGTGGCGGCGGCGGCGGCGGCGGCGGCGGCGGCGGCGGCGGCGGCGGCGGCGGCGGCGGCGCACGCCTTTAATCCCAGCACTCGGGAGGCAGAGGCAGGCGGATCTTTGTGAGTTCGAGGCCAGCCTGGTCTACAGAGTAAGATCCAGGAAAGGCGCAAGGCTACACAGAGAAACCCTGTCTCGAAAAACCAAAAAAAAAAAAAAAAAAAAAAAAAAAAGATACAGAGTTGGGATTCCAAGACTGTCAGATTGGCTTTAGAGCCCAGGTAAGTAAGAAGCAGACTGAAGACTGACTCAGCAGTGGTCACTCTCACTCTTGCCCTCTCAAAGCCCAGTTGTGAAGGAGTCAGAAGGGAAAGTCCATGTCATCATCTTAAGATGCTTGAGAGCTGTTGAGCTGGGCATTTGATGAGAAGATCAAACACTGAACTGCAAGTCAGAAGCACTGGCTCCTAGAAGGAGCTTTGTCATACTTGCTGTGTGGCTGTGACCAAGTTACTTCTCCAATGTGGTCCCCATTTTCTCTGCAGATTGAAGACTGTGGGAATTTCAGATCTCTGTGCCTGACAGCAGGGTTTCTCCTAGACACCAAAGCCTCACCCACCAAGACTGGCAGCCTCCATTTTTTTCCCTCCCAATGCCTTTCCTCCATTCCATCCATGCCAACCATTCTAGCTTGGGTTTCCCAGCTGAGGACTGGGTGTGGATGGTTTGAGAAGACATATGGTATCCTGGTGCAGCCGAGAGTCCATCGCAAGGGGAAACCATTGTTCATTCATCTGGACCGAGCAACATTCTTTATGCAAGAATAACTCTTGATTAAAGGGTGAGTTTTAATGGAAACTAATTAGGCAAACTCTTTAGCCTGGGCATAATGATCAAATGAGCTGTCACGCCGTACCTGATACAATGATCTCACCCGCTACAAGATTTTATTCCTTAGCAATTACACTCCCACATGGCACTGCGTGCCGTTATTGCCTGGAGCACACATGTCAAATTAAAGAGCAACTTATGCACCTGATATTTAATTATTGCCTAGTACTACAGACACCCGGGGAATGTCAAAGTGAGCAGTCTTGCTTGGGAGAAACGAAACTGAAATCTTCTGTAAGAAAGTGAAAACATAGGAATAAAATATGTATAGACCACTATAGTTTCCTATTCAGCCATCTTACAATTCACAGTTACAAAATCCGATCTCCCGGATCTTGAATAATTCACTATTTTTTTTCCTTCAGCACAAAAAAATCAGCAGAAGGAATGTTGCGGATAAAGACGCCAGGCCTATTGGTATTTGTTTACTGCTGTGACTGATGGAGTCTAGACCTGGTCAAAGTGGAGTTCCCTGTGCAAACGATTCTTTCCCTAACAGGTTCTGACAGGAAAGAAGGTGCCTCGCACGCCTCGCTAGCCCAAAGGGAAATGTTTGCCCTCAAGGCTGAGCACTCAGAAAGTCCCATCTTGCACTGCAGTCACACATGGTAACGAACCTAAGATTTGACCAAAGTTTCTCCCCAGTGTGCTGTCCAAAGTCTGGGAGGGCAAGAAGCCATTGAGTTGTCAGGATCTATCCCAACTTGGGCCATATATTAGGATAATGTGGGAAACTTTGCAAACATGTTGATGCTTGGAGCACTACTGCAAACTAAAGTCTAGATAGGAGTAACTTTAAAGGCCTCTGGAGTGATTCTTGTACCTAAGTACAACTGGGAGTCACTGGTCCAGATAGTAACCAGTCAGACAAGGGGGCCCTTGGTGTCATGAGAGCTGCTTTCTACCCTTGAACTCTCGTGACTCTGTGCCTTTGAGTGTGCTGTTTTGCTTCCTCAGCTTCACAAAGTCTCCTGGGAAATAGCAGCCAGCATGGGGCCAACAGGGGGGCAGTGAGGGAAGAGGAGGTAGGACATGTTTGACTATAGATTAAATCTACCTTCTTTTCAGAGACTCTGAGCCTGCAATGGCCTTCTTCATCCCTCTTTCTACCTGAAGGATCGCTGTTTATCTTTAACATCAAGGACTAAGGCTGCTTTCCCCATGAAGTCTCCCACGATTGCCTCGCCTCGGGAAGAACTATACATCTGTCAGGAGCCACATTCTGTGAAAGACCACTGAACCAATCTGCCCTCCTCGGTGGGAGTTCAAGATGGGGAGCCTCAAGTCTCCAGCAACCATCTGTGTTCCCAGCTGAGCAGATTCTGAGAGTCGTCTTGGTCCTTTATCTCCCAGATGAAGAAATTCAATTACCGGTTATCAGGGCTGTACCGCCTAATACTAAAAGGCCTTAATAAGTGTGTTTTGTATTTAGTAAGCTGCACAGCTTGTGAAAACCCCCTCCAAACATCTGGCAGGAGGCCCAGCAGAGGTAAGGCTGGAGCCTCTAATGATGGCAACATGTAAACAAGTGTTTTGTTTCAACTGATAGTCATTAACTTCCAGTGTCAGCCATATCCCCAGAGGTTGCTTCCTCATTCTTGCAAAGGCTTCTGAGAAATAGCAGCTGAGGTGGGGCCTGGAAGCTAGAAAGAAGCAGGATGCATCTGCTGATGAAGAGAAGGTATACCTTTTTGTCAGGGATTTTGAGGCTAGGTAAGGGATGGACTGCCAGTGGTGACATTGTCTGTTTGACCTAGGGCAAGAAGCCTCAGTTTCTCTGTTTATGCAAGAGTGCTTTGCAGAACAGTTGGAGAGTTGGAGAAAACATGCCTCAGTAAGAGTCCTGACTCAGCAGTTAATAAGTCAAATCTTTAGAGACATTCTCCTTTGTAAAAGAATAAATAAATAGATCTATATTTACTTTTAGTTATATGTGTGCATGTACATGTGGGCATTTACATATTAGTAGAGTTACCTGTGAAGGCCAGGAGAGGGTGTTAAATAACCTGGACCTGGAGTTACAGACGATGGTGAGCTACCACATGGACACAGTATCATGGGTTCTTAACCCCTGAGTCAGTCTGGAGACATTCTTAACAAGAGGTCTAAAGCTATCAGAGAAGCCCTTGACCAAATCAGTGAGTCAAGGCTCTTGGCCCTGAAGTCCATGGTTTCTGTGCACATAAAAACGTTAATTAAAGCCCATAGGGGCACAGCTGGATGTTTTTTCTGTCTAGCCTTCAGCAAACAGAAGCCCTGAGAGATCCTCCGCACTCTTAACTCATATCCAAGCAGCCATTTACACAGTAACCACTCACTGAATGGGTACCAGATTTTTGAGTGCTATGTATAAGGGATACAGGGAGTGGAGTGATGGCTCCATCTGTAAAGTCTATGCTACACAAGCATGAGAATCAAGGTCCATTCTCTAGAACCTATGGTGGGTGGGGGCGGGGGGAGGAAGTTAAGTGTGGTGGTGCATGCCTGTATCCCAGCTCAAGGAAAGCAGAGAGAGGAAGCCCTCTGGAGTTTGTTTGTTAGACAGTCTAGCCAATCTGAGCTTGATGGTCAGTGAGAGACCTTGTCTTAAAAATAAAGTTTGGAGAAATTGAGGAGGACACTTAGCATCAACCTCTGGATTCCACATACATGTACGGGGATGGGGGTGTCCAAAAGGATACAAATCTCAGACTCACTAGAAGGGAGATAGATGCTGAGGCAAACTTGGTGGGAGGGTATTATTTAAGGGACTGTTTCTGTGGAGTGCAGTATTGTTGGTTCCCTCTAAAGTTCACATGCTGAAGCTTCAATTCTATCTGTGCTGACATAGCATCTTTAGGGAGGGAATTAAGGTTAAATATGAGTGGAACTGTAATCTCACAAGGCTGCTCTTCTGTAAAAGAGAGACCAGAATCCTTGTTCATGTACACATGGAGAGGAAAGGCCGCTTGAGGTACAGGCAGAAGGCTGCCACCTTCTAGCCAGGAAAGGGGCCTCATCAGAAAGTAGCCTGCCTACTTCTTGACCTCCAACCTCTAGAACTGTGAGAAAATAAATGTCTGTTTCTTAAGCCAAAAAGTAAGTAATGCTCCTTTATAACAGCCCAGACAGCACCAGGAGACAGGGAAGCAGGAAACAGCAGAGGTGGGCACAACCATGACAGAATCTAAAGAGCTCAGCTGGAAGATGCCCCGAGCTGGGGTGCCACCTAAAGTGTCCTAGGGCCCCTAGATTCTTAGGTACTGGAAGCAGGCTTTCCCCCAGAGATGAGTTACCCTGGAAGGGCAGCTCTCTTCTGCTAAAAGAATCCTAAAGAAGGCTGACAGGACCCGACACATTGAAGCATCTCGTCACAGTGTAGTCCTATGGAGTGAGAAAACCCTTCCCCTACACCCACTGTGGTCCAGCAGCTCCAAGGTATCATTGCACTGATCTCCACAGGACTCCTGAAGAGGATGTCCATTCCACAAAACAGGTTTAATAATGTGCCCAAAGCCAGAGTTGACAAAAATAGCAAAGTCAGAACAGAGAGAGGACCTTTCCCCTAGTGCCATCCTCTTACCTTGATAGGAAATCCCAAAGATCCTGCAACAAGCACTCCTTGTCCTCCTCCAACAGGCTATTGCCCCATGACACGTGTATCTCTCAACAAAGCTACATAAAGAAGAATGGAATTGGGCTGTCAAGGTTGAAATGGCTCAGCCAAGGGAGATTGTCACCAAGCCTGATGGTCTGAGTCCATACCCAGGGCCCATATGGTAGAAGAAAAGAACTGACTTTCACAGATTGTCCTCCAATTTACAAACACACACAAATAAATAAAAGTAAAGCAAATTTTTAAATGTTAAAAAGGAATAAAAGTGTCACCTGTAAAAATAGATACAACTAGAGATCATCGTATTAAGCAAAATAAACTAGATTCAAGAAGACAAATATTTCATGTTGTCTCCATTGCAAAATCTAGATCTAAATATATATACATTATATATAGTATGTGTGCAGATATTGGGTGTGTGTATGCACACATATTTATGTATGCATACACATAATTTCACACACACACACACACACACACACACACTTACTTTTGAGAAAGCAGGAGGAGAACTATGCAGGAAAGAATGGAGTCTAAAGCTAGGGAAGATAAAAAATGGAAGGGTAAAGGAGATAAAGTGATTTGTAATATGTAATCTAGATTTAAATAAATAATATATATATGTATGTATATATATATATATATACATAAATATGACAAAGTATCTTCCAAAGAAAAAGGGGATCAGTAAGAGGGGAAGGGACATCAGAGAGTAATGGGGTGAATATGTATAAAATGCACTTATATTCACGCATGAAAATGTCACAATAAAACCCATTGTTCTGTAAACAAACCAAAAAATGAATAATAATATATAGGAAAGTAGAGAGAAGTGTGTGCAATAGGGTGACTAAATATGATCAAGGAGCCTTGTAAACATGAATGAAACATTACAGTGAAGCCCATTATTCTGTTAAACTAATATGTTAACAAACTTTTTGTAAATAAAGTCTCGACATCACTTTGCCTTCAAGCAATCATACCAGCTCATACTTCTCATCTACCTTATCCCAGGTGCTGTTTTCAAACATCACATGAATTATCCATTCATCTTGGATCTTAGAAGTATTTTTTCATCATTCCCATTTTAAAAATTGTATCTTTTTAAACAAGTTCTCCCTGTGTTGTCAGATGAGACCCTCCTACCTCATCTTCTCAAGAGGCTGGAATACTGGTATGCACCATCAAGTTTGGTATCATTCCAATTTTACTAATAAAAAAGCTTTTAAATTACTCAACCAGGGCTTAAATGTAAACGTCAGGTTCCAAATTCAGTGCCTATGTTAATACCTGGAGAATAGGACAAGTCCTCCCCTACCAGCAAAGCTCTCATAGGAACTTTCCAAGTAGAATGATGGCTTGCACATGAACATTCTGAATGGACAAAGCCTAAAAGAAAGGCCAAGCACAAAACCTGTTTAGTGCATTGAAGCATTGAGCTCATGAGCCAGTTTTGACTCTTTTAATATCTGGATATTAATAAAATACAAGTTTTTCGTTTTGCTTGAGATGAGGTCTTGTCATGTTGCCTCAGCTGCCTTGAACTCACAATCATTCTGTCTTGGCCTCCTATGTAGGTGGTGTGTGTGTGTGTGTGTGTGTGTGTGTGTGTGTGTGTGTGTGTGTGTACCACATGCCTACCTCTTACAATACTGCTTTATAAGGATTCAAATGCATGGGGGCAAACTTTCTATTTTCCACCACTATTCTTGGTATAAATAAATACATGTAAACAACTCTAATTGTGTGCCATGCAGGATGTAGACTTCCTGGGAATTACATCACATCCCAGAGCCTCACAACCAACTCTAAAACAGAATGACCAGTGCTCCCATTACTTCCTGAGTCCTGAGGTTTTGTATGAATTGACTGAATAACAGGAAAGTAGCCCTGGACCACCAGGGAGAGCAGCATTTCAGGGTGAGAAGAAAGAGGCTGCAAAGGCCCTGCAGTGGGACAGAGATGAACAGTGTTCCCAGAGACAGAAGGGCAGCTAGCTGGCAGGACCAAAGAGCAGGGTGGTGACAGAAAAGAATGAGAGTGTGGTAATGGCCTAGGAACAGGAGGAGGAGAGAAACTGTCCCTTCCACATCACTGTGAAGGGCTTGTACTTACTGTGTTTTAAATTTATGGCATAGTGGGGGAACCACTGGGGAGCTTTAAACAGGAGCGGAAGGTGGCGTGGTTGAAGAATGTGGGAGGCCACTCAGGCAGTCGAGTGAAGAACCAATGGTAGAGAGCAAGATGGAAGCATGAAGGGCCAAATGAGATGACTCAGTGTGAAGAACATGCTTTCTGCCAAACCTGAGGCCCTGACTTCAATTCCTGGTACCCACACAGTAGAGAGAGAGAGAACCCATCCCTGAACACTATGTTCAGACCTCCACACACACAGCATAGCATGTATGACCCCCCCATACACACACTAAATTAACTTATTAAAATTTGATGAAAGAATTAAATTATCCTATTAAAAAATAGAAGCAAGGAGACTCCATTTACTTTCTACCTGGTGTCTTACTGAACAGTTGAACTCTGATTTCTGGTCCTAGCATTGCTGTTCAGCAACTCAGATTACCTCTCTTCTTCCATCCAGACAGACCCAAGGCTTCTTGTGAAGGTTAATTTTAATTATTATCTCGACACAATCTGGGATCATCTGGGAAGAGAGTCTCTATAAGGGATGGTCTAGATCAAGGTGGCTTGTGGGCATGTCTATGGTAGGGTTGTCATGATTGCATAATTCCACCCATTATGAGCATATCATTTCCTGGGTTTAGGCCCTGAACTTACCTGAATTTAGGTGAGAATGTGGGCAGAGGCAGAACTCAAGCAGAGCAACAAGCATGTCTGCATCCATTCTCTCTACTCTGTAGATGTGACTGACTGTATCAAGGTCTTGCCTTAACTTCCCTCAATGATAAACTGTAACCTGGACTTCTAAACTGAACAAAGCCTTTCTCCCCTAAGTTGCTTAATGTCAAGGTAGTTTCTCACACTCAGACACTCTCAAAGACTCAGTCTGTCCTACTGTTAACACTAGAACTATCCTCCCACCTGCCCAACTGGCTCTGCACAAATTAAGATAGGCTGGGTCTTCTGGGTCCCCAAAAGGCAGTACTCTGACTCACAAATATCACTTATAAATCCAAAGATGTCCTAAGATCAATGAGAGCAAAACAGGAGTTAACACTACTGTTTTAGTTAGAGTTTTTTTTATTGCCATAAAAAGACACCATTGACCATGGCAACTCTTATAGAAACAATTAATTGGGGAGACACACTTACAGTTCCAGAGGTCCAGTCCATTATCATCATGGTGGAGAGCATGGCAGCATGTAGGCAGACACGGTGCTGGAGCTGAGAGTCCTACATCTTGACTCAGAGGCAATAAAAGGTGACTAATACACTGGGCAGTAAGTATCCTGAGCATAAGAAACCTCAAAGCCCGCCCCTAAATTGGCATACTTCCTCTAACAAGGCCATACCCACTCCAACGAAGCCACACCTCCTAATAGTGCCATTACCTATTGACTATGGGGGCCTAATACATTCAAACCATCACATTCACTCACCAAGCCAGAGCAGAAAACCCGCAGTGATGGGTTTTATGAATAGATGGTGTGGTAGTTTGAATGTAATTGGCCCCCATACGCTCATAGGGAGTGGCACTATTAGGAGGTGTGGCTTTGTTAAAGTGGGTATAGCCTTGCTGGAGGAAGTATGTCATTGTGGGGGCCAGCTTTGAGGTATCTTTTGCTCAAGATACAGCTCAGTGTTTCAGTCAACTTCCTGTTGCCTTCCGATCAAGATGTAGCCAGCACCATGTCTGTCTGAGTGTCGCCATGCTCCCTGTCATGACAATAATGAACTGAACCTCTGAACTGGGGAGCCACCCCAGTTAAATGTTTTCCTTTATAAGAGTTGCTGTGGTCATGGTGTCTCTTCACAGCAATAGGAACCCTAAGACTGATGGGTTGAAGGCCCCAAATGTTCTTTGTCAGAGTGGTTTGGAGGGTCCTTCACAGATAGAAGAGTCATGGGAGAAGTTGCCAAGAAACTGCCACCCAGCAAACATCTCCCTATCTTGCTGGCTGGGATGAAGCTGAGGCCTATTCCTGGGCCATGTGGGACCTGCTGGCTGCCAGGTTCATTCGTTAGTGGCCGGACATTGAACATACAAACTGTGCAATTTCTGTGTTAAGCACTACCTCCCAGCCATAATGAGGGCTCATAATTATATTTTATATAAAGCCAGCAATACACTGGCACAGAGTTTGCAAAGGGGCCCTGATTATGAACTGAGCTGAGGAATCCATAGCACAATCCACACAGCCCCACTATACATGTGGGGTGGGTAAGAGATTCCCCTCCTGGGGACATGGGCTCCAGGAGACCAGGAAGGATTTCTGAGACTGGTTCTTCTCCAGGATAGCCTGATGAAGCCACCAGATCTAGGAGGAAGCGAAGTTTTGAAGTTTTCATTTTCTCAATCTCTCTCCAACTAGGTGATATTTATATAAAAATACATAATATTTGATACTGTTTTTGTTGGATTTCTTTATGGCAGCTACCCCCTACACCTAGACTTAGTGATGAAATAATAAAGGATGTTTAGACATCTGATATGAAATCTGACTCTAAGTTGGTCTCTAGAATAAGATCCACTGCTAATCAGCTAGGTCACTCTGACTCTTTTTTTACACATCATCTCTCAGAGCCTTGGTTTCCTTATCCACAAGGTGGGAGTAGCATTTTGCTAGCTTGGTGCAGAATTGTTCTAAGAATAAAGCAAGAGCTGATTTAGGCTTCATTTCACACGTTTTGTAGATGTTTATTCACTTAAATCTATCAACAACATTCTATATGGATACTGAAGGGTTAAAGACTAAAGACATTGGTTGGAGGTCATAGAACAGGTTAACTGAGGAGCCTACATTCAAGCCTGGGCAATCAGAACTCAGTTCTGATGACCTAGCCTGGTACCTGGGACAGAATCAACCAATAAAGAATGGTGATTCTTGTCAGTTCATAAACTGCAGGCCAGCTGTGCATGGATCTTTGTTGCCCTCAACAAATCTAGAGTATGATTCATGGTCCTTATTAAAAGGAAGAGAGATTCCTCTGAGGAACTCAGTACAGGGGAAGCAATGCCTGCTACCCCAAGAAGCTGGCTGCCTAGGCTGTGGAGGAGTCAAGTGCAATCATTCCATGAGCATACAATTGAAGTAGTAACAGCAGGAAAGTGACCTGGGGAGGAAGATGAGAAATCTAGACTCTAGTTCTCAGTCTATCATAGGCTCCTAAGCAAGGGCAGCTGTCCTCTAAGGCATGCCAATGCCAGTGTGAGCTAGCTCTAGAATCCAGATGGAAGGAATAAGACACAAAGGAGAGAAGCCATGATATTGTTTGTGCTGACACATGGCTTAAGCTAAACAAGGAACTTTGGGTCCCCCTTTGGCCCGGATTCCTTCTCCTGGTCACTCCCCATGTTTGGTTGGTCCGGTTCCTTGTTCAATGCAAGAAACCATGGTAGACACAAGATCAGGGAGCCAGGGTCTCCAGACCAGTTAAAGCCCCCTTCTGGCCTCAATTTGTCCCGTGTGTAAAATCCGGGAGGTCAATTAAATTTTAATGCCTCTAACATCTTGAAAATTCAATGTCCCCGAGACTCAATTCACCCATAGCCATAAATTAATATCCTCAGGGCAAACAATTTCATTTAGGTCAAATGATTCCTTGCACATAAACACGAGAGAAATAAAGACACCCCCCATACACACAAAACACATAACACACACACACACACACACACACACACACACACACACACACACCCCTCTTCTCTCTCTCTCTCTCTCTCTCTCTCTCTCTCTCTCTCTCTCTCTCTCTCTCTCTCACACACACACACACACACACACACACACACACACACACACACACACTCCTGGACACTCTTAGTGCTTATAGAACCCACCCCCACCTCAGTCACACACAAAGGCACACAGACAGTCAAGCAGAGGCACAAACACCTGGACTCTCTAAGCTGCTCCTTCCCCCACCCACTCTCTTGTTCCCGCCCCCCACACACACCCCTTTCCAACTCCCCTGCTGGGAAACTAAGGGGGGCCAAGGCTTCCACTGTCAAGTTACCTAAACTGATGGACTGGTGCCACCCAATGGTCAGGATCAGAAGTACATCCTTGGTTTCAAAGACCCAAAAGGGATTGGACAGAGCCCAGGGTCATTCAATCCATCTTCCTCTGTCTAGGGAGGCAGTGTCCAGAACTGCCCTACATAGACCAGGCTGCCTATGGTCATAAAACTTTTCAAAGGTCAGGGGATTGTCGCTGACACTCTGGGAGGCTTTGGGCCAGGCTGGAGCCTAAAAATATTGGGTGCAAACTGTGTGCTCAGCACCATTCTAGAAGCTTTATCTGCAGTCTCTTTTTGATCCTCACACCTGCTGTCTTTGCAGGGTATGTTTTACTGTCTCTGTTTTAAATAGCTACAACCAAGAGGGGTGACTCGGAGACACATCTTCAGTTCTGCCTGATCCAAAAGTCAATGCTCTTTTCAGTAGCCACCTGGTCACCCTGAACGTCAGGTTTGTCATCTCTACATCTTGGAATCTATTCATTCATTCATTCATTCATTCATTCATTCATTCATTCATTCATTCATTCCTCTAGTGAGTGTTATGGAAGATAGGATCCACGTTAGAGACAGAATTCAGAGGGGCACCAAGGTAGGACTTTACGTAGCTCCTAGTCTTCAGGAACCAATCAGCCCCGTGTCTCTCTGAGTCCCTGAATAGCTCTTCTTGGCTAAGTTGAATAAAAGCCCCCAGAGAAGTCTAAATGGTAAAAGTGAAGAAGCCGCAGCCTGGAGTGGAAGGCATCCAGCCCGTAGAGGAGGAGGGCTGCCAATGTACTTGCCTAAGGACCCCTTGATGCACATTCTTTCAGTCTGGGACTGCCCGAATCCAGAGCCCAGACACATTCCAGGAAAGAGTGGAAGGAACCGTAGTTATCTGGTTTCAGAGCACTGACATTTGCGTCACAGGTAAGAGCCGGAAGCAGAACGGCACATCCAGTGCATAGACGTGGTTTGTTGTTCTGCCACCTGTGGCTGCTGGAGCCCAACTCCAGCCTGTGTTCCCGCTCAGCTGCTCCTCCACTGAAGGCCTCCCAGATTCCTACCACTCAGGCTCCAAACACTCCAAAGTTCCCCAGCTCCTGATCTTTGCTTGATTATTTTTAGTAATTTCTGGAAATAGAACTAGAATAATAGAATCCTAGTATGTGAGGTACCAGAAGAAATCACAGTCCAAGCTGTGTGGAAAAAAAAAAAAGAGGCCCAGATATAAGGACCTGTCCAAGATATGATATGGCATAGTACCACACAACTCATTCCATGGACTAACTGGGTGCAGAACTCACATCCACCTTTCTAGTGTGAGAATCACTTTCTGCCTTTCCTCTTCATCCTTGTAAAATCAGACCGTGATGGGAGTCTGCATCGATTCTAAGTCATCTTTTTGCATTCCCTTTCCTCTCCAGTTCTCCAATCCAAGTGTCACTAGAGTATAAACCCCCTGAGGACAGAAAATGTCTATATTTTATCTAGAGTCTTAATTCTGACACAATGATTAATTCTAGTGTGTCAAGAAATGCTTAATCCTGGCATGTACATATCAATATTGGGTGGATAGATGGAGCTATAGATAAATGGAAAGAAGGGAGGGAAATAAAATGGAGGTACTGAACATCTATACCTACATTTTACCTAGTTCTTCTGTCCCAGATTACCCACACAACCTTGCCTATTATCCAAAGTGGTGTCAGAATGCCTCATTAAAAAAAACTGATTCTCTTCTGTGTGAAAGTAGCATTCAAAACTGGACCTGGTGGCACAGACCCATCATCCCAGGCACTCAGGAGGCTGAGACAGAAGGGTCACAAGTACATGACCCATCTGGGCTATGGAGTGAGTTCAAAACCAGACTGGATAATTTGGTAAGACCCTGTCTCAAAATGAAAAGAAAGCTGGAGATATAGCTTTGTGGTAGTGCTCTTTTCTAGCAGGCATGAGACCCTGGGCACACTCCTAAGCATCACATACAAAAGGCATCTGAAAGTTTCCCTACAATCTGGCGGGTAAATTGGGTAGCTTTTACCATACGTAACAAGGACATCAAAGCACACATATACCCACCCTGAACTCCAGGAAACCTTGACAACTCAGCATTCTCTGAATACAGCAGATATGTCTTCAATCTCTTGGTATATTCTTATATCCTCAAATTCCTTTCTGCCAGGCTCAAAGTCAGTTAAAACCCCCTCCAGCCAGCTAAACTCAGTTCAAATGCCACCTCCATGGAGCCTTCCCAATTCTCTGAGATTGCTATGTTCAGAACATGCCGTCTCTGGGCTTTGATAGGCACCATACACCCCTCGTTCTGTCCTTACAAAGTGATCTTGTAGGATTTTCACCTGGGAATCACGGTTGGCCATTTTCTGCCCAACTCTCCCAACATGCTCTCAGCTGCAGAGCTGACACATGAAGTGCTTATTCAGCGTCCCTTGAATTGATGTTCCTCTTACCACACCATATGTTCCAGTTGCCCCTGAGGGTTCAGTTATATTTCATTCTAAAACCACTTAAGTTACTTCCTAGATCGTTATAAACAAGAGCCCTTCAGGAGCTGGACACAGTGTCTCCAAAGAGCCGCAGCTTTAGGGCAAGGACAAACTAGGGCTATAGAGCTAAACACAATACATAAGCAAACAGATACCCTTCACACCAAAGGGAACCTGGGAAATTAACTAGATCTAAATTAACTAGTATGAGACTTGAAGAACCAAATTCTGAACAAGATTTTTTATCTTGCAATTGGAGTTGTATATCGAAGAATAATATTACAGGAGGAAGTGAGCTCTCTGGCCATGCAGATATCCAAGCAACAGTTGCAGACAAGCACTGAGGAAAAATCAAAGGCCTTGTGAAATTAATGGGGAACCACAACAATGGTCAGACCATGATTCAAAAGGCCCAGACCTGTACCAAGCATCTATGATTCCATCAGATCTCCAACAGTTGCCCAAATGATGTATCAAAATCTGAGTTGACTTCCATTGTCCATTTCAACCTTTCAGTTCAGTGCCCTCATCCCTCTCTTACCTCAAGACCTTTGTTACCATAGAGGTCTTTATTGGTAAAAGATCATTCTATAGCCTTCTTCAATGCTTTCATCCCACACTATGGGTCACTTGGGTCTGGGTAGAGTTTTTATACACACCACCTTCTCAAAGGTCCTCCCAGCATGATAGTGGTCCCTGTGCCCACAGAGGGTACTCGTTCACTACAATTTCATTTCCACTAGTTTCTCTCTTCTCTTTGTTCATTTCCCCTCCCCCTCCCCCATCATGTACTGATCTCTGGGATCACTTTCCAAATAACCAATGTTTACCCACATTTTTGCCTGAATGTCTACATTGGGGGAACCTAGATCTCAGAATCTGTGTTGGTGGACGCAATCCAATCTTCACAGTGACAAGCCAAAAGTCAGTGTCTTGTGATTACTCATCACTAGATAGGAAATCCAGTTTAACCTTGGGTACAGGACAAACTCGAATGAACTTTTTTCAACACACGCACAAAAGTTGCTCCAATTGCATAGTGTTGAGAGTCTGCTCTCTGTAGCAATCAACTTAATGATCCCAAGATGAGAACAACCTCAATCACCCAGGTAGTCTGTAAGTCCTTTCTCAAGTGTCTGTGAGGAATAAACTACATGACACAGGTAAAGGCAGTGTGAAAGAGATGGAGCTTGGGATTATGCAGACGCAAGCCAAACAATGTCTAAAACAGCTGTTCTCAACCTGTGGGTCATGACCCATTTGAGGGTTAAATGACCCTTTTATAGATGTTGCGTGTCAGATGTCCTGTGTATCAGATATTTACATTATGATTCATAACAGTAGCCAAATTACACTTATGAAGTAGCAACAAAAATAATTTTATGGTTGGGAGTAACCACAACATGAAGAACTGTATTAAAGGGTCACCGTGTTCGGAAGGTTGAAGACCACTGGGCTGGTCTAAAAGCATGAAAACTTGGAGAAGCAGTATTGGAGTCTCCTCTAGGGCTTGTGGAGAGAGCCCAAGGCTAATGGTAGTGTGTGGTACTGGATTGTTAGTTTCCAAAACGACATGGGGATACATTTCTGTTGTTTTAAAACACCAAACTTGTGGTATTGTCTTACAGCATGTCTGAAAAAAATGGATATAGAGGTATTATTGTCCTTGTTGGTTGATGAGGCAGGCAATTAAGAATCAGAGAAACACAAGCTACCCAGAGTCACACAGAAAGAGCATGGTGACGCCAAGATTGGACCCAGATCTTGCCAACAGCACAGGAGCCACTTCTAACTACCACAGCGAGGGAAATAAGTGGGACGATGTGTCTGGCACTGTGCCAAGCACATGATGAACAGTGGGAGGCTGTTCATTTACTTACTCTATTGAAACTCTCTCCCCATTTGCCATCCTATCCACTGACCATTGCTAGGTGGCCGAGAGCTAGTTGGATAACCCAGACCCTGTTCATCCTTAAGCTGACATATCATCTTTCTTAGAGTGGGCTTCTGCCTGTGATACAATGGCGCACATCTAGAAGGTTCCTAGGGATCAACTTGTCGGATAAGTATTTCAGCACCATGGCAGCTGGTGGAAAAGATAGATTGGAGCCTGTGCCTGGAGTTAATGTCAGTCGGAATTGAAGATGTGCCAGCCTCATCAGGACAGATTCTTTAATTAACCTGCTAATCCTGTCAGGATTGGGTTCACTCTCTTTCTCCAGAAATGTGTTATGTGTCTCTTCTTTCACCACTTTGTCATGTGTTCTATTTCAGACTCAAGGTGTCCTTTAAGGCAGCGCTTTAAAAGACTCTCTGCCCTCCAAGTCAAGCTGTTGGCAAAGTGGCCCCCAAGCATTCCCATTGCGGAGCCATGCCTGCTCTCCTCCAGCACCCGCCCACAGCAGAGGAGCAGTGATCTCAACACAATGCAAACAGTGATCACAGAAAAATACCGCATGTCTGTCCCTTTCCTGCACATTGCAAGAGATGAAGGGGGGGAAAGACCCTGATAGTACAGGCACCTGCTTTGGGGGAGGGGCCATAGAGCAAATCTGGTAACTATAGACTTTCTCAATAGTTGTGTGCTTGTGCAGAAGCCAGAAGACAACCTCAGAAACTTTCTAATTAGAGCAGGCTAACCCAGGGATCCATCTGTCCCCTCCCCAATATGCCTTTTATGCCCACCTATTTTTTTTTACTGTCGGTTCTAGGAATCAAACTCATGTCCTTGTGCTTGCTTGGCAAGCATTTTACCAATTGAGCCGTCTCACAAGTACAGAAAATCATAGTAATTTTAGGACCAGAAGAGAATAAAATCAGAAGATTGTTTGTGGTCTGGGGAATCAGCTCAGGATCCCCAGTCCCAGACTCCACTCAAATGGCTAGACATAGGAGAAACGAGTACCCTCTAAGTCCATTTTCTGTTGGTATATATAAGTGCTCTACAATGATTTATAGTAAATAGTGAAGTCATTCAGTTCATGGTTCTGAAGGCTACAAAGTTCAAGATCAGGCAGCCTCATCTGGTGAGGTCTATACTAGTGAAAGACATACAGAGTTGACACATGGTATCATAGAATACTTGATCTCAGGTCTCTCCTCCTCAGTCACTTTGGGTTAACACTCCACCCTTATGGCCTCATTTAACTTTAATTACCTCCCAAGGATCCCATTCCAAACACCACAGCCAGATTAAATTATCAGCCCCTAGTCTATCACCACAGACATTTTTCAATCTGGGCTTTGATTGAGACATTGAAAGTCGAATCCTTCACACTCTAATAATCCATTTACCTCATACCAAATGGGAAAGTCCCTATGGAAAACCACAATTTTCATTAAATTCTTTGCAAGCCCTAGTGTTCCACAAATGAATTCTGCAGCAAAAGCAACCCATTTCCCATCTTTAGAACACAAAAAGTTAATGAAGCGGTGGTGGCGCACGCCTTTAATCCCAGCACTCGGGAGGCAGAGCCAGGCCGATCTCTGTGAGTTCGAGGCCAGCCTGGGCTACCAAGTGAGCTCCAGGAAAGGCGCAAAGCTACGCAGAGAAACCCTGTCTCGAAAAACCAAAAAAAAAAAAAAAAAATTTCGACCAGAAATTTTATTCCCACAAGTTTTTCCTTAAAACATCAGATCTGGTTGTCCCTCGGCTGCTGGAAGAGGCTCATAGAAAGAGAATGGATGGGAAAGGAGACATTATTAAGATGGGAGCTCAGATAATGTTGCCTTTTAGTTGAACAGGTTGTGGTCTTTTTACTTCATGTGAGAGCTTAGGAGAGGGGACGTTCGCAGTTTGTTTTTCCTGTACACGCATTTAGGGAAAGACTCTTTCAAACCTTCATTTAAAATGGTTGTGAGTTCCAAGGATTCCTCAACCAAACAATTGCCTGTAAGCATTGAAGCAAAGCAAAAACTAATTCTCTCTCACACATGTACATGTACACACACACACACACACACACACACGTGCGTGTGTACGTGTGTGTGTGTGTGTGTGTGTGTGTGTGTGTGTGTGTGTGTGTGTGTGTGCATTCCACAGAACGAAATGATACTCTGGAGATTATAAATGTTTCTATATGTGATGAATGGGTAGATGAATGTATAAACTTTCCTCTCAAAAGATATCCTTAGCTGTACTGTACTAACTTCTTCCTTTTGTCTGCCCAGTAGACTGTGTTGTAGAAGAGAAAGCTTCTAAAACAATCCAGTGCCTGGTTCATTGAGAAGGACACCAGAAACCTCAGTGACTTCCTGACAGAAAGTCACACAATTCTAATTACGAAGAACATCAAATGCCAAATAAGGCATGGTCTACAAAGCAGAAAACCTGCCTTCTGCAGAATACATCAATCTCCTCTAACTAAAGAATACCCCAGATAAAAGTAGATGAGATATTCAAGAACGCTAAGTATGGTCTTGAATTATATTCAGAACTGAGCCAAAGGGATGATGCTAAGAGAGAGAGAGAGAGGAGAGAGAGAGAGAGAGAGAGAGAGAGAGAGAGAGAGAGAGAGAGAGAGAGAGAGAGAGAGAGATTATTGAGATAATTGGAGAAATTTGGAACAATGTCTACTCATTATATCAATGTTAAGTTGATATAGTGACCTTGATCTTAATCATTTTATTAGAGTTGCATGAAGAAATATTCTCAGGAAGCTCAGTGACATGTTCAGAAAGAAAGGGGCATATTTTTAGATTATAAAGGAAATGTGATAAAACATGAGAAATGATTCAAGTTCAACTGGAGAACTTGAATCAGAACCTTGAAAATACTCTTTTACTATGAAAATTTTTGGTTAGGTTAAATTTATTTCAAATTAAATCTGCAAATAGCTGAAGGGTAGCCAGGCAAATCATAACCAGTTCTACCTTGGACTTCCCACTGGTGCCTCATTCCCTTCCCTTATCACCCCCACAACCTCCATTTAAAAAAAAATCACCACTCCAAAATAGAAAGAGCAATTCTGACACCACTAAGTGAGCAAACATTAAAACAAGGCAGGAAATGCCTGCTGATGCTCTTTAGGTGTGTGGTTTGATAGGCAGCAGAGATGCACAGAACAAAGATATCAGCTTCCTTTGGCTGGGAAGATATATTCTTCCTTCTTGATAGTTCATAAATATTTAAGTTTAGAGAATATCCCTCAAGAAGAGATTATCCATGGAATGAACTATATGTTCTTTCCCCAAACAGTCTTCAGTGTGTGTGTGTGTGTGTGTGTGTGTGTGTGTGTGTGTGTGTGTGTGTGTGTGTATGTGTGTATTTAATCAACCTGGGCCCAAAGTATCTACCACCTTGCCAAACAAAGGGCCTGAGAGTGTTCTGGATTTGGAACTCAAGTTCACTCTCTACCATGACAAAGTACCCTAGCCTGGGCTGCTTATACAGAAGCAACTTATTGTCTCAAAGTTATGAAGGTTGGGAGACACAAGCCAAGATGTTGCAGTGTTGGTCCTTTCAGCATGTGATGGAGCAGTTAGACTACACCTTTCTCCTTAGCTTACAGATGGCCTCTTTCTGTCTGTGTATGCTTTTTCCATTATCTACCCTCTGCACATGTCCCTGGATCTAAATAACCATCTTCCAGGAGGTTCACATTGGATTCTGACCTGCCTTAATGACAGAATTTTCATTTTATGACCTCTGTAGAAACCTTATTCTTAAATAAGGTCACCAGTTAGATCTTTAGCACATAAATTCAGGGAGGATGCAATCCTAAACACAATGCCAACTATGAGCTGGACTCCATTATCATGTACCTGAAAACACAAGGTGCTCAGTATTCAACCATGCATATTGACTAGCCAAAACTCTGCTCTGATCCATTCCAAAGACACAGCTTCATATTCCAGACCCTACACACAGAAGATAAACCAAACATGACAGACATCTCATAAGCAGTCAGATCAACTGTTTTCTGAATTGTTAATGTCGTAAGTCAATTGTTAATGTTGGAACTGTGGGCAAACCTTGTGTTGGTGACTTCCTGTTCCTGTGACAAAGTATCTGCAGTAGACACCAGGGAGAAAGATTTATTTTGGCTCACAGTTTCATAGCTTTCAGCCCACATTCAAATGGATTGAAGACAAAGGAAGAATATTGTAGCTATGGGCTATAGCTAGAAGCTCACTTCATAGCTGCCAGGAAGCAGAAAAACAGAAGGGGACAACAGCAAGATCAAGCCCCAAGGACACACCCAGTCCCCTACTTTCTCCATTTAGGCCCCACTTCCTAAAGTTTCCACATCCTCCCAAACAGTACTGCTGGCTGGAGACCAAATATTCAATAAATTAGCCTGTGGGATACATTTGTTTTCAAAACATAAGACCATTAGCACTTGGAAGCTATTGTAGTCTTCCTAGTTATAGTAATAGAGAGGAAGAAGACAGAGACCCAGAAAGAGAATTACTAATACATGGAGGAATAGTCACTTTTTTTCTCTTCCCTGTGACAAAATATCCTATAGATTCAATAGGGGAGAAAGATTCACAGCTGGGAGAGCATAAGAGAGTTTATGGTGGTAAGAGCCTCTGTCCACAACTACTCACAGTCAGCAGATCTAGAAGCCAAGAACTGGGGCTAGAAGCAGAGTGGATCTACAACTCAACAATGACCCTTACGTGCTCCATCAGCCAGCTAGCCCTGTAACTTACAGTTTCTCCAACCTCCTCAAACAGCGCCACCAGCTGGGGTCCAAGTGGTGCAACACATGAGCCTGTAGAGACATTTCACATCCAAACCCAGCATGTGTGATGGGCATCCCACTCTCTATTAAGGCCTGCCTTGGAGGGAGACTGAGAGATTGCCTCGAGCCTACTGCTCCTTCAACTGACTTAGATCCCACAGGCCATTCATAATGGGGCTTTTCCACACTCTCAGGGGGTGATTTTAGGGGAATTTCAAAGGTTGTTATGAACCCAAATGTTTTGTCTTACATCTTGTAGCCATATGCACATTTCCAAAGAGAAATCAACTCATATGACAAGTTGATAGATTTATGATCAATCCAGGTTATGGGTAAAGAAAGAGATAACAAACTAGCAAATTCTCTTTCCATGCCTCAATATCCTAGAATTTTTCTTCTCTATGGAAACAAAGACCTATGCTTAAAGACTCCAGCTGCCACGGTGCTAAGAGACTTGACATCTTCAAGATTTGAAACACAATCCCAACTCTAAATTGAGCCTTAAAATAAAACCCAGCCATCTACTCAAGAGCATCAGAGTTCTGCCCCAGTCCTGAGTTCGTAATAGGCACTCAACTAAAGTCTATACTGTGTTGAAAAAAATATACCTTCCATTATGATGCATTTCCTCATTTTTCTTTCATATTGAGAGTGACAATTTCCATTTGTGATGATCAGCCACAACATACATGCAAATGTGCTAAGTAAAATTAGGTGTAGCTGAGCGAATGTCTTTTAAAGACATTCTGCATCCTAAGCCAGCGAGCGGAGAACGCAGGGAATTATTCCTGCTCTCTGTACTATATGCAAATGCTCAGATTATAGCTAATTATATTGTTGCAAAGCAGAGCCAAGAAACTGCTGCCATACTCCCAGTCTCCTTGGGGAACATGCCATGAAAAGAACTTTTTTTTTCCTCCTTTGTAAATTACACTATAATATAATTGGGTCTCACTGTTCATGTAACACTTCTCTCAGGGATAGCGCAGGAGAAACGAACAATGTCTTCCTAAATCCCTGTTAAGATCATTAAATGTGGGATCACAACACACTAGCAAGAACCCAAGTCTTCATGTGTCACAATAATAAAATTGGGAATAGAAAAAAAGTGACAAATTACGTCATATGTTTTTTTTTCCCTGTTACAATGGAGTCCAAGGTAATAAAGTGTTAATGAATTCGGCCCTGCATCATTGGCATTGTGAGAGAACTTTTTTTTTTAAGTTTTTACTATATTGTAGGAAAAATTGTCCTATGCTGTTAGGCAGCTGTTTGGAGAAAAGCTTTGACAGTGTGCAATTGACTCTATTTTTACTGCACTTGCATGCACACTGTTAGGATTATATACTGTACTATGTTCCGCTTTTCAGTTTTATACACAAAGAAAATTTCTCTTTAGACAATTTGGGTTTGGGGACAAACTAGCACCCAGCTTCTTCCCTTGGACAGCTTGGCTGGAATTATTTGAGTCATCACCAGAGTTCACTGGACAGAAAGGACCTCCTAAGATCAACCCTCTCATCCTACAGAAATCCACTTCTGAAACATACACAAAAACCCATCTAAGTGGCCTCAGTAGTTCAAAGAGGATTTTTCTAGGAAACAAGACTTTACAATTGTGGACAATGTGCTTTTTCTTGTTCTTTTCTTTCTTCTTCTTCTTTTTTTTTTTGTTGTTTCTTGTTTTGCTTTTTGCATTCACCTTTCTCTGTTCAGTGGCCCTTTTTCCTCTTTGTCCCCTGACGATACCAGGGTGCACCTTCCCTTTCAGCATGCTGCTTACATGCAGCAAAACACTTGGCCTCTTTATTCCTAAGATCATACAATTTTGTGCATTTTAAATTTAGCTTTATTTCTTTTCAGAGTCAAATCAATATTTCACAGAAGCTAAATGCTCTTCATGTGCCTTCCTAACTCTTGACTGCAGATGTGTCCTGTCTCATGTTTTAGAAGCGTCACCACGGTGCATCTTTTTAACAGTCAGTGTGTCAGGGGACCCACTCACCAGAAAAGACAACGACTACAAACAACTCATACTGCCATCTGGCATGGTCTGCTGGTCATCAGCTGCAGCACAGACCCTGCCTTCAGGAGCAGGGAAGCAGGCTTGCCACCACCACTGACTGACTGCATGACTTGAAGCTAGTCAACTTCTTAGGTCCATTTCAATTGTACCAACATAGGTAGTTGTAAGGACTACATGAGAAAATGCCTTTAAGACCTAACCAGTACACCCATCCACAACCCCCGCCCTCCTGCCACACACACACAGTAGCCACACAATGACTGCTACAGAAGTGATGATCGATGATGGACAAGGACCTAAAGCATTAATTTTTTAATAAAAAAAAAGAAGAGTTAATGCTCTTGTCTTAACAAACTGTAAATTAATTCTGACTCTCCCACCCCAGCAGTCTTTATGACCTTTCCTGTGGCTAAGCATATTTTTTTCCTGTAAATCTGTGGCTGCTGCCAATTGAGTATGGGAAAATGAGAACTTGATTTTAAAATACATGTGTCAGTGTCACAATGTGAACAAGATCATTGAACACCCCCACCCCACTCCCCATCTTTCTCTATCTCTCTGCCTATCTTTCTGTCTGTCTTTCTCTCTCTCTCTCTCTCTCTCTCTCTCTCTCTCTCTCTCTCACACACACACACACACACACACACACACACACACACACACACACAAAGAAACAAACAAACAAAAAAATGCATAGCCCAAATGGATCCTGTGAGTCTTTAAGAAAAGAAATAAAGAAATATCAATGTACCTCAAATTATAGGTGGTCATGTGATAAGGTAAAATGATTATTTTTATAATAGGGATAATGCATTTAGCAACTTTTCTGTTGCTGTGATGAAATCCATGACTAAAAGCAACCTGGGAAAAGAAGAGTTTATTGGATCTTACAGTTCCAGAAGGCTAGTCCATATGACAGGGGACAGGGAAGGCATGGCATCAGGTAGCTGGAGAAGGAAGCTTAGAAATCACATTTAGCCACATTTGTGAAGCAGAGAGAATAACGCAAGATTATAGACTCTCCAAGCCCTCCCACAGTGTTTTGCTTCCTCCAACAAGACTCCAACTCCTAAACGTCCATAAGCTTTCCCAGTGCCACCAACTGGCACCAACAGAGAATACACGAGCCATTATACATGGGAGGTATTTCTCATTCAAACCACCACAGATACCAATATCTACAATTTGCACACAGTAATGCCACACACTCTTCATATGTACTGATGGTAGCTGTAAAGGTACCAGTAAGCCATGAGCCACATGGCAAAGTATAGATCTATCAAAATGGGTTAATTTAAGATGTAAGAGCCAGCTAGCAAGAAGCCTGAACCCTTAGGCCAGCAGTTATAAATAATATTAAGCCTCTGTGGTTATTTTATAAAAGGCTGTGGGACTGTGGGTGAGAGATTTGTCCCGACCGAGGGCCAGGCGGAACACAGAAAAACTTCCAACTACAACTGATAGTATTACCCTTTGAATTAGCCATACAAGATAATACTAAGATACATTCTGTATGGATAAAAAGGATAAGGCACAAAGAGGTTAAAAAAAGCATAGGATTTACACCCAAGAAGTCTAGCTTAGAGAACACAACTTCATTGTTTCTATGACCTAACTACTTACTAAAAATTACTTCTGTGCCAGGCATTCCATGTTCATATCTTATTTACCCAGCCTTGTTTAATATCACAGTAAATGAGGATAGAACCCAGCTCTTAGCCTACCTGCTTCCAAAGCCATGTTGGCCTCTGCAATATGCTCTGCAATTGAATGGTAGGTTTTGGAGGAAACTCTAAGTGACCATAGTAGAATGTTGTCAGTTAAATGTGCTAATACCCACTCACACTTGTCTCACATTGCTGGAAGACACGAGACATTAAGTACCTGCATCTCAAGAGTTTGGTGTCTCTGGGTTTTATCGTTATATGAATTTGTTGAAACTCTCTGATGGAAAATATCACTCAGGATCTACACTCCAAACTTTCCCCTCATACCCCTAGCATCTAACACAGACTTCAGTACATGACCCCCCCAAATGCCATTATGGGAGCATTTTCTATGACATTTAAAGATCTGAGAAATCTTTGTACCCAAATTCTCACTTTTTGTTCATGCTCCAGTGATAGCTTCAGGAAGACAGGACCTTGTCACTTTGCATCAACAGCAAAACTCGCAGAGCAGCAGAGACAATGTCATCCTCAGGTCAATTCTAATAAGACAAATTCAAAATCAGGAGGCTATGTAGTTCCAGTATCCTGGCAATTCTACTGAAGGACTCTTCAAACCAGCGAGGGATTACATGACTTTAACCTGTGGCTTTGATAATAGTCTTATCAAATTTGCTCTTAAAAGCCTTATAGCATAGCTATTACCTTGGTAATTGTTCTAATTAATTCTTCTAAGTGCTCTTCCTGTCTTTGACTATGATCTTTTCCTTCCAACCTTACTATGACAGACACAAAAGGTCCCATGATCACCAAATCCATTTTCTTTCCTTCTGGGAACAAAGATGGATAATATTCACATCACTTTGCAATTAGGTGGTGCCCTACCATGGGTTCTGGCTAGGCTGCTATAACAATGCACCCTAGGCTTAGTAGTTTATAAGCAAATGCTGTGTTAACAGTTCTGGAGTCTGGGAAGTCTGATACTAAGGTGCCAGCAGATTGGTATCTGGTGAAAGCTTTTCCCCTTCTTCAAAGATGGAACCTTCCTTCTGAGTCCTCATGGGAAAGTAGAGAGAGGTATGAACAAGTTCCCAATGGCTTCCTTTATAAGAACATTAATTCCATTGATAAAGGTTGAGCTCATGACCTAATCATTTCATAGAGTACTCATGTATACTATCACATTGTGGATTAGAGTTCAACAAATGCCACTTGCACAGCCACAGTCAAACAATTCCATTCCACCCCCGGCTCCCTCATTCACAGCCTTCTCATACTCAGGATGCATTTACTCTAACCCAATTCTCATTCCAGCATCAACGTTGACATCTAAGTCAGAGACTCATCTAAATATCAACTCATTCCACATAGAAAGACTCAAGGTGGATTATCCTAAACTCAACTGTTCTGCAAAAATCAAAGTGTTTCCCAAGTACAATAGTGAGACAGATATAAACCAGACACTCCCATTCTAAGGGGAAGGGAACAAGGTGAGAGGGAGGATTGGCAGGGATGGAAGAGGCAAGTGTTCCAAAGGAAATTCATGAACAATTGCCAATACCCTGGAATCACAGGGCTTGAGAACCTTTTTGTTAACCCTGTGGACACCTTGGATGCCCCCCCTCTAAGATCATTTCTACAGCTCTGCTAGGCAAGGTCCACACAGCAACTCTCAAAGGGTAGGTTGGGAACTTGGGCTCATGGTTCCTCAGACTGGCTACAGAGTGATGACTCTACAGTTCTGGATCTCAAGGTGGCCCCATTCTGAATCTACTCCATTTCACTTCCAGATGTTTGGCTATGATTCCATTCTTTCTCTAAAGCCTATGGACTCACTTCAGTACATCTTCTTTGAGAAGTTTTATGTGATCCCTCCAGATCTCTTAACATTTGGGCCACAATGTGTTGTGATGGGTGTTGTGTATATTACATGATTTTTAAAGTATCTCCATCCTTGAGGCCCCCGGATGCCAGCAGCAAACCCTTACTCCAGTTGTGACAATATATCCAGACAGTTTCAAAGAGCCCTTGAAGGGCAAAGTGATGCACAGCCAAGAACTACTATTCTGGATGGAGAAAGAATATCTTCTGCATGTATCCATAACATGGCAAACCCTTGTGATTCTCCATACCATAAAGTACTCCTCCAGGTGTTTCATATGTGGAAAGCTCATAGGTTAGTTACTATTTTCCCTGGTAAATCAGCTGAGAAAAAAATGTAGCTCAGAATAACTATCACTTGCTACTGAATCAGACAACTAAGAAGTGATAATCTAGGGTCCACAATCAGGTCCCCTTGACTCCAAATATTTGTCAAATAAATTCAAATGAACTGAATTGCACTTTCTAGGTAATAACAGACATCTTCATAGGATCTGAGGGCCACTTGATGACACTACCGTTGGAATATACAGAATCTTGACCGAAGTATGTTTTCATCTACTACTAGACTCTGCTGTCTAAACAAGGACCTTGGGATCAAGAACTTGAAAGCATCATTGAAGAGAGAAGTCAGCAAGCTTGATATGTCTCAGGAGGAAGATACAAGAAGCAGGGAAACTGAAATGAAGTCAGAGAATGAAGAATTGAAAGAAACTAAAGGGCTTGGAGAAGAAATTCCTTCTGAAATTCCAACCTCTGCAGGCTGCCACATAGAAAAAGTTTGGGCTTTCTCTTTGTATAGTTCCAAGAGGCCAAGAGAAAAAAAGACATGAGTTGGGGGTTAAGTTAACACTAAAGAGGAAGGGGTAGAGGGAAAAATAAAAGCAAAGGGAGATAGGTGGAAGAAGAAAAGGAGGGTATATATAAATAAACCAATGCTGGGATAAAGGAGGCAGGAGAGAGACTCTTCAGTGGTGTAGCTGCCCATCAGCTGCCTGTAGTCCTCTGAGGAACCCTTCCCTGCACCCGGGCTCTGTAAGTTACTGCAATAAACCCTTTACCCAGGCTCTGTAAGTTACTGCAGTAAACTCATTGGCTCACCCAGCTGAGCTTGGGTTGGAATCTTTCCTTTGGTCTGTCAGGAATAGAAACAGACTCCCCAGGACAGACCACATGAGAGTGCCAACATAGAGTAGTTGTTACTGGAGTGATTGTAGCAACTGGCCTTCACAGTCCTTTTGACCTCAGGAGTCCCTGATTCTCACACTGGGAGCCCCCAGGAGTAAAACCGACCTTCTCTGTGGTGCTCTCGCTCTCTCCCCTCCACTGCCCTTCACTGCTGTCTCTTCAATCTTTCCACCTCACCAACTAAAAGTCCTTTCCTAACACATGACAATAAAGTGCAAATGGTAGATATCAAGTCCCCCGCTTCTGCCACACCACCTGACCGTAAAACTACCAAAGACAAATGCAGACCGCCTACTGTCAAAATCCCCCATTATAACAAAGGACATCTGACCCAGAGCTCCAGCTGATGAGAGGGAGTGACATCTGTCCACCTGACCCTGGACTTAGCTAGGTAGTCTTTCCAGATATGCTTCCCTAAACACTGGCCAGCCCTACGTCCATCACCACCAGAAGTGAAAGAGTGGGGCTAGGCTTTTCTGTTTCTTTTTCTTGTCAAAGGACCAATGGCAGAGAGCTTCATTAGGTACATGCAACCACAGGCAACCTTCATCAGCTATCTGGACAAAATGGAAGGTCGAGAATCATCTTTGCCTAAGTTTAGTTATAGCCAAGAGAAGTTGTAGCAGAATTCTACCATTTATAGTAAATCCCTCCTTCTCACATCATTCTCTCTCTGTCATTGTCTGTACAATGATATTCAGGAAATATCTGTTTCACTATATGCCAGGCAAAGCCATATTTATACTCCTATATAGTAAACACACCCACATGTTTGAATATGAGTACTCAGACATACCTGTATATATATATATATATATATATTATATATATACAGGTATATATATATCTTAGGCTATACAGAGATATTCATCCCACAAATGGAAGCACAGATATGAATATACACAGATTTATTTATGCAAAACACAGAGCAGTGCAATATGCATATGTATATGGACACACTAAAGCATTCAAATTATATTAGAATCTTGGTGCATGCAACAGAGATTCAACTAAGTTAGCTTTACAGAGTAGGGATAATGATACCCGACAGAATCAGTAGGGATAATGATACCCGACAGAATCAAGGTGAAGAACAATGGATTAGGAATAAAACAGGGGTAGAGCTTGACCTGAGGCACAACTAAACTCAGAACCATGGCCTTTACCAACTTCATTGTCCTTTTTGGACTCTCTCTCTGATTTTTATTTCTCTCTATGCATTTCTTCACACAAAAAGCATGCATGTAGCAAAATGTGGGAAATATGGTCTTTTTCCGTATAAGAGAAACGTAGCAGTACATCCCTGTTTCTAACCCTAGATTGTGAGAAATAAAACTGCCAAAAGTGTTTTCTGGTTGCTTCATCAAAAAGCCAAGGGAAAGTAGAATTGATCTAGGTGCTCACATGTCTCAGCTAGCTTAAGACAGGTTATGCTGCATTGACAAAAAAAGTTTAAAGCCTCCATGGCTTACTTTCACAAAGACCATTTTTCACATTATATTACATGTTTATCATGAGGTGGATATGGCTTTGTCTCATGCTTTCTTATCTGGGACCTAGGATGACAAGAGACTTTTTCTACATGTCAAGAGTCTCAGGGAAGAGAGAAAGGGGGAAAAAGTGACATACCATGTAAGTGCTCTTAGAACACCTGGGATGTGACATGCATCTGTGTGTTATCACTCCAATAGCCAAAGTACATCATCTGGCCATATCTGATATCAATAGTAGGAAAGAGGGGGTAAATACTTGAATAGCACAGTCTGCCATCTCCTATCCCTACATGACTGGCTGAGAGATACTAGAAAGGACTTGCACCTTGACTAACTAGACAGGATCCAACTGTGCCTCTGTGATGGCTCTAGCAGTAGTGTTGAAAATAAAGAAAGGAGCTGTGGATACCCCCAAAGGGGGTCTTCTGGGTATGTTATACCATTATGTTACAGAAATACCGCAGATAAATCAATGTGCAAACATGCATTTAGCTCAACAAACCATACAGCCAATGTATATACATGAACACAAACATGCATTTAGCTCAACAAACCGTACAGCCAGTGTATACATGAACACAGGCTTGTTAACATCTGCATACTGATGGGGGCATGGATGCAGACATGAACACATATGTGCACATATGTACATTAATATAGGCTTGTGTATGCACACACACATATGCTCAATGCACACTTTAGCTCTGGGTCTACCCTCATTTACATAGGAACCCACATGCACATGCCACCCTCAGGCACACATGCCCACTCCAGCTCAGCAGGGAAGGGCTGCTTCTGTGGCTGGAGAGATCAAAGGCAGCTGCTCCCTCTGCATATTTAAGGAACCCCTGCGGCTTCCCCGCAGCTCTTAGCTGAGCCCCCTGCCTAGCCAAAGCCCCACTCTGGGAAATGCCTCCCACTCCCAAACTCTACCCCAGGGGGAAGAATTTGGGATCCAATCACTTCTTCCCTTAAGCTTTTAAAGACAGACTCACAGGGAGACCCCCAGACAGGCCTAGAGGACCCTAGGCTGGAAGAAAGGACTAATAGGCACCATTTACAGAGAGAACTTGCCTTCCCTGATGAGGAACACTCTTGCTGTCCAGAGGCTTAGGACTTGAGCCTGTAGAACAAGTCCAAAACAGAGAACCAAGGCCTGGGTAGTATTCCCAGCTTAACCAGTAACTCATTGGATCCAGTCACTTTCCTCTCTGAACCACAGAAATTCAAAAGCCACCCAATCCAGCAATACAAAGCCCTTGCCACAACTAGCCCTGAAGCAGTCCATACCACACCACAGCAGACATCACTAATCCATTACAGCACCCTTTCTAGCCCATTCTGGAGAAGATCTCTGAACAATTTTGCACAAAATACTATTCATTGAGATACGAAGTTAACAACATAGACACATGAGAAAAAGCTGTGAACAGCCCTGGTGTAACCTTAATATCTCATTGACTTAAGGACAGCACAGGTCTGGAGAGGAAAGACTGTAACCTACAAGACACAAATTAGGAGGTTGACATAGATGTACCCTATCTCTCATGTCTTCCCCAGTTTTTAACCAGAAGTAACAATGGGTTTCACTTATTGAGCACCTCTTATTAGCACCAGTGATGGGAAGACCACATTGAAAAGAACTTAGGGTGCCAGCAGGACTCAGGGGGTGAGAGCACCATGATTGATTACTCATATCCGTGACTGGCAGCAGGCCCCACTCTAGGCTCAGATACATTTACATGAGGCTGAATAAATATACTCCCCTCTGCTTGTAACGACCCTTACCTGTCTACGAAGAGAAACATGTCTCTATTGGGAAGGGAGATACTTTGAGATGCACCCTGGGAGGTGCCTATGTAAAGTGGCACTGCCAAGGAGGGGATCAGTCATGGGCTCAACAGCTAACCAGCATTCTCACACCACCCATGGGCCTCCACATTCTATTTCTATTGCTGATTCAATCTCTATATCAGATAAGGGCAAAGGATTCAAATCCCCCAGTTCCAGTTCCTAATGAGACAATAATACTGAAACAGCAGAATAATAACTTATTAAATATCAATGACACAGCAGCTACTGTGCTTGAATCTGCATGCTAACTCTTTCAACACTTGGTTACACACCCATACCTAAGAAAAACAGAGGCTCAGAAACCTGAGTTAGTTGCTTGATATCACACAGCCAGAAAAGGTAGGATTCCAGCTGGTGTCTGTCTGATGCCAAAGTCCTTTCTCTTTGTCCTAAACAATGATCAGATCTGCTTTGAATCAAAATAGGAGAGAGAGCTCTCTGAAGAAGAAGCTGGTATGGCTTTGAGGTGGGGCTGGGCTGGAAAGAAGGGTGGAAAGAAGGGTGTATTAATCTTCACATGCTGGTGAGGTCTTCTTCCATTGTTCGCATCTTAAGTTTTGTGCCTAATTTAAAGACTTCTAAAAATATTTATTTAATTCATTTTATATGTATAATATGTATACATATACCTACATGTATGCATGTGCACCACATGCATGCCTGGGGCCCATGGAGGTAAGAAGAGGGCATTGGATCCTCCAGGCTAGAGTTATAGATGTCTGTGAGCCACCGTATGGATGTGGGGGAATTGAATTAATTATAGGGCTTCATCTTGTTTTGTTTAAAATATATTGGCATTGAAGTTATTCTCAATTGAATGTCATCATCATAGAAATAATGGTAACAGGCAATCTTTGCTTGTCTTTATGGTAATTTCCTTAGCATTCCAAGGTCAGATGTATGAACAACTTCAGTGTTTTGTATCTAATCCAAATAAGCCTCCAGGCAAATGTGTGTCAGTTTGCCAGTTCTACCATCTTCTCTAGATCTTTGCTCAAGTTGCATGTTTCATTTTTAAATCTTTGCATCTTAACACCTATGAACAAGGAAACTGAATGATGTACTTTGGATGGATCCCATGTCCCCCACCCCGGGAGGCTCAGGCATCAACTGTAGAAATGGACGTGTTGACTTATTTACGTGGACAAGTGTCAGGACTGCTTGAAAAGAAGACATTAATACCTCAGGTCCTGTGATAACACTACAATAGCAGTGTTAGAACCAGATTCAAAAAGTACCACGGGGTGCTGTCCCCTGGCCAGGGAGCAAGCCCTGTATAGGTAGGTACCATAGGTACCATATTTGCCTCTGAAACTACGGATACAGCATCACAAGCTTCCTCTTAGAGACTCATTTCAATTTACAGTCTTTAGAGGTCCCACTAGATAGCCTGTAAGGAGAACAGCTCCTGGTTCGGGGAAGGGATTTGAAACTCAGGTCCTGAATCCTCTGGAATCACTTGCTTCATCTAGTGTAGCAGTAGCGCCTGTGCCTGCGCCACCACTACCCGTTCCCCATGTCTAAGCGAGGGGCTGAGCATTAAAGAACAGAGACAAGACAGCAGGTCATTCGACCCATCTCAGCAGAATGCCGAATGCCGTTTATTGAAGGAGGGAGGAGGCCTTAAATACAGGCTTACAGCACAGTGGGAGAACCCCAGAGGGCAGAAGTTTGCTACCAATGTTTTACATACTTGCACTCTAGCTGTTTACACCAAATGCAGGCTGCACAAACAAAGAACCTCTGGTGAGCATTCAGGAGTAAGGAAACCAGCAGGGAATCAGGATAGGGAGGACATCTGGTCAGGGTCAGCAAGCAGGGCAACAGCTACTCAAGAAATGGGGGGCCAGGGCCCAACAATCTAGAAAAGGGCTGCTAACACTGACCTCACAAAACTGGGGTGATGAAATAGGTATGCAACTGGAAAAGCCCTCAAATGGCAGACATCATGCTAATGTTCCTTGGACTGTGGCTGTCTGAACTCTGGAAGTTGTTTCATAGATGCCCCTATCCTGAAGCAGACATGTACACATGAGATTCACCAGTTGAAACAGGTCTCCTTTTACAAATCCCAAGAAGTGGTCATAGTTCAGGTGCTTAAGAAATAGACCTGATGTTGAATCCTGGCTTTACCACTAACTTAACTTTGTGGCCTGAGGTAAGATGTCCAAATATCCTGACACTTAGGACTTCTTTTTCTTGAGATAGGGACTCCGTGTGGCTCATACTGGCCTGGAACTTGCTACCTAGGCCAAGCTGACGTCAGATTCACAGAGATCCACCAGTCTCTGCCTCCCAAATTCTGTAATTAAAGGTGTGTGCTACCATGTTGATCTTCTTAAATCTTCTTGACTGTAAAATAGGGATAATAACAATGCACACACACACACACACACACACACACACACACACACACACACTCACATGCATGCACACAGGCATAAAAACTAAGTGAGAGACTATATATTCAAGTGCCCAACCCAGACTGAGGATGTCTTAGTCAAGTGTTCTATTGCTGTGAAGAGACACTATGATCAAGACAACTCTTGTAAAATAAAATATTTAACTGAGGCTTGCTGCCAGTGCCAATGATTCATTATCGCCATGGTAGAAGCATGGTACTATGCAGACATGGTACTAGAGAGGTAGCTGGGAGTTCTACATCCAGATCTGCAGGCTAAAGACAGCAGACAGAGAGAGAGAGAGAGAGAGAGAGAGAGAGAGAGAGAGAGAGAGAGAGAGAGAAAGCCACTGGGCCTGGCTTGGGCTTCTGAAACCTTAAAGCCCAGCCCCAGTGACACACTTCCTCCAACAAGGTCACACCTACCCCAACAAGGCTGGACAAGGATTACTAAGTAGTGTCACTCACTGATGACTAAGCATTCAAATATATAAGCCTATGGAGGCCATACCTATTCAAAACACCACACAAGTAAATAGTTGGGACTTAAGATATATCCCTTTCTTCTCCTTGGATATATCCCTTTCTTCTCCTTGACAGCTATAAGGAAGACTCCGGTCAATCAACTTCAGCTGTCTGTCTTCTTTTATTGTACCAGAAACCATCCAAAATGTACTAAAACATGAAATATAATTCACACATTTAACTTGGAATTCTGTGAATACAGGATGTGGGCTGGGATCATAGGATCATCTGCTGGGGTCATGGGATCAATTGCTAGGGTCATGGGATCATCTGCTGGGGTCATGGGATCAATTGCTGACCTCTACTGAACTTATTTGTCCTTGTGGCTGCATTGGAGTCAAAAAAGGCAAACTGGAACAAATCAGACCAACTGGGCCTTGAGTATCACTACCCAGCAGGTTAAGTGGATTTTATTTTCATGAGGGTAATTATGTATTTCCAATCACAGCAAGAATTTAAGTCTCCAGGCCCGTGTTTGCTAATACTTTTCTGTCCAAAGCTACCACATAGCCAAGCCAAGATTCAAAAGGAAGAGAAATAGATTCCACTTCTGGATAGAAGGACCTCAGTAGTCACATCATGAATAAATGAACATATTGGCATGGGGACAATATGTAACCATTTTTGCAACCTATCTGACAGATGAGGGCTTCTTCCAGGACCATCTGCACCCTATGACCTAGTTGCTCACCCAAAAATTAAACCCTCTTTGTGCATGTCAGAAAATTTTCCATAACTTTCCAGGGTCCCCTTAAATCAGTGCCAAAATGGTAGCATGATCCCCAGCCTAGAAGCCTGCTGAGCAGGAGACGAGACAAAAGAACAAATGCTTAAATTATCTGATGAATGTCAGATACATTAAACTAATTTATGTAATAATGTAAGCACAGTGATGGGAAGGTAATATGAGAGACATAAATTATACATTATTATTGTCAGCTCTAGCACTTATCTTAGTAGCATGTCAAAATACATCCTGATATGTTAACATTTATAGAAATGAACAACAAGTGCTTGCTCAGGGCTCCAGCAGTGAGAAGAGGGATGCCATTTGCATGTGAGCATCAGCCTGTCATTGTTTTTGCTCAGGACCAACAAGGCAAGGAGAAGAGGATGCCCTGGGGGCTCAGCTTTCCCAGAGAGCCCTGGGCCAGAATCCTCCTGGCAAGGCTTCAGGTTCTGTGGGAAACCAGGAAAGTGCATCCTCTCAGGGACACACTTGGAACTTACCAGATCTTTGATCTAAGTCAGTTTACTTCTCCAGGCCTCAGTTTACACACCTCTAAAGTGGGACTAGGAGATCATTTTTAAAAGATTGCCATAAAAAAACGAAATGATTTTGATATCATTAGGTGGTGGTGACTAATATATTGATGTAGCAATCTTAAATTTGGAAGCCTAAAGGAAGTCTGGCCTCTCCATCATGAACAGAGCTAATGTCCATCTATCATTTAATTCATTCCCTATGCAAGGTACTCTGTGATGCTCCCCATTCCCCTGAACTATCATCATCCTTATGATCAAATTACAAAAACAGGAAAGTCCCCAAAGCAACATTCCAAGGCTGGCAAGGTCTGTGGGGACTGCCAGTTAATCTTAGGTACTTTCAGGGCCTAGCCTCTGTAATACCTAAGACCAGAGTCTGAGAGACATAGAAACCTCTAGACATCAGTACCAGGCATGTTCTTGGAGAAGAGTAGGTACATAGGGTCAGACAGGTGGGAGAGCATTCTCATGAAAGTTACCCAGGGATGATAGGCCCAGGTACTGAACTTCAGACCTACTGCAATCACCCTATGGAACTCAAATTAAGGTCTGGGCCTCACGAGGCAACTCCAAAGCTCTGGAACTGAGATGAGAAGGGGGCAGAAGCTCTAGTCCTTCCCCCTACCCCTTCCAGGGTCTATGTGAGAAACCTCCGGTTCATATCAAAGAGCATATTTGAAGATGTAGAAGACCACACACACTCTCTTTCCCACAGGCACACCTCTATAGATCTAATTCAACAAACAAAAATGAATGAGCCTTCTCACACAAATAAGGAAACGGTGAAGGAAGAATTCCAGCATTAGAATGTAACCTTGAGTTCATGGACACCTTTGTAAAAGGCTATCTGTACATCACCATGTGCTCAGTATGCCTAGGTCCTTAGGTAGGATCAGAAAACCATTTGATGGCAGAGAAATCATAGTTCTCTTTTGTTGACTGTATTCTGACCAATGTGGCCATAAAAAAATGCAACAGGGTCCAGCCATCTATAACTTGTTGGCCAAGACCTGGCCCTGACTCGTGTTTTTGTAAATAAAATGTGATTGGAACACAAGTCCCACTTGTTTACCTATGCCTGATTTCATAGGACAAAGGAAGAATGGAGTGTTGTGACATAGACTGAATGGTCCTTTACAGAAAACAGAAAGTTTGTTGACCTCTGACCTGGAGCATCCTAGCATATAAAATATGCAGTCAACCAAAAATCTTAAACATTACCATAAATACTGTTCATTACCTCCTCTACAAGATGGCAGTGTGTGAATGTGTGTGTTCATGAGTGGGCTAGAGGTCAACCAGGGGTGTCATTCCTCAAGAGCCATCCGCCTTGTTTAGAGATAGGGACTCTCACTGAGAATCAAAGCTCATCAATTAAACTGGCTGGAATACCAGCAAGCCCCGGGGTCTACCTGTCTCCACCTCCCAGTGCTGGGATTACAAGCATGCTCCCTGACTCCAAGCTTTACTTGATGTAGGTTCTGGAGAGCCAACTCAGTTCTTCATGCTTGCAAGGCAAGCACTTTACCAACTGAACCATCTTTCCAGCCCGAGATGGTACCTTTTAAGACTCAGTTTCCCCAAACACTGTGTTGGTGCCATGACCTTGGACCCTGTCCTCACCAGAGGGCAGCAAAAAGTGGCAGCACACAAGAAGCAGGGTTCAGCTGTTAGAGAGGCCAACCCTCCTGCCATCTTATCTACAAGCCTCCTGACACCAAGCCGCGGTATCATTTCCCCATCTCCTAGCAAAGCTCAGCAACTGTGCCCACCCCTTGCCATTCGACAAAGTCTTTTAAACAGATGACTTTTAATAAGTTAATCCATTCATTGTCTGCAGCTCTGCAAACTGACATAAAAGCACAATGACGCCTAATTAAACTTGTTCTGTGAAAACTAATTTGTCAAACCCAGAAGCACAGTTCATAGATAAATGCTAATATTTGAAAGTCAAATTAAAGTTGAAAAGGTTTGTAATAACAGTTAATTAACTCTTGTTTTGTTTTCCTTCGCTGCGAACTTGAACCAACTGCATTGCAGGCGCCTCTTTAACATTTTGGACCACAAAGATAAAATTCAAAGCTTTGAGATACGCCTTTGATGTTGGTATTCTCTGCAGATTTGATATTATTTTAAGTCTCTTTGTTTAAAAATTCATTTTTATTATCCCTGCATGAAATGCATGGCAATTCCCCAAATAACGAGCTATCCGTGCAATTAACATCGCCGATCGACACCAGCGTTCTGGTAATTAATACAGACGCGCCGCCTCCCCAGCGAGAGCTGTGAGGGCTAGATTTTTCAGAGCAACTGTTCGTTTACAGACTCAGCCTCAACCTAATGAAAATGGATTGTGAAACTTTAATGAACAAGACTTTGCTGTCATAATAATAAAGACTTTGAAACAACGCGGAGGCCTCCGTAGCAAGCGTCTGGCACCGTGCTTGTTGCTACGGTACATCAAACCAATTAAGCCATATGATGAATATTTACACCGAGGCTTTTTTTCCAACTCTATGACATAAGATAAACTCGTAAAAGTGAGTATTAATTCTGCATCAACAGTTTCTGACATTACATCCTAGGCGAGGCACATCCACCCAGCCAAGAAGCTGTGTCTGCCCACCTCTGTTTTGTCTTAATAAATGTCAACAAAGGATTAAAACATTCTGAAATATCCAATTTGTATACACAGGTTGTAAGCACAAGAGACAGGAAATTACTTTCCTAGAGGTATGTTAGTGTGTGTGTGTGTGTGTGTGTGTGTGTGTGTATGTGTGTTTTGCTTGTGGGGTGTTTATAATGGTCCTCCCGTGGGCTGTGTCTGAATACATTCAACTGTTTGGAGGAATGTGTGCTAGTATTTCTGTGTATGGATCTATGGGTATGCCTGAATGATGGCACGTAGTCTGTACACACATCTCATTTACATATACATCTTACATCTGTATATTTATGAATATGTGTGTGATGGTAACTTTACGGATCGGTTGGGGTTTGTTACTTTACCTTGTATCCATTCAGCACCATGTACAGAGCATCCGTTCTGTCCTAGACAACATGGAGTTGCAAAGGTTATGAAATCTTCAAAAGCATCTCTTACTCAAGGAGCTCTCTTCATCAGTGCCCTGCCAGTCCCAGTGTACCAGGACAGTGCTAACACAGTGAAGAGAGTGGTCTTGGGGAGAACCTGCCGTGGTTAATTTCCATTCAGAGAAATTAAAATAGAATGCTTCGGAGGATGTTGCACTTCAGCTGGGGCCTAAAACAGAGTTATTGAGGTGAAGGAAGGAGCCAGGTGACGGTGCCAATAGGTGCCTTTATGCATATGTAGACCTGAGTGCATGTCAGGTGGGCTTTTCACAGCATCTGTGTGAACATATGCGTCTGCTTATACCTAGGTCTCAGTGTCTAGGGATAGTGACACCCCTTGTCAGCAACGCCTCAGAACTAAAACCATCCCTACTGGATTGCAAATAAACAACTGTGGCTCTGGGAGGCTGATGGTAACAACTTCGACCTGAAAGTCTGTCACCTGTGTTGTGAATCTAAGCCAGGTTTACAATCAGCCTTTCCCATTTCCATCAATGCCCATGGTCCTTACAAGTAGAGAATGGGTTTATCCTCCGATCTTGAGCATGTACTCAGTATCTAAGAAATTTTCAGACCCCAAGTAGCCAAACAATCTTCTAGAAGTGGGGTTGTTAGATAAAGCCAAGTCACCAGCTCCAGTAACTTCTAGTCCAGCTGTAGCCAAACCACACAGAACTGTTCCCACGTGCATAGATACCAGAGAGTAAATTCTGAGCCCAGCATAGTGAAAGAGGAAGAAGAGAAGGAGGAGGGGTGGGAGGAGGGGGAGGAGGATAGGGTGGGAAAAGGAAGAGGGGAAGGAGAGAAAGGAGGAGGAGAGAAAGGAGGAAGAGAGAGAGGAATTGGGATCAGGGAGAAGAGGCAGAGAAGGAGGGGGATATAGGAAGAAGAGGAGAAAAAGGAGAAGGGGAAGGGGAACAGAAAGAGGAGAGGAAAAAGGAGGGAGAACAAGAAAAGGAGGGTCGGAAAGAGGGAGGAGGAACAAGAGCGAAGAAGAGGAAGGAGAAAAGGGAACAGGAAGGAAACAGGAAGAGGACTCCATGCTGCTGCTCAGTGGTCCTCCATCTCCCATGCAAGCTGTGCAAGAGCTGTTAGAATCCACCGTCTGTTTTCCAGACTGGGGCTAGGCCATAACTTCCATACTAGGGGTCCAGAGCACATCAAGGTACAAGGAAAGAAATAAGCAAGGTCGACTGAGCCCACCAAAAGAGCTGTCCTCAACCCATCTGTGCACATGTAGAAGCTCACAGGACAACTCTAGATGTCATTTCCCTAGCCTCCAGAAGAGGGCAGTCAGTTCAATTGGTGCAGAAAAAACAGAACCCACAGATGCCTCAGCAGAAGGGAGAAGGCAGAAGCTTACTCCACAGCCATCCCTCATGAAGAAGCTTGTTCCACAGCCATCCCTCATGCATCCCTCATGAAGGTAAATCGTTCTCGCCACCCCTAGGGCCTCACTGCACAGCATCTGGTGTTCATAATGGTAACTCTGAGTCACCAAGACAAGACTGCTCACACTCAGCTGCCCCTGGAAATAAGAACATAAAGATCTGCAACATTTTAAAAAGATTTTAATGTTTAAAGGGTCAGTCTTGGACATCCAGAAACTCAGACTCGTTCATATCCACTGGGTGTCAGCAGTTTCAGAGAAGCCTTGACAAAGCCTTCAAAGCATAACACATTACTCCCATTTACAGAAGGAGAAATAGAGGCAGAGTGACGCTGAGTTGTTAGAGGACGGGAGAGGGTCAGTTCTTGTTCTTTCTGATTCCTGACAGTTTGTCCAGCACAAGCAGACCCAGAGTTCTAGAGATGAGACCTTACAGGAGATGCTTAAAATTGTCACAGCCATCAGTAGTGAAGTTGTCACACCCACCAGTAGTGAAGTTGTCACACCCATCAGTAGTGAAGTTGTCACACCCATCAGTAGTGAACTTCTCACACCTGTCAGTAGTGAAGTTGTCATCCACTGGAGCATGTTCTTCCTTTACATTCGAACAAATCCTCTGTCAGGCTCCCAGTCCTGGCTTGCCCTCTCCTCTGAGACCAGAGGGAATAGGGGAGTCTGTAAATAATGTTTAAAGAAAGATGGTCGGCTCCTGAGAATAAAACACCATAGGACATAGACTACTCAAGTATAACAAAAGTTCTTTGGGAAAGAAAAGTGGCATTTATGTTTTCCCACATGTTCTCTCTCATTGAGAAAGCACAACATCCTGAACCTCAATACAGCTACAATGTGTGCATATTAATACACATTAGAATTTATCCAGGTTGTGTCAGGTGCCTTCCTAGCCTTATCTGCTTTTTTTTTTTTTTTAAATAAGTCAAGTGAAAAAAAAATGATATCCCCTCCCCCAAAAATCAGAGGTTCAGAAAGTTGAGCAAGTTGCCCAAAGTCACAAAAAACTGAGTAGCAGACCTGGAATTTGACTGGGGACAGCTAACTGTGATTCTAATCTCCCACTGCATTATGCTACCTCGGACAGTGATTTTCCAGGTCCAAGGAGGCTAAGCCTATCACATCTATAGAAGATCATTTTAGTTTGGAGCCAGGATTCAAAGAGAGTGGGTTGTATCTTATCATGGTATACTAGGGCAATAAAGCTCCATGGCTGATGTCTCCTTAGGCTTAAGGGATGTGGACACAAAACTGGATCTTGGCTTGCTTGAAGGCAAGAGGGCTCTATTGTCTCTAGAGACTCTCATGGACTTGGGGACCCCAGAAACCAGACTCTACAATCTCTTTGCAACATCCCCAGAGACTGATCCTGAAAAACTCTCAATGGCCAGGAATTCATCTCAGTAATGATGAATTCCATCAGTGTAGAGCAGTGGTTCTCAACCTGTGGGTCACGACCCTTGGAGGATCAAATGATCTTTTCACGGGGGTCACCTAAGACCATTGGAAAACACAGATATTTACAGTACAATTCATAGCAGTAGCAAAATTATAGTTACAAAGTAGTAATGAGAATAACTTTATGGCTGGGGATCACCATAAGATGAGGAACTATATTAAAGTGTCACAGAAGGTTGAGAACCACTTATGTAGAGAGTTCTTGTTCCATAGAACAAAACAGGGGTTAAAAAATATTTCTCTTTCCAGCTGCAACCCAATAGCAGATCACTGAGTCCTTCCTCCATGGCATTCTCTGTCCAATCAGGTGGTAGAGTCATGGAAGACAAGCATTGTGCATCAGGATGTGTCCCTGGAGTCTGTTTGAGGGTTCCATCCTCCTCGATGAACTCAGGCAGGTCTCAACCCTGTAGATTGTGATGCAGTTTGATGTGACTGGGATAACCTGGCTGGCCCTTTCTTCAAGAGGAGCTGAGGAACAGGATAGCATGCTTTCTGGTCAGGCTTGACCCTTTGTTGCTCAGATCTACCAGTGTTCCATGGTGTCAGACAGTTCCTCTTTCAGTCTGCAGTATAAAGGCCCAGGGTTCCTATGAATCCTCCCCTTCAAGACCCTAAAGATCTGCAAAATACTTAGCAACTCACATCAAAAGGAGTGGAACTCAGAATGTCTTGGAGCACTCCTAATATTGCTGTTGATGTCTAGAAACACTATCACGGGGTAGTACTATTGCCGGAACGACCTCTGAGGAGCAGAACCTGGGTTCTAATTACAGCCCCATCATTAAAGTTGAGAAGGGAGAGGGTAATGGTTCTGGTGGTGAGAATCACATGAGCAACTGCCATATCTTCTATGCATGAGAGAAGCAGGCAAGTTGATTCAATTTTGTTTGTTTCCTCCGGAGTGTAGTTTGTTTTATTTTGTTTGTTTTTGAGAATTTCATACATGATAACAATGTGTCTTGAAACAAACCCACCCTACTCACCCCTCTCCAATTTTTGCCACACCATTTTTCCCTCCTAATTTCATGTACTTTTCTTTTCAACTCACTGAGACCATTAAGTGCTGTTAGCAGGTGCAGGCGTGAGTATGGGACCAGACACTGGAATATGGACAAGTTACCAAGGGTCTTATCCCTGAACAAAACTGACTTACCTTCTCCCCATAGCCACCAACTTCCACGGCTCCTCAGTTGTGGGTGGAACTCTGTGGACCCCTCTCCTATTCCCCCTGGAATTCTGGTTGGCTCAATCTTATGCAGCTCTTGTTCCAGCAGCCACAGCTGCTGTGGGCTCTATGGGCAGTGGCTGTCAGTCTGGAAAGTCCTCCACAACCTCTGTCTCTTCCGATCTTTCTGCAAGGTCAACGTTACCATTTGCTCCCATTTAACAGATGAGTAAACCAAGGCTTAGAGAAGCTAAGTAACTTATTAAAGCTGTTTAATCTGTAAATGATGGGATTAAAATCCCATTGCTGCAGAAATCTAAGCCCTACTGACCACGGGGTGGTATTTCATGTCACTAACTTGTTATGTGAATCAGAGCAGGACACTTCTCTTCCCTGGGTCACAAATCTCCACCACTTTCACTGTTCCAGTAGGCAGGAGAAAGCCAGCAGAGATTCCCCAGGAATCCAGCCTCTCCCCGCCTGGGCACACTGCCCACCACTTCCTTGCATATGAATTCACTCCTGGCTGCCGGGGCAGCTCTCAGGCTCATCTGAACATGCAAATCAGAATTAATTATTCAAGACCAGGCTTACTTTGCATACCAATTCCATTTTCTTCTGGGTGGGAAGGTTCTCACCCCTTTTAACAGTTTAGAATAATGTGTATCAGACTCAAAAATGAAAACAAAAGTTAAAAAAAAAAAAAACCTGGAGATAAAGGGAGAAGCTAATTTCTTTGGCTGCTTGCATCCCCACCCCCCACCCCCCTGCAGGGGCTGCACTGTAACTAACTGAGAATCAGAAAGACAGAGGTCCCTGCAGGCTGGGGTGACAGACCAGACAGTTCTGGAATTTTTTAGATCATGGGCATCTGAGGATTTAGCAAAAGTTTTGGAGTCCCTCCTCCAGAAAAACTGTAAACACAAAATGTGGTGTGGAATTACAGTGTGTTTTCTGAGGCACTGATGTTCAGGCATAAATAAAGCCCTGGTTACATCTGGAATGCATGGGACCAGAGTTAGCTGAAGAAGGAACACCTGCATCCTGGGTATGCCAGGGGGATGTGCCAGCAAAAGGCAAGGTACCTGAGGAGTAGCCCCAAACTTGTCAGTTGCAGTTCATCTGAACTGTTTCAAAAATCCTATGACCTTGGCTGAGAGCAAAGTGGGCAAGACCATGTCTCAGAGCCCTTAACTGGCTCACCTTAGACCATGTGCCTAACGGCAGTCTTAAAGATATCTTCAGGTACTTTCCTTTGAAAGACATAAAAATGGTATTTCTAAATTGCTCTCTTTTGTATTAACACAATGCTAAAAATAACCACAAACAAATGAATCTGAGAGGGAAAACAAACTTTTGTGTAAGTAATCTTATTTTCCTAAGAATTATTTTATATTTAACTACATGTGGGTAGGTGCAAGCATGTGTGTGTGTGTGTGTGTGTGTGTGTGTGTGTGTGTGTGTGTGTGTGAATGTGTGCGTGCTTGCATGCGTGCGTGCATGCGTGTGTGTGTGTGTGTGTGTGTGTGTGTGTGTGTGTGTGTTGGGTTATGTGTGTATGAGTGTGGGTGTCCACAGAGGCCAGAAATGGGCATGGGTGCCTTGGAGCTTCAGTTACAGGTGTTTGTGAGTCACCAGTGTAGATGCTGGAAACAAAACTCAGGTCTTCTGGAAGAGCAACAAGTACGCTTTACTGCTGAGACCTGTCTCCAACTCCCCACCCCCACTCCCAGTTATCTCTGAGTGGCACTAACAATAGATCTTATTTTTCTCTAATTTTCCTCGATGAAAACTTGTGTATTCTGGTGGAAAAAGAAATCACATAAAGTTGATTTTGAAAGTATAAAATGAAAGACCAATGAGCAACACATGACAGTTCTCTGAGAACAGAGATAACTATGTTCCATTATGTCAGTGTTTAAAAAGTGAACATGTAGGACAATCTATGGTGAGCTGAATAAAAGCAATGACAATAAAATTGACCAGAGGAGAAGCATAAGGGTGAACTGTGCCCTCACAAAGGCAGAGTACAAAACCAGAGTGTCTATGCTGACATTACTCTCCAGAACAAGTCCCACCCTGGCCCCTGACTCGCTCAGCAGACCTGGCAGTGATTCCCATCAGTGTTCTACGACATGGCTTTAATCTTCCCAACAAATCTCTTGACTAAGCTGGTTTGAGTGGGCTTGATCTTCTGTAACCAATAGCACTTAAAACACCGTGAAGTGGGACAGAACCAGTGTGTCAACCCTATGACCGAGTCCTGGGACATCTGAGTGAGTGTGAGTGACATCTGAGAAATTATGAGTAACATCTGCACGGGTGTGTTTGTGTAACTGGCTGAGTGTGTGTAACATCCAAGCGTTTGTGACATCTTGAAAGGGTGTGTGCGAGAGATCAAAGTCCGTGTGTGCAGCAATGGAATATGTATGCACAGCTAGCTGGAGTCAATAAATGTTGAAGTCTGTGACCTGTCAGTTGTAGTTTTTATCAATTTCCCCTCCACAATCTGGTCTAATACTCAGCCCAAGGGTCTCCTCTTTGGAAATCTCATCTGGGGCCAGAGCAGTTTTCTTAAGAAGCTTCTCTGCCTGGGTTCACAGACTACAGAGAAAATCAGTCAAAATCTTCTATGTCCTATTCTTCATCCTTCACGTCAGCTGACTGTCTGCAACCCTTCCAGGAGACTGGAGCCATGATCTTAGCATTGGGCCAGGATCTTAGCTGATGTTCAGAACAATCCCTGGTAAATCCATGATAGAGATAAGTATTCCTGTGTCATTGATAAGTAGCACCACTGTTTGTCAAAAAAAAAAAAAGGAACCTGTCCACACCACATGCTTAGAAGCAGATAGGATTTAAATTCATTTTCCTGACTCCAGAGTAATGAGCCCCTCTCAGTTTGTCACAGACTTTGCAAACAGCCTCTCAGATGGAGTAGTCAGGTTTTGCCAGCTACACTCTGGTCACAGTTCACTGCCAGGTTTCCATCAAGAGCTCATAGCCACTGAGCCTGCTACAGATTCAACTGGCTGCTGGCTTTCAGCCCAATAGAGCAGGGGCTGATAGAGGAAAAAAGGATACAGCGTCTGAAAAGGGTCCTGTTATGCCTGAGAAGTTTGCAGAAGTTGGTTCACTCCTCTGGTTTCTTGGGCTTGGTTTTATTTAGAAATCCCTGTGTGACAAAGCCCTACAGAAAGAACTTCACTGGCCCCGTCTTCGCAGCTGATGTCCAAGAGACCTATGGCTGGGTAAGCACTTCTTACAGTTGTGTTTCTGAAGCTCTACTAGGCAAGCAGGGGCACTCTAGCACTAGCTAGGTGTTGTGTAGCAATTTACTTCAAGATAAACCTGAACCTTGGAGAGAAGTTCTGTAGCACGAATCTTAAAGAGTCTTGTTAATAAAATCAAACCTGAAGCCAAGTATTGGGGTGAATGCTGGAGGGTCAGAGAGACAGAACAAGCCACAGCTAACCTCACCTGGCCAACTTCTCAACTGATCTTGTTTCCTCAAACTGGAAGCTTCTGTGTCCTCATCCCAATGACTCTTAGCTGAACTGTGCTGCTCAAAACCTAAAAGCTTAACCAGCCAGATGCTTCTAGTTCTTGGTCTTCATGCCTTATATACCTTTCTGCTATCTGCCATCACTCCCTGGGATTAAAGGCTCGCTTCTTGGGATTAAAGGCGTGAATCACCATGCTTGGCTGTATCCTTGAACAGATGGATTTCTTTTTTTTTTTTTTTTTTTTTTTTTTTTGGTTTTTCGAGACAGGGTTTCTCTGCGTAGCTTTGCGCCTTTCCTGGAGCTCACTTGGTAGCCCAGGCTGGCCTCGAACTCACAGAGATCAACCTGGCTCTGCCTCCCGAGTGCTGGGATTAAAGGCGTGCGCCACCACCGCCCGGCTGAACAGATGGATTTCTGCCTCTGGAATGTTAGGATTAAAGGCGTGTGCTACCACTGCCTATCCTAAGTATTTAGTGGCTTTTCTGTTCTCTGACCCCAGATAAGTTTATTAGGGTACACAATATTTTGAAGAACACAATACCACCACAAAGTTCCTTAAAGCACATGGTGTTCTAATGGGGAGGTAGTGGTGATGCATTCCTTCCTGCAGAGGACCAAACAGCTCAAAGTCTTCAGGAAGTCCCTGAAACTGACCAGTTGTACTATGCAGTAAGGATTGCTTAGAGGCACTCTCAGACAAAACAAGATGCCTAGAGGAGCCTTGGACTACCTGAACTACCTGAAAAAAAAAAACAAAAAAACAAAAAAAACACTCCAACCTGCCAAGCTATCTGTATGCTGTGCAGTGAGCTCCAGGGTTTCAGCGTTTGTAAACAGTGACCCATGTTGGCATGGGCTTTGGTGATATAGCTATCTTTGAGTCATTTCTCCTGTGAGTAACCCCTCAGCTGTATTCCTTAGTGAGACCCAATAAAATTCATTGATTCATCAATTTTGTTGTCTTTAATTGGGTCTGCCCTGTTTGGGGGAAGTAGACACTTGTTCACATTTCCCCAGGAATAGTGTCACAAAACACCAGGTAACATCAGTTAAGACACCTGATGTGCTTAAAAGTCTAGGAGTGTATTATGTCATCATTTACAGAAGCATTCAAGTGGCATTAGATGGTCACATTGGCAGCTGACCTTGTTTAGTGTAACTAACTTTCCAGTTTGCCCACCAAGAGCTAACCAGCCATAAGACTACTCAAATCAGCCAATAATAAAAGTGTACAGTAACTTTTAGGCCATTTCCCAACTCTGTCAACCTTTCTTAGGTGTAAATTCCTATAACTGAGCTTGAAATCAGATTTGGTTCCCTTTTTAGGCAACCTTTACTATTTTCACCCAGAATATTAGTTAATTTTCCTGTCACCATGATGAAACACCTAAAATATGACACTTAAGAGGTTTATTTGGCCTCATGGTTTGAGATGGCACTGTCCATCGTGGCAGAAAAGGCATGGTGGAGTTCATCGTGGTAGTTCATAGCTATGGTAGAGGCTGCTTGTATACATCTTGGTGAGTCAGGAACAGAAAGCTTTAAGCCAGAAAAGGGGCCAAGATCAAAGTCCCACTCTTCAAGTGGTCCAATCCCTCTAGCTATTACCCAACTTCTAGAGGTTCCATGATTTCCCAAAACAGTATTACCTCTAGGGAAACTTCATATTCAAATCCTAACAACAGGAATCAAACAATATGAATCCTTGACATGTCACTGTGAGTAAATTCATCAGAATCTTTCCTGGGAGCAGGACTTCATGGGAATGAGGGAGGGGCATATATAGAACCTGGCTCAGGTAAGACCCAGGTAGAAAATGCAGAAATACAAAGGTGGAGAAATTAATGTTCTGGAGATAATCTGTACCACACTTCTTTTTTCTCAAGGCTGATCCCTACACATTCAGTGCAGCGATCCTTTCAGCCAAGCCCTAAAACCATATCTGTTGGGGAAAAATGTAAAGACCTTCATAGTTATTAACTCTTATAACATTTTTTTCCTGCTCTTGGACTCACTTTTTTATGCTAATAAAGCAATTCATGGGCTTAGAATATGACTAAAATGGCCAAGATGAATAGATGCCATGGTCAGATAGTAAGGAAAATTACCGAAGAAGAAGAAGGAGAAGGAGAAGGAGGAGGAGGAGGAGGAGGAGGAGGAGGAGGAGGAGGAGGAGGAGGAGGAGGAGGAGGAGAAGGAGAAGGAGAAGGAGAAGGAGAAGGAGAAGGAGAAGGAGAAGGAGAAGGAGAAGGAGAAGGAGAAGGAGAAGGAGAAGGAGAAGGAGAAGGAGAAGGAGAAGAAGAAGAAGAAGAAGAAGAAGAAGAAGAAGAAGAAGAAGAAGAAGAAGAAGAAGAAGAAGAAGAAGAAGAAATAAATAAATCCCAGAAGATCATTACTTTGAGTCATTGATACTAGTTTAAGAAACATTTTTCTGCCCATATTATCCATAACTATTTTCAGTGGCTTTTTCTCACTTAGCTAAGAAACCATCAAATGAAAAATGGTAGATTTCTATTAAAAATAGAAGACAGAATCCAAGCACCACTGTTAATGAAGTGGTTTTAAAATATATATATTCAATCAAGAGTAATTGAGGCTGGGCTTTATAAGTCATGGAAAATTATAAACTACAGCCACTCTAGGGCACGACTGACTATTAACATTGTTTTCACATCATTGCCTACAGAAAGCAGCTGGGCACTATGCCACCAGGGAGGTGCAACAGAATGGCCTCATTCCCTAAACAGACTTACAAAGAAGGGGACAATCAGGTGGGCTGATGAACCAAACGTCACTGGATAAAGTTTTGACAAAGAACAAAGTAGAACTGTCTCAAGAGCAAGCTATGAAATGGCTTATACATCAGAGAAACACTTATTGGATATATTTATTAAACATCTATTTTGCATATTTGCATCAATCATCCCAGTTAATTTAATTCTAAAAAACTACTATATGTAGCCCATTTTATTCCATGTCCATGTAAAGGTAGAAAGTGGAGTTTACAAAAGACAGTGTCACAATGAATCCAGGCCAGAGCTACCATTTAGTTTTCTGCTCCTGGGGTGCTTTCATGGGCCCATTGGGTGCTAAGTTTGCTGTATAATACCCAGCCATAGCTCACTAAGGCCCAATCAATCCCAGTTAACCAAAATCTCTGGTGCCTACCATTTTCTTTAATGTATTTTCCTATTTCACTCAGACTGGAAGATAAAGCTTTCTATTTCAAACCAGGTCATTGACAAGAGTGAGGATGTGTCCAGATAGCTCATGTTGGCTGATGGAGATGACATGGTGAATTTGAATATTTCTAAGATGATGTTACTTGGAGAAATGATCTGTTTTAGAGCATCTCTACTGCCCAGGAATGTCAGTGGTTTTCGAAGGAAGATGGGAACCTACAGATCACGACCCTGAGTGTCTAAGTTGTCTATCCATCCTTTTCCATTCTTTTTTTATTTTCTTTCCCTGCCTTTCTTCTCCCTGTGTTAGATCAGAACCTAGAAAGAGGCAGAGACCTGGCTTGGCTATAGGCTGATACTAGAGTAAATCTTCTGTTCATCCTAGTAAATTCTTCTTATGAGACTGCTTCGTTGTCGTATTCCTCCGTGTGTGTGTGTGTGTGTGTGTGTGTGTGTGTGTGTGTGTGTGTGTGTACCAATGGATGTTAGTGTGAAGAACAGAGGTAAGTTTCAGGTATTGGTCCTCACAAGAGCTGATCACCTTGTTTTTTTTGAGACACGTTCCCTCACTGGTTCACAAAGCAGGCTAAACTAGCCGACCACTGAGCCCCAGTAACCTGCCTCTTTCCATGCTGGGATACAATGTCACCATGTCTGGCTTTGTTTTAACATGTGTTCTAAGTATCAAAGTCAGGTCTTCATATTTGCATGGCAAGTCTTTTACAGACTGAGCCTATCTCCATGGGTCCCCCAAATTCTTTTAAAGAAGTAGAGAAAAAAGTTAAAATTCTATTTTAGGTAAACTGTATGACTTATACTGTTTTGCCATAGCTGAAAGCAGCACCATATAAGAGAAGGAAATCTGAACCAAGTGACAAAGGAGCCAGCTTCAAATTTACCATTGATTACCGGTGTGACCTCAGGGTGCTCATTAACCTCACTAAGTCAATTTCTTCAACTTCAGGGGGAACTAATGATTTTCATTTACTTCACAAGATGCAAAGATTAAGTCACATAGTATGAAAGCCTTTGGAAGGTTTCAAATGCTACAGAAGCCACAGGCTTGTGACTTGTCCCAAAGAACCCCATGTTGGATACATGCAATTCCCAAATATCTGTACTGGAGGTAGAGCAGCATGCAAGAGCAACAGCCTTCAGATCAAATCACTGCTGTTCCCACGGTGACCTGTTCCTTACTACATGGACACCCTGGAACAAATTAATTAGCTTCCTGATGTCTCAGGCTTTTGTTGGTGCTGCTGCCCCTGTTTGCTTGTTTATAAAGTGAAATAGCAGCACTTTGTAGGTATGTGTAGAGAAGACCTCACTTGTAGAAAGGGCCACAGTGATGATTTTCTAGTGAATGTCTCACCACAAGATTTCTGGACAACAGCAACAAGTGGCCCGTGTTTAGAGTTTGCTGTTTTCCATGGTGTACCCTCATGGCCTCAAAAAACTTACATTTCCAATATGGTGCCACTGAACAACCCATGGGAAAGGGAGGCACACTATATGCTTGTAAGTCAGCCTGCACCAGAAATCTATGTGAAGGTACAGACCAGATTTCTAGCAACTTACTGGAAGTATCAACAAGTGTTCTGCCACCTTATGCTTGTGTGGGCCCTGTCTTCGAACACTCAGATGCTGAAGCGCACGCTGAAGCAAGCTTGAGAAAACAAACCTACAAGATATCCTGCTAGACTAAAGGAAAGAAAGGTGGTTGCTGGGGGAGGGAAAGAAGGCACAACCGGTGCTTCTGTGAGGACCAAGGTGGACACGAGAGGAATCTCATGAAGGGGGAGAAACCATCCCCCTAACACACACACACACACACACACACACACACACACACACACACACACACACACACACACACACAAAACATCCACACGGTGAGGGTCCTGAAATTTATACTCACTCTCACTGTCATGTAAACACTCCTCATTCCATCATCACCTAGGTAACTGCAAAAGTGCAAGATCAGTTGCCTGGCAACAATGTCTACATCTTTACTCCTCTCTGTACCCATGCACCATGACCATCAGTCACACTCCTTTTGGGGGGTTTTGGTGAGTTTCAAACACATATCTCTACTGCGGCCCCCAGCCTGGAACCAAGACCAGGAGCCGTTTTACCATGTTTTGAGAAACCCACACTTCTGCCCACAGAAGACTAGCATCAAAGACAAAGAGCTCGTGGCAGCAGCCAGGGACTTGGAGTCTAGGTCCAGTTCCATATTGAGCCAGCTGTTGTGGGTCTCAGGAAGGTGTCTAGACTCCTCTGAGTCTGTATTTCTTCATCAGCCAGATGCAGATTTCCCGAAAATTTATACAAAGATTTTCTTTCTTCTGAAAAATGGAGGATTATAAAGCGTTCTGGGTCTCCACACCAAGTGGTCTGTGGGTCCATGTATAGGATGAGTTCTCTGGAGTGTGTGAAGTCCAAGAGGGAGACTGGCCAGCGGTGCTGGCATCAAATATATCCTGAGCCTCTCCAGTGTTCTCCAAAGCCAGGCTGAGACTTTGGCACCAGGAAGCCCAGAGAGAAGTGAAGACAAGCCTCTTCCAGAACGAAGCAGGTGACAAGTCCTAATGGATTCTGAAGAGGGCTTGTGTTCCTGCCCTTAGCCATTGTCCAGCCATTTGTAGCCCGGAATCCTTCCCAGAAGCTCTTTCTCTCAGAAAAGGAAATTGGCAGCCCTGGGAAGTGAGCAGCTCTCCGCTTGGACTTGATTGGGGACCAATTTGGGCCTGTTAGCCGAGCCTCCGGTATCATCTCAGCCAATTACTGGCCCAGCCTGGCCTGCAGCTGGCTGCTCCCTTCCAAGCCGGACACTTTTATTCCAGCAGAACAATCCCCTGCTCCAGAGCAAAGAGACCAGGGTGACTGTGGCCCATTAAAAAGTATGTCCAGAGACATAATTCACTCAGTAAGATAATGGAGTAGGCAGGGCTTCACCTGCAGCTTTAATTGAAAAAAAAAAAAAAAAAAAAACCACCTCAATAAACAGACTTGTGGCTTTTGGGTAATAAGTATGGGAATTTACAAACTCTCCTGGCTATTGGGCTCTGATGACTATTAAAGTTCATGTCTGGCAGTGGAATTTTGGCCTGATGGACTAAGTTACTCGGCCTCTGCCAAACCAAACAGGCTGGCAACCAGAAGGGAAGCCTGAGGGATAGAGCTCACGCCGCCCATTTCTCCAGGACTCCAAGGGCTCCTTTGGACTGGGCTACCCACAGATCAAGACCGGCTGCTAAGAATGTTAGTGCTCACCCAAAGATTCGCCATTCCGCTCCTTCCTTGGCTCTGTAAAATACTGTTCTGGCAAGTTCAAATTACAAAGACCATGCACACCTGTGACTCCAACACTGTGGGGCAGAGAGGCAAACCCTGGGAGTTTCCTGGCCAGCTAGCCACACTGACATGGTGAGTTTCAGATTGGGTGAGAGATCCTGGCTTAAAACAGTAAGGTAGAGAGCAATCAAGGAAGACAGTGATGTCTTCCTCTGGCCTTCACGTGCATATCTATGCATGTCTGTGTACACATACAAACATTTAACACACATGCACATTAAACTAACAAAAAATAAAAAGTAAATAAAGAAGAAACTAGCCCTGACATCCACTTCCTTCCAAAAGTCATCCCCCTCCAGGACTGCAAGGGTTAACAGCACCAAGCTCCTTCCACTATGGCAAGAAGCATCATTTCCTTGCATTCTCTGCTCCCAGTTTCCAGTTTCTTTTCTGTCTCTTGTCTGGGGTGAGGGCACAGTTTGGGCTGCTCCTCTCTCTACCCCAGCAGCAATTCTCTTCTCTTGTTGCCTGGTGCCAGGGGCTCACTAAGAGCACGAGTCTTGTTTCCTTCTTCCAGGCATGGCCCTTCTCTGTAACTCCCGAGGACTTACTCACGGGACTGCAAGCGAACCTAGAACACAGCCACTTGAACATCAGAGTCTCCTGCAATACTATGCAAGTAGCTACAATGTAGAAGCAACCTAGGTGTCCAGCAACAGAGGGATGCATGCAGAAAAGGGAAATTGGTACACAAGTGCAATAGAATTCTTTTCAAACATAAAGAGGAAGACAGTAATATAATTTACAGGAAAATGGATGTGACTGGAGATAATGATATTCAGTGAATCGAGTCAACCTCAGAAGGGCTAATACATATTTTCTCTTGTTTGTTGGCCATTTGTATTTCATCTTTTGAGAACTGTCCATTTCATATCAGCTGACTCTAACATCCTGTCCCCGGGCTAGTGGCCCCCTCCTTCATGCCCCATGCTCTAAATTCTTTCTACTTTCCACGGCTATGGCTTGGTTACAGGTACACCTATTGGGGTACCTGCTTCCATCATGGCTTGGACTGAGTACTGCAAAACAAAAAGGAACCACATTCCCTCCATGTGCTTTTCTTCCCACAGGCCATATGAAATGCATTGTGGATAATGATGACCTAGGAAGATATTATACTTTAAGCCATAGAGACTCCTAAACACCCACCTCACAGAACTATAACTTAACTGTGCTGCCCTGGAACAAGATAGACCCAGCTCACTGAGTCTGGGTCCCTGAGACAATTATGGGAAGGGACTTGGCCTTCTCTACTCCTTATCTACAATCCTTCAGACAGGGTCATATAAATGCAACAACTTCAAAAGCATGAGCTTATGGGAGAGGAAGGGAACACAACTTTGGTAATCTACACACATTTTCATTATTATTAACTCTCCGTGTTTTCAAAGTCTCACATCGTCTCTCTCGGAGTCTTTCATTGACCACAATACAGTGCTTAAATGCAAAGAAGAGGTGATGAAATAGGAATCCAGCTGAGATTTGAGAAACACAGCAGGAAGTAACAGAAATGTCCCCAAGTTATACATAGTGTAACTGTGGCCTAATGTGGGGTTTCCCAGAGCATTCTCCTTAGTGTATGGTCAAGACTATTTAAGCTTCAAGATAAAGATAACGAGAGGAAATGATAATGTCACATTCATACAAGCAGAGCTACCAATTCACAACTATAGATGACATAGTCTTAAGGATAGGGAGAGAGTCTTCCACATAGCATGGGAGCAGGTGGCCATTTATCTTTCAGCAGATGAACTGGCAGACAGGGAAAAAGGAAACCTGATCCCTGCATTTAGAAAGTCCATCATCTACTGACAGCTTAAAACCAGTAGGGCTGAAATTAGCCTTGTAAACCTAAGTTCAAAACCAACCAACTGTACAACGTACCCTGGGACCTGATTGAATTCTATTTCCATGAAGTCTCAAGATCTCTATTTAGCCTAAGATTCCCAGCCAGTGACGCATGTGCTGTAATCAGTATCTAAAACAATAAAACCTCCCCTAGCAGGAAAAGTACTCAAAGAAGCCCTTGGGGTCTTAGTTAAAAGGCCTGGCTTATGTAATAAACACTTACTGTTTTAACTGGGCACCTAAGAACATCAAGTGAGAGATCAGGTGAGCTGCAACCCTGACAGTCATCAAGAGGATCCAGGTCAGCAGAACTGAATAACACTTTAGTCTCAGAATTTTCCAAAGTATATACTTTCAGATATTTCTGGATATTTTACCTAGAAATTATTACTTTATAAATGTCTTCACAATGAAACTTTCAATGTGATTCTTAGAAAGGGGATCAGACATGTATCCTGTCTTAATTGTTTCTCACTTATTTGATGGGAACCATTTATCTTTTCTACCAAACCCCACTCGGCTCTCTGTAGAACACCATCAGGGATGGAGGTGATGGGAATCCTGTGAGCTTTCTACAGAGCTGGCTGCTCTGTTGTGATATCACCAGCATCTAGGACAGAACCTGGCAGATAAGGTGCTTGGAGAGTAGACATTATGTATAGAACTGAGCCTGCTATCCTGAGTTCAGGGATGACTCTTCATAGCCTTGGACCTATACAGATACTCCAAAGCCAAGGGACAAGGAGTTTAATGATGCCTCTGTTTCCATTACCAGGATCCAATCAGAGATCAGCCCAGAACACAGGGACTTCCTAGGTGAACTCAGATAGCCCATATGTGCACCTCGAATGTTGTATAAACTGTGCTTCTTTGTGGACAGCCACATTCTCTTGCAATGGCAAACAATTTGTGGACCCCATCTCACAATTTGAGGTGACTAACAGCTCCTAACTACCCCAAAGTCACCGTCACACAGGACATAGCATTTTCATCTGAGAGTAGCCAGTGTTTCAAACAGCTCATATTTTGGACAATGGTTTAACAGGCATGCTCATGCCAATTTGCATTTCCAATAGTCTCCATGAACAAAATCCTGTAACATTCTGCTGTTTCTGGGCATACCCCATTAAAAGTGCCTGAAAATTATAGAAATTATTTTATCATCTGCATTAATTTCCTCTTGAAACATCTCAACACATCAACTCAAAATGAAGCATCAGAATTCTGCAGTTGCATTTAAATATGTTAATAACCACAGGTAAACAAACTCGAGGCTGAAATTGTCCACAAAGAATAGAGGGCAGCTTGTTGGAGGTTCACAAACACAATGCAGTATAATTATATGCTGAGACACTTAACCTCAAGAACACACGGAAAATTTACAAAGATCAATTGCTCATAAAAAAAAGAAAAGAAAAAAGTTGTTAATCAAATGAGAGAGTTATCTAGTAAATGGTTAGAAAATTGATGGGAATTCCTTTGATAACACCATTTTGATTTGATTAGTTGTACTATTTTTATATCTTTAGTAAACAGAGTTTGATTAAACCATAGAGCTCTTTTACTGCAGAAATATTACAAACTCATTAGTGGCGAAGAAGAAAGTCTAGAAGGAAGATTCAAAACTCATTTTTAAAAGCACCGCTACAAGCTCTCCTCGTTCTCTGCTTGTATTGAGAGGTCAAAAGCAGGCCTCCCGAGCAGCTCGGGCTGGGTGGGATAAATAAGGCAGGTTACTGAAGGCAAGTGAGGGGCCAAGGGGCCAACAGCATCGGCTTCTTCAGCAGTCTGTCTTTTGGCTGGAAGATTGATACCTGGGAAATTAGCCCTCTACTCAGGTTCTGAACCTCATTAATTAAAGAATTTAAGAATCAACTCAAATGGAAGCTGGAATACAATTTTATTAGAATTTTTAAAGAACAAATCCCAGGGCAGGCAAGCTGGAAAATTTTGGCAGCTTCCCAGGTGAGGAGAATGGAAGAGAGATGGAAAAAGGCCATGCCATTTGCATTGCAGGCATAAGATCAGCCACACAGAAGCAGGCAGCCACGTAGTGGGAGGAACGGTTCAGAGACAGAGGAAGGAAGTCCAGAGTATCAGAAGGAGCATGCTCATGCTCTGGCCAGATTCCAAAAGAAAGAGACAGGAAGAAGGAAAAGTAGCATCTGACTCAAAAAGGTAGGTTGACTCAAAAATGTAGGTGGACTCAACTGAATTCTAATGACTGCTCGGCTTGTAAGGACCTCACTGGGGAGGAGGGAATTCTGGGAAGAAAGTTAGTATCTCATTAGAGGAATAATTACTATCTCTTTAGCATGGCTTACGGTGCCAGCTTCTTTAGAAGTGGTTCCTTGGCCAGGTGATGGATCCAGTACAACTGGAATGTTAGCTTTTCACCCAGGTCAGCTATTCTACTCTCCTGACAGATTGCTGCTCTAACAAGATGGCCATCTGTATCTTTTCTTCTCCCTGTAGCTGCCAATGTCCAACCTGCCTCTTCTTACAAGGACACTCACCACAGTGGGTTAGATTTCAAGATCTGTCTCCAACTACAGTCATATTAGATAGGGCAGGGAGCTCAACATAGGAATTGGGGGATGGGGCACAACTTAATGCTAAATCTCCGCCACCATTTTGAAGAGTGTTGCTTCCTTGCAATAATTACTCTCGAACATTCACAGGATGCAGACCTGTCACCCACGTCAAATCACTAGCGATCCTGTTGACATTCAGCTCCTAAGATGTCCCCGCCCCTCACATAGATCCCTACAGCAGCTTCTTCCCTGACCTCTGCTGACAGGAGCAGCCTGAGTGATCTTCCACAGAAAAGTCTTACAGCTGCCTCCCTGCTTAAAATATCTCCTGGTTATTTAAGTATCCAAAAGTTCTAAAACGTTGTCAGCTATATTTATATGTATTTAATGAAAGGAAAGAATCAAAATATGCAAGTATGCACTTGTAAAGAGTTCTGTGACAGCATCGTTTAGAGAAGACAAGCCACCTAGATCCGGTAACACACGAATACAAAGCAGGTGAACAGCCATGTATTAAAGTAGCCACAGGGAGGCTAAGGCCAGGGAATATTTACAACAATGAAAAAGGGGGGGGGAGGTCTTGTCTGTTAAATTAAAATAATAAAATCTGAATAAGTAATGATTTCTGTGGATATACTTTGTATTATTTAAAGAATAATTAAATGTAGTGTGAAAATCAATTATGTAAAGATAAATATCAAATTTTTTCCCCGATTGGGTGGGGTTAAAGCGAATTTTATTTGCTTCAATTCTTTAATAATGTATACTGTTTATATTATTAAGGCCTTAAGTTTTAAAAGCAATAATTCTGACACTTTCTCCATCATCCCAGACATAAATTCAGGATTTTGAGCATGTTGTCAAGAGCTTTGGTACTCAAGTCAGACTACCGTTCCCACCTCCTCCTCCTCCTCACCACTCCCTGTTCCCCAGGAGGAACCACAGAGATTAAATAACTAAAATGAGTTTGTAGGCATTGTATCCTAGAGCCTAGAGACAAACCAAGTGTGGTTCAACCTTTAAACCCTGCAGGCTTAGTTGTAACTGACTTCCTGGTAATGAATAATACACACACACTCCTTCTCCATGCCATCACCTTGAATGTTCAGATCTTAACATAAATTTGCTTGCAAGAGGATGAGCATTAATACTACAGCAGTTATAGTCAGACCAGTTATATTCAGTCTTGATTACTTTTTTAAGGGAAAAAATGTTTAATATTTTATTTTTTACATGTGTGTGTGTGTGTGTGTGTGTGTGTGTGTGTGTGTGTGTGTGTGTGTGTGTGCATGGTGGGTATGTGCACATGAGTGAAGGTACCTGTGGGGGCCAGGAGAGGATGTCAGATCCCCTGGAGCTAGAGTTATAGACAGTTGTGAGACACCTGACTTGAGTGCTGAGAACCAAACTTTGGTCCTATGCAAGAGCAGCAAGTGTTCTTAACTGCTGAGCTGTCTCTCCAACCCCCTTGATTTCTTAATTTGTGAGAACTCCACAAGACCTCAAAGGACTCACCATTTTCCCTGTCATTCCTCACTCACTACCACAGAGTAAGCTTGGACTTTTATATATTTAACATTTACTATTCCTGTTTGTGAAAGAAATTCCTATGTGACAGCAGGTATGAAGTAGACGTACAAATCAAACATCTCATGATAATGAATTACAAATTCATTGAAAGACAATTGCTTGATATACATATAATTTTACTATCAATTAAAGATGGATGTAAATTTGTTTCCTAATGAGATAGGTGTGCTTTGTTTATTTTATGCAAATATTAAAGTATGACTGAATATTTGATACCACAAAATGTAGATCATCTCTAATGTTTGTAAGGCTGTTAGATATTTTGATCTTATAATCAGTGCTAAGAATACCTCTTTGGAATAATGTTCAAATGGTGCAAAATGGTGGTAGGATATTGAGTGCCATTCAAAACTGCCAGAAATTCTGTCCAAATCCCAAGCCAAAACTCACTGAATGATTTTTTAAAAATGAAATTCAAGTCAGCAATTCAAACAAAACTTTTTAAAAATCAAATATTTTAATATAATGCAATCCCAATATATACTAATTTGATAATTATATCCTGAGGGATAATGGCAGAAAAATATGTAAAGACTTTGTTTTCTGCATTTAGACCATTATGATTTTATTGGAAAACTTTGTGTGTACAGTAAAAGCTCCTCAATGTATAAAATACACTAGCTCACGTCTGAGCTGAGCTGTTTGGGGCAGCTTTCTTTGACATTGGATGGTGTGACAGGCTGCTCAATGCAAAGGGCACATGCTGTGTTTTCAGAACCAAGGCTACAATGAAATCACAAGATGCTACACAGGCAGTCACTGGTAGAAACCCCTTGAATTCATTACAAGGTTTGATTTTTGAATTAATGTTTGGCCTTTGAACATTCAGAAACCTTTTACTGTCTCCAAAGATTTATAACCCCTGCATCCAAGTGTGTGACCCCCCATATGGGATCATAGCCCACAGTACAAGAAACTGGGATCTAAACTGCCATATCTTCCTCCTGGACCAATGAGATGTCACTGAGCACATGCTTAATTCAACTGGCATGTTGTAGCAAGACTTGCTATTGAGGAATAAGTTCATTGATGAGTATTCTGGAGGAGGTTACTTCTCCACTGCTTACAGATGACAGAGCAGTATCAGCCCATAGCACTCATCTTGAGTGGCATACTATGCATTCTTAAATAACAGTGTATTTCTTCATTGAATCAGATCATGCATTCAGTATAGAATGTTATATGTCCTAAACTAAGTGTATAATTTGGTAGCATTTTATTTAAAACACTTGTCTAGTTACTGTCTGACACTTGTCTAGTTACTGTATGCAAATATATGTTTTTGAGTGTCCATAAGGCTCCTCTCATCCTTCATGTTAGAGATAAGCACTATCCTGAATTCCATCGCAACAGATTAGTTTCCCTGTTCTTGAACTTGAAATAAATGAATCAGTCCCTGTGTGCTACTGCACACAAGGTTAAGGGTGTGATAGTCATCCATATTGCCACACACACAATGTTTCATTTTTTCCCATGGCCCTGACTTTACATGTCGTGCTTCCCCGATTCTGTCTTTGCATTCTGGTCTTTTATCCATGAATATGCCAGGCATTCTTCAGGTGAATACTTCTTCATGCATTTTCACTGTCTCTGCCACTCAACTCTAGTTTGTGCTCTAGATTTAAGATTTGCCCTTCCTTCCTTAATTAAAGTTTTTCCTGACAACCCCTGCCTTTGCCTAAGGCTAGACCAGTTTCCTCATTCTTCTCTCTGCTGACCACTCTCAGCAGAGACGATTTTTTTTTTTCTGAGAGCACGAGTCACACATGCCCCCTGTGCTGGTGACCACCACACCCCATCACTGTAGCGACTCAGCTCTTTCATCAACAAAGGAATACACAAGAACAGTGTCCAGCTCAGAGTCTGGCCCACTTCAGCCCACAGGCACTGTGCTTTCAGCCCTCCTCTTCCCTTTCATTATGAAGTCTGAATGCTACACAGTATGTTCTCTGCCCAACAATGCCCACCCTGTAGAGAAGGCCCAGGAGAAGCCACATCACAGTTGCTCTACATGATGATTCTTGAAATGTTTGGACTAGCAGTGAAGGTCTAGGGAAGGTCTGTCTCATACTTCACAATGAACTGGGGCATGTTTTTTTTTTTTGTTTTTTTTTTTACAGAACTTCCAGAAAGAACCCCCATGACAACCACTAAGAAGAATGTGAACAAGGATGAGCAGAAGGGGAAAATAAGGATGAGAAGAAAGAAAACCAAACGCTGGCTTTCTCAGGATGGTGAGATGCTGTGAAACTGACTTCTCTGTACTTTGATTTCTTAATTCTCTGTGTGTAATATGCTTTGTGTGCATGGTAATACAGTGTTAACTCTATGAAAACGTCTCTGCCCTGATGTACAATGACGCATAAGGAACTAATTGAAATGTATTCTATCATTGATACACAGGGGCAGTTCCCACAGCCTAGGGAATGAAGCCTTTCCCTAGACAGCCTGGGGAGAGGCAGAGAGAACACAAACAAAAATAACCATGGGTCAGTCACCTTCTCAGATCATAGACTAACCAGAGAGCATGTGCCCAAATAAGTCTGTAATTCCCCACTAGCTAGGGATGCTCAGAAAGAAAGTTGCTAGGTCTCTAGAGACAAAAGTCCCAAGTCCCTGCAAAGATTTGACAGCAGTTGGCCTGGCCACTGCTCTAGGTGGTCTTGATGTTGCCCACTTTAACTCCCTTCCTTGAGCACATCAATCTTCATGTCGTCATTTTCTACCCTTCACCACCTCCATGCAGAAGCTCCCAGTCTCAACAATTGGACTTGAAACCAGCTCCTGTAATTAAGCTGAGCACAGCTCTGATCTGAGTTGCTCACGAGGTCCTGCATCAGAACCATGCCCTCCCTGGCCCTGAACATTTTACATTCATTGATAAGATTCAATGACAACAGAGGGCCTTAAAGGCAGTGTTTCTAATTGGAGTGGCCTGTTCAAAGCCAGCTCTAGTACTATCTGCATGATGCTGACCAAACTTGTGGGCATCTCCATGCCCAGGCTTACATTCTGTAAAATGATGATGTTGATCAAACATTCCTACCTCAGAGGTCAGCAGGGGGGAGCAGGGGGCTCACCTGTGCTAAACACTCAGCAGCCTGAGGATGAGGAGGACTCTTCTGCTCTGTTTCTGTGAGGAAAAGAGCAGAGCTTCTAGAAATCTTTTATTGACTAAGATTAGAATGAAAACCCCTCAGATCTTGGTCCTCCACCACCTGATCTAGGAATTGTTCATTAATTTTTGGTTCTAGAAGCAGCAAAACAAATTTGCATCTTTTTTTTCCCTGGAGAAACCCCAGAGGGACAGTGAGAGGCAAAGTGAGAGAGGGGTGGAGAAAGAACAGTGGCAGAGAAAAGAGAGGGAGAGAGAGACAGGGAGGCAGAACAGATTGAAACTGCCAGCCTGGCAGCAGGAATGAAGCCTCGGAAAAGATGCTCACTTGCCAGCTGGGTTTCGCCAGCTTTTTTTTTTTTTTTTTTAAATTTTCTTTTCCATTTGTGTTCACACTTCTCCCTCTTGTGGTTCATCAGAAAACCACATGTGCTGTTCTGCGCTCAAAACTGGTCAATGCGCCTGGCTAAGGCAAGTCAGGCAAAGACAACTAGGTCAAACGCTGCTTGAATTACAGAATGGGGAGAGGAAGCCAGGATATGTGCTATACACCTCCCAAGTCCTTTTCCGAATGTCATGTGATCAAAGAGAACCCTCCACTCTCATTTTTAAAGGGAAGAATAGCCCCAAGAGACACACACAGCCAAATCCTCTGAGGGAGACCCCCAAGGGGCTTAAGGAGCTGCTGGGATAGAGTCATTTCAGGACAAGTCAGCGGAGAGACAGATGATATGTACAAGCAAGTCCGAAGGAGAACTGATCCTCTATTGCTATACTTACCCCACTGAAGCCAGCTCATGCCAATTTGCTACACTGTCACTGACACCCAAAGCACCCCTTCTTTAAAAGGTTGGGTAAATGTCACTCTTCGTAATGCCTTCTGACAACTCTTTCTTAGGCCCTTACCTCTAGTGGATATGTGCTGTCTCTCCTCTCCCTGCTATGCCTTGTCTCTTTCCATAATGCAGCCCCAGCCTGCTTGGCTTTCTGTTGGAATTATGGCTGCCCTCCTCTAGGGCTAAAAAGGAAAAGCCTGGCCTCTGTGCAGCTCCAGGGATCCAGCCTCCTGTATAGAAGGTATGCATGCACATTTCGTGAATGTGAGTCACCCACATACAATGTCTCCATTCCATGACAGAGGGACTAGGAGACACTGTATCGGAATGCAGGCTAATCTCAAAAGGCACTGAGACCTTCCCCTGAGAACTCTGCAAAGACAGCTATCTATGTTAAACCATAGCCCACCTGCACTTAAATGATCCCTGCAACTTATCTTCAAATACTTCAGGAAGAGGCAGGGAGGGAGGGAGGGAAGGAGGAGGGAGGGAGAGGGCATACAGAAGAGAGGGAGGGAGGGAAGAAATTGAGGAGTTCAGGAGAGATGAAGAACAGGAAGAAGAAAGGGGAGAAGAGGCTACAATGGACAGTGAAATCCAGCTGCAGGATACATTGATGCCCATATTCATTGAAATTTTCTTCATATCTTTCTCAATTTTGAATTATTGCAAAGACAAAAAGTTAAAACAAATGTAAAATCAACTGTATTTAAGATGGCTTACAAGTTTAAAAGTATTTAAGATGGCTTACAAGTTTAAAAGTGAAGTAAATACGTGGGTAAAAAATAAAACCAGAATACAAGTCAAAATGAGTTTTCCATCCCAGAGCATAGGTGGGCGTTAGGGCTTACAAACTAAACATAACTGAGTATAAATTCTGTGAGTGCATATTTTTCTAGGAAGACATTATTTACAGCTTTTATTAAACATCACAGGTTTATTAAGTCCCATATCCCCCAAAAGTGTTAAAATAGTGGCTTACAGAGATACAAAAGAATTACTATTAAGTATTCAACAGTTGGAGAGAATAGACTGAACCAGTCTTACAGAGACAAGAAACAGCTTGGAAAGCATTCAGTTAGGACACTCCCACCCCATCCACACGGGAAAGGCAAGCCCAAAGAAAGGTCAGCAAGATGGATTCCAACAAATGTAGCATGTATCACTGATTCCTAAATAACTAAGACCACAATGATTTCCTTATGTCATGGGGCTTCCCTGTCTCCTAGAAAAGCCATTCTGTAAAACATTACCAGACAACAATGGCCATCTTGTCAGCTCTCATAGACAAGGCCATGCATCTTTATTTGAAACCAGATGGATGCATTCTCACAGGGCTGATTGCAAAGGAAGCTTTGTAGAGGGGGGGTTGAGGCATATCACAGGAACCACAGATATTCTCAGCTGTAAGATAGATGGAGCAGACCACTAACTAAGATTGATGGATGGTGCCAGCCCTGGCAGGCCAAACACAATGCTGGGATGGCCAAGTGGGGGAAGAAAATTAGTTTGCAAGATTAGAACATATTAACACAAGTCAGACAACTGTCATGTCACAGCTCCTCACCGTAATGCTGATTGGCAGGCAAGCATTTCTGATTCTGATGGCCATGGAGGCGAAGCGTCTGCAATCTGTCTCGCATGACATTCCACCGGCTGGCAAGTCCCTGCTGCTGGAGAAGTCAGCTTTTCTTAGAAATCTCTGTCCCCTTGGGTCTTGTTTGGCAGGCCCCAGGCCAAAGGTACATGGTGAGGTGGGACAGGGCAGGGTAGATGTAGTAGCTATCCATGGTTTCAGCTGCCAAGGGAGGCTTTCTCAACTTCGTTCAACAAGTACTGTTGGACAACTCTCAGACCTGGTACTAGGCTGGGCAGAGTAGAGAGATGCAAGAGATGAGGCCTCACATCACCAGAGAACCCAGACCTAGATGTGTGGTCAAGTTCAGTAATGAAGCAAAGCAGGCCAGTTTTAGTAGTGGTCCCTTGGTTAAACCTTGTCTGGTTGATTCCATCTCAACTCCATCACTCCTCTCTGGACCCCGCAGCAGATAAATCTAGTTATTTTCATTAATATTAAACTAGAAGAGTTGGAAATTCAGTCATGACTCACTGAGACCCAACTCCTGAGTGGTACTATGTAACTGGTTTGCACTGTTGGATATTTTCAATATGGGTCTTTCTTTTGCCTGTTTTGTTTCGAGACAGGGTTTCTCTGTGTAGCCCTGACTATCCTGGAACTTACTTTATAGACCAGCTTGGTCTCAAACTTATAGACATTCTCCTACTTCTGCCTTCCAAGTGCTGGGATTAAAGATGTCCTCTACCATGCCCAGCTTCAAGATGGATCTTTTAACTGGTAGGATGAAATAGTAAATATAAAAGAATATTTTGTTCAAGTGTATGTCTTAGTGAAGGAAGGATAGGTTATGTTTGCTATGGCAACAACTCTAAAATGCCAGTGGCTTAACCCAATCAACACAGGTTTCTCACCTCTATAAAATCAGCTGCTGGCCACCTTCACTCAGTATTAATTCTTCTTGGGCCAATAGTTCAGAGATCCAGGTTGCATTGAGAATGACTGAAGTAACACCATCTTGTGCTGATCATACTCTGACTCCATTTCATGTCTACTCAGAGTGTCCACTACACTTTTGAGCCCCTAACACTCTGAACAGTCATGTCCACCTTGGCAACACATTTAGGACTTTCCATGACCCTGACCATGGCCCAGATGTATAACCAAAATAGATGCTTGATGTATAACCAAAACAAATGATACAAGGTTCTCATGACCTATACCTGACAAGGATGTCATTGTGGTTTTTGCCTTTATAAACACTTGTACCCCTGAGCTTCAGTGCCATGAGTTCTTTGGGGCAAAGGCTTGTGCTAGTCACCAGCTAATAAATGACTCTAATTTGGCCTTATATGCTTGGTGGTCTGAAATTTTCTTGCCTGGACGATAATACTTTGTCCTCCTGGCTCCTTCATCTCAGGAGAAGGCCATGGGAGTAAGAGTCACACACACTGGCTCTTTCATTCTTTGGTCCAGAAGTCACATGTGCACACACATCATCATCTGCACACATACCAAGTCTACCTGGTGCTTCTGAAGTTCATTGGCTTAAACCAATCATATGACCTTATCTAACTTCAAGGGGGTTAAAACTGGGAAGAAAGGGGTTGGAAGGTGAGAGAATGCTTATGCCACAGCATGCTAGCACAGAGCAAACAGTCTTACACTCATGGAGCTTAAGAAGAAATTAATATTCTTATGTGTGTTATATGCACCTCTCTGACACCAGCCCTCCCTCTTCCAGGATTTCAAATCAGAAATAATCATCATCTTGAATTTTATCTCTTCTTGTCTTAATCATTTTAGCTACATGACACTGGTCCTCTAGGCACCAGGTTACTCAGTTTTGGAAGTTCACATCAATGGAAAATCACAAGGTATTCATTTTGTGACTTTACTTTTTATTCAGCATTATTAAAATTTATTCATTTTTTTCTGCACAGTTGCAACTCACTTTTTAGTGTTTTCATAGATTTCCACTGGGGGACTATGATAATCTCCGTGCCCACACCTACCACTGAATGAAGACAATGCCCATACCTAATGCTGAATGGAGGACTACGATGCCCACAAAAACTATTGAATGAAGGGCTACAATGCCCATGCCTACTGTGAATGTAAGACTACAATGCCCATACCTACTGTTGAATGAAGCAATGCAATGCCCACACCATTGGGCTATCTTCAAGTTTGGACATTACCCAGATATTATGTGCTGTGCACATTCTTGTACATGTCTCCTAATGAACTTGAACAAAATTTTCTCTATAGGAAGTCATCCAAAACAGAATATGTGAGGTGTAAGTCAGACATTGGTAAATGTGTAGATCTAGGCATATTTTGATTATACAAAATAGCAGCCTCTAATTGATTATAAAACAAGCAAGAATAAGTTAAACACAATGATTCTCTAGCAATAATTGATTGAAGATATATCTTAGGGTACCTGTAATTTTTGGAAATCTGGCAAATTTATTGTTTGGTTTTTGGCCTCTATTAGTTAACCATACATCATATATTTCCAGGATCGTTACCAGAAGGAAATAAATAAGGTAAAAGTGTAAGGCAAAAATACTCAATTTGAAAACAGGCAGGAGCTAAGAGAAAAGAAGAAAAGATAAGACACACAGAAATTACAATATAAGGTAATAGATAGCTACAATATAAACATAAAACAACTGGGCCCATTTAAAGACAAATATAATTAAATCATTTTTTTAATTGAAGTGCCAACTGTGACCAGAGAGTGTCTTCAACAATAACATTGGGTCCCCAGGCACAGCCCACGAGGGAGATCAACAATTAAGCTGCCTGTTTATGGCTCTTCTACCTCTTCAGCTGATGCTATATTTATTTCTTGAAACCGGTTGCACTTTTCTGCATTTGTGCCTGGACTCTAAGCATTTACACACCACTGAACTTATTTATTTAAATGTTAGCTCCAACCCAACTTTTCAAAACATCTGGTTTCGGTTGCCACTTACAAAATTTTCTCATGAATATAGTAAAAAATTAACTTCTTTTAAAACAACAGAAACCACAACACCCCAAAACTATGATAGATGTTTAGATAGATGTGAGAGATGAGTAGATGTGTTGTTTAACTGGCCCCTGGGTCATGAGAAAAAACGAATTGGACATTGCTCGGGGGCTTAGGCCTAAGCAGTTAGATGGAAGGATTGTTGCCATCTAAGATGAAGATGACTATAGGAACAAGAACAAGATGCTCGGGGAAGTAGAAGAGCATCCAGAAAAGGACTTCTATCTCATGAAAAGTAACCATTCTCTAAAGGTCTGTGAAGAATTTCACAATGAAAAAATCACCACTGAAAATCTAAAGATCATCATTCTGTAAGAAGACCTCAAGGTTAGTTTACTATACAAATTCACCATGATGATTCATAAAAGGCTGTGAGTCTAGATAGTCGATAGCTTTCTTCTGAGTAATCAAAGAATAACATGGCTCTAGAATTCCGAGTAGGATAACAGCAAAGGCCGCTGCACAACTGTATCACAAGGTGAGCAGTGTTCCATGGTGCTGTGTTCAGTGGTGGAGTGCCTGCCTAGCATGTTAGGAAAAGCCATGGTAATTCATAACTGTGACTAATTGAACATTTAATAGGCTAGCTTAATATATAATAAACAAAGATTTAATCAAAGTACCCAATCCAAAAGGATTACAGCGTATTCTGAATATCTGAGCACCTGGAAGGGAAAAAAAACTGTGTTACCATACTGATGAAATAATGACTGCTAATGATATATACATATATACCTTTGAAGACAAAATTGCTGGCATACTGAGTGGAATATCATTGTTTCACAAGCAGTGACTGTTAATTAATTGGCATATTTTATTATAAGGAATTCAGATTCAAATGAATGCAAAAATGTAAAAATTGCAGATTACTCTGTACTTATCTGTATGAATAGCAAATGTCGCATTTTCTGTATCAATTTGAAGTTAGCATTTGTAGATATTTAGGGTAAACCTTACTTTTGAATAGCATTCTAGAAACTGATGTAATCAGGAAACCTGCCATAGTATATAAGCTACCCATGTTACCACACCAACTTCAGCACCCATGACAATTTCAAAAGGGTTAGGCTGGGGTTGCAATACTGTTCGAAAAAAATCTGTATTTAAAATATAACATGGATATACCCTAAGTTACCTAAGGTAACACACCAGTCCTGGCAGAACAACAAATAGTGTGAGGCTAAAAGAATTAATTTCTTGATATCACAGTGACTATTACCTCCACTGTACCACCCTTCTGGATGCTGAAGACAGACACTTATTCTAGGCTATGGAACTGCTAATATTCCAAATCACTTTTTAAAATCTTCTGCTTCAGAAGCTCTCAGGTCTGCCATTTTGATTTTCAGATTCCTGAACCTAATGATGCCAACATGAGAAGAGTCCGTGGTCCTTACTAGTTAAGGAACACCTCTCTTAAAGGGGACAGTCTCATTCCACTCCTTGGCCAGCACCTGGAAGATGGCCACTGTGTGTTCCATCGTGTGTTGAAAGATGATCCAGCAGCCGGAAAGAATTTCCAGGTTACACCAGTGTGTTTCTGTTTGGGGAATATCTCTGTTCTGACATCACTGGGCGGGCAACTTAAGGTTTGGCCAAGATTTAAATAAAGACTGGGGCTCACACCATCTTAAGCAGTTGAAAACTCAGGCTGGTGATAGCTATTTACACATGAAAATTTAGTTTTTAACAAGGGAGTCTCACTAGAAAAAAAAAACTACTCTTAAGGGTAGGCTGCATGTCCAGCAGTAGATGGCCAACAAAAAGTGGACTCAACAGTGTCTTTGGAGCTTCCTTGTCTCACAGTGTCATGTCTGGGCTTAGCCTTTGTTGTTGTTGTTGTTGTTTAATTTTATTTTATTTTATTCTTATATATATATATATATATAAGAATTTTATTCATATATATATATATATATATATATGTTGCTTTTAGACTCTAAGGAGATAATAAACTCCCTGAGAGAGAATAAATGAAGCAACAGCTTTGACACCCTTGCTATTAGCAGATGGGTATTTAGACCATAAGGAGATAGGACACAGGCAGAGCCTAGTGACCTCTCTGAAGTAAGATGGATCCAGGATTAGGCAGACAGGATCAAAGAGCTCGATTTTGAGAGAGAACAGGGAAGTGGGTGGAGATCTGAAAATTAGGTTCCTTTCAAGGTTTTCTTTAAATATTTCTTAATATGGACATATAAGGAAATCACTTAGGGCTAGGGAAAGAGAGATTTCAAAAGGATTAAAGTGAAAATATCTGGTGCTCAAACAGAGCTGGAAGTAATATGTCCTCAATAGCCAGAAGAGAAAAAAAAAATCTCATATTATGTGGGGACTAAAGGGAAAAAAGCATTTCCTAAAGAGCAGGAAAGATATATCCACAAACTAAAGGCTACTTTGACTCTCCCAGGCAAAGGTGACAAGCGATCCTTGAAAGACTATGTTCAAACCCTAACACAAAATTAAAAGGTGTTTATAAGAACACAAAATAACCCAGCACTCAAAAAAGTAAAATCCACAAGGTTTTGTATCAAAGCAATACTAAAGGGAACATAAAATGAGGCCCTAAAAAACAAACAAAAGCAACCAATGGAAAATGATCCCCAAACTGCACAGGTGATGGGATGGCAGAATTAATTAGAAAGGTACAGAAATAACTTCAGTAAAGACATCCTGAATGTTCATGAAGGTTAAGGCCACTAAGAAATTGGAGTGATGACAGGACATGATCTACAAATTGATCATCTAGAGGTAGAAAGTAGGGCCTATGAGGAGAATTTATTGGTTGGGATCACTACAGATTTGATAATGCAACAAAGGACATACGTGAACTTGAAGTCATAGCAATAGAAACTCTCCAGAACAAAGCACAATCTTAACAAAGAAAAAATACTGAATAGCGTATGAATGAACTATAGAAAAATATCAAGCAGCCCAGTTTGCATGTGATTAGAGTCTTTGAATGAAAGAAGAATAAGTGGACCAGAAAAAAAGAAAAGAAAGAAAGAAAACTAGTTGAAGAAACAATGCCCCAAATCTTCTCAATAATATTTGATGAAAATAAACGGAACCAAGAAACTGACAGGGTCCAAACTGTAATATTCACCAACAGAAGTGTCTAGTTAGTCTTCTACTGCTGTGATAAATACAGTAACCAAAAGCAACTTGAGAAGAAAAGGGTTTATTCAGTCACCTAGGGAAGTCAGGGAAGGAACATGGAGGCAGGAACTGAAGCAGATACCATGGAGGAGTGCTGCTTACTGGCTTTCTCTCCATGGCTTACTGAATCTGCTTTCTTACACAACCTAGGACCACTTGCCCTTAGGACTGTTTCATTTTTTTCTTCCAAGCATTTCCTGTGAATGACTGCATTGTCTCTCACTAAATCTGGGTCAACTTTGAACTTCTCTTTTACAAGTTTATATATCTAGTATAGAACCAGATGAAGACTTCCTTTTATTCCAATAAAATATTGGTAGAAATTTACCTATTATCTATCCCAGTGCAGTCTCATGAATGATACTCAAGTAACATGTTCAGAAATTTCATATCTGTATCAGTCAGGATTCTCTAGAAAGATAGAATCATTGAAGTGTATGCATGCGTGCATGCGCGTGTGTGTGTGTGTGTGTGTGTGTGTGTGTGTTATAAATAGATTCATTAAACTGACTTACAGAATTCACTCTGGCCTGAGTAGTCCAACAATGGATATCAGCAGACTGGAGAAGTTGAGAACCTGGTGACAGCTCAGCCGACAGGGCTGGATGCCTCAGTACTCCCAAACTGGTGCTGAAACCCTGGAGGATTCCTAGTAAGCCATTGGTCATCCTCTATGTTGGCAGGCCAAAGAGGCTGGGTTCTGATGTCATTGAAGGCAGCAGTGACAGGATTGATCTATTAACCTGCAAGGGACAGTAGGCAGAAAAAAGCCATCAGCTCTTCCCTCAGGCTTCATTATATCTAGGATGTCACTGAATTATGCCATCTACTCTGGGGGAGGGTCTTGCCTCCTCAGTCAATCATTTCTAAAATTGTATCCACAGACCTGCTCAGAGACATATCTTAGCTGTCTAGACCCAATCAAGTTGACAATCATCTTAGTATCATTTCTGTAAAATGTTCTCACACTTGTACTCATAGCTGTAAAAAAAAAAAAAAAAAAAAAACAAGAAATTTCCTGATTATATACTGTATACCATATAAATCTTTCTTTTTTCCTATTTAATTGAACATTGTATTTGACTGGAGCCCTATGCCTATTTAATGAATTGCTAACATCATATTATATCCAAACATCATATTTGGATATAATTAAGTTAAATTGTGATATTTCTCTAAAAATTTTATTGCATTTATTTTTTATTTTTCTATATCACATTTATATTATAACATTTTAATAATTATAATTTGGTATATTTATATCTTATTGTATTTAATAATTTTATTATATTTAAGGATTACATTGTGTATTAATATTTTATAGTATTTTTCTATTTTAATTTTACTACCTTTATTTATTTTTATACGTGTGTGTATGTGTGTGTGTGTGTGTGTGTATGTATGTGTGTGTGTGTGTACAGACATGCATGTATGGTGGTCAGAAGACAACATATAGGAGTTGGTTTTCTCCTTTTACTATGTGGAACTGAGGTCATCAGGCTGATGACCATTGCTTTTACCTGCTGAGCCAACTTACTGACAATTACTTCTATTCTTTATATAAATGACACAGAAATACTTATATTCAGCCTTTGAATGTCAAATGGAGTTTTAAAGTACACCCAACGATATTTTATCAAGGACCATGGTCTTAAAAACTTCATCCCATCTTTGATTAGGATGTAGTGTAGCATCGCTTATTAGTTGTATAAGGATGTAAGGTTTTTTCTTTTATTTTGAGCCAACATAACATTTTCATATTCACCATGGAACTGCTGACTGGATTTCACTGAGTTATACACAAGCAACTTCATAACTTATACTATAATTGTTCTGTTCTTGGTCTTGCTCTAGAAGTCGCTAACCTATCCATCCCTTTTCTGAAAATAAAAATAAAACTTGCTTTTGAGTAATTTCCTTTTCTGTCTGTCTAAAAGTCATTTTGTGACTCAACCTCTATATTCTGGATAAATATACTCCAGTGCTGAAAATCAAGCAGGGGCTGAGTTCTCAAGCCAGTTGGTCCCTGCTCATATTCATACCCACAGGACCTTCTAGCTCATCAGAACAAGCCATTTCATTTCCATTTTCAAAGAATTTCATTTACTTACAAGTTTTAAGTTGATTTTTTGATGACTGAGATATATTGCTAAAATATTAGGACACATGAAAATGAAAAATGTATGTCTGAAAAATTCTGATGCTATCAAAGTCATAATTTTCATGAATTATAAACTAACATAAAATAGAAAGTGTAGGCAAAACCATGAGTTAATTCTTGGAATGAGCTATTAAATTTGCAAGCTTCTGATAATTTTGAACAAGGAATATATTTTTTAAAGGCCCAAATTACTGCAAATTAGTAAATGGTTATAATCCAGAGGTCTTTTGAATTCCAAGAACATATCTATAGCAGTCTATGTCATTTACACATTATTGTCATGTATTTTCTTTCTTTTAAAATTTATTTTGTGGCATATGTATGTAGGATGTATGTGGGGTATGGCTGTGCGTGTATGTGCATTCATGTGTGTGAATGAAGAGGTGGGTGTGACATGGTATGCTTGTGAAGTTCAGAAGTCAACCTCAGATGTCAGCCCTCACCTTCCATCCAGTTTGACAAGATATCTTTGTTGTCAGCAAGCATTCCACTAATCTTCTAGCTCCATCTCCCTGTATCAGTGTTTGGATCATAGACACTCATACTACAAGTAGAGGTTTTGCATAGGTTTTGGGGGTTTGAACTTAGCAAACACTTTTCTTCACTGAGCCATCTTCCTACCCAACATTATTTTAATGTTATTTTTCTTAATTCACAAACACTCTTGCTACTTACTGTCTCAACAGTGATCACTGTTGTCTACTCACATTCATATATTTGTCACTTTATCTACTTTTCATTCCTTATTATATCTCATAATTTCCTTCAAGATGACATTTCTTTCACTTTAAATATACTCTTAATATGTGATTGGCAGAAAAATGTCCACTCCTAAAGACACCCATACTCTAATGTCTAGAATCTATCAATAGATTATATTGTATGCCAAAAGGGCATTTACAGGTATAATTGGGGTTATAGTTTGGTACTGTTCTACAGTATCCAGGTGGGTCCAAGCTCCAGGCAGGTCCAATATAACCATAAAAGGCTTTGAAAACAGAAAACTTTCTCTGTCCCTAGTGAAAGACATGCACATGGAAGAAGAGAGTTGCAGGAAGTCTGAAAATTATCAGCATGAAAAAAATGTCCCAGTCTATTGCTGGCTCCAAGATAGGGACACCTGGGTCTAAGAACCAGAGAGAGGCCTCGAGGAGATGGGGCTGTGTCCAGGTGCCAACCAGCAAAGGAGGGAGAACTCCAGACCCAGAGATCAAGATTACACTAAAAATTGTAATGAGCTTATTACTGGAGTCTGCCCAAAACACAGCTCACAACAGCATGTCACTTCAACTCCAGAATATCTGATGCCCTCTGCTGGCCTCCCAGGGCACCTGTACATATATGGCAGATGTCTAGAAAAACAGATACACACACACACACATACACACACGAAATAATAATAATAATAATAATAATAATAATAATAATAATAATAATAATAATTTTTGAAATCTAAATTCACATTCTTGTCTTTCTTAGGCAACAATAAATTATAGCAGCAGTTAGAGGTTCAGGTGGGTATGTATCCAGTTCACCTCAATCAAAGGCATCTGAAGGATCATAGTCATCTGAACTATCTCATCCTGGCTCAGGGCTCCATGTTTACATCTTTATAAACATCCACATGGATTCAGAGAAGCAAGTGGGATTTGATGATTCTAAAGAGACAACTAGGTAGTAAATTTGCACCTAGGGGCCAGTGGACCAAGACCTCATGGGATTTTCTTTCTTTTTCTTTTTCTCTTTTTTTTCTACACAAAGGACAGAGCAATTGCTAAGCCTGATCCTGAAAACAAGGCCTTTGTTTTGTGTGGTTACCACATGGTCTCGTCCTCTCTCTTTGGAATTTGACAAGCAAATTGGCATTTGTGTTTCTGAGACTGTCATAGAATAGTGATTGTTAATTATACCCTAGATGTCCTGCCTCATTCTGTCATGGATGTATTATGCTAAATGTGTTTAGTGAGCAAAAGATCTTAAATTTGATTTCAAGTTGCCTATCTCAGCATGCCAGTCAGACCCGCCCCAGGTCAGAGAGCTCCTGAGGGGGCTGCTGGGAGTTCTCCTGCTCCATAATCCATGGTTCTAACATAGACCAGGAAGTATTCAGAGGGTCCAGCAGATGTCAGTGTGAAATCTGTGAGCCTCTTCTGGCTGCATATTAACATATCGGATTACATCACCCGTTGCCCTGGAAAAGATCCTGTATTAGCTTCAGAGACAGTAGTTTCCACAATAATCTATCCCTCTAAATGATAAAAAATTCTGACCTTACATCTCAGCCCCAAAGCTGGATAAGAGATGCAGTCACCATGTTAAAGAAACTTCGAGGGATGAGATGTGAGAATAAGGTATCTGTCTCCAAAAATAAACCTACTGATGCCCATTGTCTGGCTTCCCATGCACAGCCCCTCTTAAGTTGATTCTCAGCACCTTTGGTCTAACCTGGGAAGCTGTCACTTGACAGCCATAAACAGTCAGAGTTTTAAGTTATTCAGTGCTTTATAATTTGCAAGTAACATTGCCATACCAGTCATAGGTATGTCGATATTCCTTTAAATTTTTAATTAATTTTAGGATTCTTTGTATATTGAGAAAAATGACAGAGACTATATAACAAGTATCTGTATGTTCAATATCTAGATTTAATAACAAGTGACATTTTACTGTGGATGCTGAAGGTCATTTATTTTATTATTAATGAAATAGTCTAATATATTCCTTCTAAGTCCCTTCCCCTTCCTCCTCTCCATGGGGTAGACATTACCTTCAGGTTCATGTGTATCACCCCTGTAACTGTTTTCTCAGACTGATGTCACAAAGCATTGCAAGCTGCGTGTCTTTAAAAATAGGGATGTACCATCCCATGTTTCTGGAAGAGTTGAGATCAAGGTATTTGGCAGGGTTGTGGTGGTTGATATTGTCAACTTAACAGGATCTAGTCTTACTCAGAAGGTAAGACTCAGGGTATGTGAGGGGTTATCTACATTGAGTTGATGTGGGAAGACCTGTCCTAAATGTTGGTGGCACCATTCATTGGCGTGAAAACCTGAATTGAACAAAAAGGTGAAGGTGAACAAGCCCGCATTTTCTGCTCTCTCCTTCCTGACTATAGCCACGACTTGTCTCTAGCTCCTGCTGTGGTGACATCCCCATCATGACAGACTGCACCCTCAGACTGTGAGCCAAAATAAGCCCTTCCTTCCTTAGGTTGCTTTTGTCTTATAGATTGTTACAGAAACAAAGACAATAAGTAATAGAAGAGCATATTTCTGAGGCAGCTAATGTCAGCTCTGTTCTCACTGCTTCTAAGCTCCAGGGACTTCCTCAGCTGGGGCAACAAAACTCCAACTTTGTATGATACCTTCTTTAGGTATGTCAAAGCTTCTTCATTTTATAAAATGCCTATCATATTTGATTAGAGGCTCAGCCTACTATGATAGGACCTCAAATTAACTAATTACATTTACAATGACCTTAAGGTCACATTCTGAGAAATTTCACCATGTGAATCTCAAGGGGATATAAGTCAACCCATACTACCACCTTTGTGTTAATGTTTTCATAATATATAATTTTCTAACAACCATACTATAATATATACTGCATTATCAACTTTGGCATAAATAGCATTGTACTGTGCATATTTTTCAAAACTTTCTCTTTTTAACCACAAATGTATATTTTTGAGATGTATCCATATTTCCAGCTCATTTACAGAGTTTTATCATGTGACTTCACCACCATCAATCTATTCTCTATAATGAAAAGTGAAATAACTACACAGTTCAAAACAGCACCCAACCAGAATACTAAAAGCAGGTATGTTAGGCTTAGGTCACAGGAGCTCCCTGGTTTGGGCCCTTGCCAAGATTGTGTAGCTCTAATTGCATTTCACAACTTTGTAGCTTTTGTGAGTTCAGGCATCATAAGACTTGCTTATTACGGAAGTTCCAGGCAGCAAGAAGAAAGCCACTTCACAACTACAAGATGCTGTTAAACAAGGAAGAGGTTTTCATTGATGAATAGATTTAAGTGTGGGTTTGAGAGCATCTCTGGGATCTCAGCTGAATGCCCCAAGCCAAAGGATAGACCTCTAGGGAACAAGTAGGAAACTCATTCCCTTGACCTCTAAGAGGGTCTTTAAGGAGGAAATTGATCCCACTTTTGATCATGAGTTACACCAAGCAACAAATTTGCAAAGGAGCTAATAAAGCAACTGGATGCTGTAGCAAGGCTTCCAGGCCCTCCCTGAGACATGCCTGTAGCTAGAATTTTCCTGTCTGGCCCACAGACAGGATAAATCTCTGTCACCCACCAGTCCCACAGCTACTCAGACCCAACCAAGTAAACACAGAGACTTATATTGCTTACAAACCGTATGGCCGTGGCAGGCTTCTTGTTAACTGTTCTTATATCTTAAATTAATCCATTTCTATAAATCTATACCTTGCCAAGTGGCTCATGGCTTACCAGCATCTTCACATGCTCCTTGTCATAGTGGCGGTTGGCAGTGTCTCCTTTCTCTGCCTTCCACTTCCCAAAATTCTTCTCTCTCCTTGTCCCGCCTATACTTCCTGCCTGGCCACTGGCCAATCAGTGTTTTATTTATACAGAACGATATCCACAGCACACGCCCTATGACCTATCTGCTTGTCTACACTCTCTGCTGCCCAGGGTTGTTGTCATGGTGCCAGAGAGCTGGGGAAGTGGAGTAAGTCTCAACCTGAGAGTCAGAATATGTGGCATGTCTGAGGTGGGCTGCTTTAGCCCACAGCAGAGGTGAGGTCCACCAGTGCAAGGACCTGTGGGGCTTCCTGGGATGTGATCTCAGACAAAGAGATGTCAATGCCATTACCCAGCACCACTTAGACAGTGATGTAACACCAGGGTCTGAGTTCCTTCATGCTTTTCTGAACCTAAGGAACTGGGCCTTAGAACACCAATGCAAATCTCACTCCCTGAAGAGCCTGTGAGAAAAGCCCATGGCATTCCAAGACACTGAATGCTTTAGGAAAATACTGGATAGAATTTGTTTTCTAGAGGTCAGGAAGGAAGTTGGAAATGAATTCAGGAAAGATAACCGCTTTCATTGCCTGCTGCTCTGACCAGTATAACTCATTCAGGGCAAGTGTAGAGTACAAGGGAAGTCTTGTTATTGACATGGACACAATCATGTCAAATGTCAAGGACCCCAATGCCTCAGATCCATGGGAGTGGCAAAGCTTTCCCTGGGTGAGTCTCAGATGTCTGAGTGTGAATGATGAGAGTGTGTGCACAAAATGTCTGCTGTGATTTCTCCCCCTGGATGTTTGCAGCCTGAAGACTGCTCCCTTAGAGATTGCTCCTAAAGAGATTAGCTAAATCTATCCCTTGATCATCTGTATATAATAAACCTACTTCTTTGTTTATATGTATGCAATAATGCCATCCCCTTGTTCAGCTGTATACAATAACCTCACCTCCCTGTTCAACTATATATAATAAATATGCTGAGTTTCAGGGTGCTGTGGCTTCTCCATCAGAGAGCTAGTGCACCCAATCCCAGCATTTCTCAGTACACATGTCTGTCCTTTATTCATTCCCTTGCTGCTGATAGATGGGTCAATCCCTGGAGACATGCAAGGACACACCACTGAGGAAATGGCTCAGTCAGTAAAGCTAAATCGCCAGAATCCATGTGAAAATGCCACATATGGCAATGCACACCTATAAAGCTAGTGCTGTAGAGGCAGAGACAGGTGGACCCTTTGCACTTGGTGCCCAGGCAGTCAAACTGAATCTGTGACCAAGAGTGATAGAGGACAACCAATATTAGTATCTGTCCTTCATGCACATGCACACATGTGTATCCCCCACACCATATACCAAACATACAAACACACAAACAAATAAAAAATAGCTTATTCAAAATTTGGAAATTCTCTCAAAGGCCCTTTGCACAAAAGTATCAAATAAAACTCAAGTTGTGAGTTAGCTGGTTGTGTGATATGTCCTCCAGACAAACCATCTAAATGATCTCCCCCAGGTGGACTATGAAATGCTTTGGAAGTCTAAGTTCATTATTAAATCTTAACATGTTGACGTCTAAAGAACAAAATCTTTGAACACCCTTAAAATTAATACCCCCCCAATTGCATTCCTCAAAGGATGTGTGGATTCAGATAAATTAAAACCAAGCTGGGAGCACTGAATGGAGCACACATCCCCAAAGCTGCTCTTTATTCAGCCTTCCCTGAGGATCCATACGCAAGGAACCTCATCCATCTGCAAAGTGACTCTCAGCTGCCATCAGTGGTCACCAGGCCCTGTAGTGAGAAGTTCTATTGTTCTACTTGATGGTGGATTCTGCCTACACTGAGACTGATTCAGTCTCAAGCTAGAAAGGAGAGATGAAAACATCAGGTTTACTGTGTCCATAAACTGATAAGAATCTTGTTTCTGAATGATAACAAAATTTGAACATAAGCACACTAACTTGATGGATTTTTCTATGGACTTCCAATTGGACTCTGAAGTTTCCTATGAAAGTTTCAAATCATCTTCACATTCACATATAAATATACCCTCTCATTTCTGTTTCCATCAGTCATGTAGAGCCCCCCCCCCACAAAAAATCTCTGTAAGAAAACTGAATAAAGTCACCATGAAGGAAATAATATGATTATGAACATAAATAGAATCTCTACAAATGGGTCAGTGGAAATGTCTAAGAAAAAAATATTACAACTGTTATCCAAGTCTTTTGGTGACTTGAAAATGGAATCAAGAGTGTGTGCTGTTCCCCTTGGTTTGCTTTTGGCGCTTTGTCCAAAGTTAGAGTAGAGAGAAGCCATTTGGAGATTTTTCTGGCATTAATCAGGAGTCATCAAGGGCTTCTGCTTTCATTAAGCTATATTTCACTCCCAATTCCATTCTCTCTCTCTGAAATAATTTTTGTGTCTACTTTGGTTAATTTCAATAAGTAAATAACTAAAGACTGTGAATAAGTGAATATATATTATTTAACTTAGAATGTAAATTATTTTTCTCAAAAAAACCTTGGAATTTACCAAAATATATTTCAATTTTTAAGATTATATGTGATACTTGAAGTATATATTTAAAAATCCAATTAAATGTAGGTGTGCCAAGGACAGTAATCATCACCTTTGGTCAAATCCAGTCTACTATTACTAGTTGTGTGTTCTTGGAAACCAATAGTCTCTCTGGTACTGTGTTCTTATTTGTAAAAAGGGAGTCAAGTAAGCACTCCTGAGAGTTTTTTAGAATTTGGTGATATAGAGCCTGCACAAAGGCTGGCATGGAGTTGATGCCAATCATGGTTACCATTGCTTTAATGAAACACCAAGACCAAAAACAACTTGGGGAGGAAACAGTTTATTTGGCTTACTGTAGCTGGAGAATTTTTCTCCAGCTCCCGCCAAGTCCTACCAGTCCCGGAGCCCACTTATAAAATAAACACACAAACTCTTACATTATTTAAACTGCTTGGCCATTAGCTCAGGCCTGCATTATCTAGCTCTTACTCTTATATTTAGCCCATTTCTATTAATCTATACTTTGCCATGTGGCTCGTGGCTTATTGGTACCTTATATCTTCCTTGTCCTGGCGGAGGCTCCAGGCAATCTCCCCTTCCCTTCCTGTTTCCTCAATTCTCCTCTCTGTTAGTCCCGCCTATACTTCCTGTCTGGCTATTGGCCAACCAGTGTTTATTTATACGGAGCAATATCCACAGCAGCTTACACTTCCACATCACTGTTCATCATCAAAAGAAGTCAGGACAGGAATTCAAACAGGGTAGGAACCTGGAGGCAGGAGATGATGCAGAGGCTATGGAGGAGTACTGTTTACTGGCTTGCTCCCCATGGCTTGCTTAGCCAGCTTTCTTATAGAACCCAGGACCACCAGCCTCAGGGTAGCATCCCTATGTCTGTGATGAAACACCAGGAACAAAAGTGACATGGGGAGGAAGGATGTATTAGGCTTACACTTCCACACCATAGTCCATCACTGCAGTCAGGACAGGAACTCAAACAGAGCAGGAACCTAGAGACTGATGCAGAGGCCATGGAGGAGTGCTGGCTCCTCATGGCTTACTCAGCCTGCTTTCTTATAGAACCCAGAACCACGAGCACAGGAATGGCACCACCCACAATGGGCTGGGCCTTCCCACATCAATCACTAATTAAGAAAATGCCCTACAGGCTTGCCTGCAGCTGAATCTTATGGAGACATTTCCAGAATCAAGATTCCCTCCCCTTAGATGACTATGGCATGTGTCTAGTTGCCATAAAACCAGCCAACACAGCAGTTATGGCAACAGTAACATTTCTTGGCTGAAAGTTTCAGCTTTCTACCCATTTGCTCTGCAATTACAAGTCTGTCTCTGTACTCCTAAGCGGAGGATATGGAGATAAGACAAGATGCTTGGTAAATCCCTCACAGGATTGACCATCTTCATTTCCAACACTGAGTCCACATTTGAAGTGCTGTCATGTGAGACCAGGAAACTGGACAGATGCAATGGTAAAATTAGGCTATGTTTACTGAGAAGTTGTCCCGAGACACTATTTTATTCCCTTTCCAAGCATTAAAACATTCCATTATGGCCGCAACTCTATAATTAAGGTAATATCATCTTCTCATCTTACAGATGAGAAGCAAAAGCACAGTGAGATCTGCATCATGTCCAAAGACACACAATATATCAACCAGCATTCAAACTGACAGCCTGCAGCTTTAGCCACTCTGCTTTACAGCTAATGAACTATTGCTGCCTGAAGACCAGCCCCTAAAAGCACAGGGCTCAAAGGGAAATCCACAGTCAGCATGTACTAGACTTTTTTATCTGATGATTTTAGGGATAAAGACACACACACTCTCTTGATGGTTTCCTTTAGACCTTTTCTTTATTCTTCTTTTGCATTCTCTATCCTTTATTTTCCTGGTGATTTTCTTCTCTTAATTTTGATGTTTTCCTTCTAACTCTATCTTTATTTTTGATGTTTCCTTCTAACTCTCTCATTTCTGATGTTTTCCTTCTAACTCATTTCAGCTCTCTCATTCTTGATGTTTTCCTCCTAACTCTTATTCCTGATGTTTTTCTTCTAGTCCATTTTAATTCCATCTTTATTCTTTTTCTTACAGTTTATATACCCCAGCAAAATCTTTCAGGCAGTATAAAAATTATGATGTGGTTGCGTTCTGTTTTTCAACTGAATGATTACAATGAATACAAAACGAACAGTAAAAATAGCATATTTCCTAAATCCCTTATATTATTAAACATTTTTACATATTACAGGTGAAAAACAAATTATCCCAAGAACCTACACATATTCATATTCAAGCAACTTGTTATAGATTAACCATGTAGGCAAGCAAGATATTTTTCTCAGTCAGGTCTTTTACTGGCAGGCTGCAGTTTTGCAGTTACAAACAAAGGGCCAATTACTTCATTACTTATCTTGAAAGGTAATCTTATAAGGAATCTTAAAGGAACCACAAACTTGAATATATATATATATATATATATATATATATATATATATATATGAAAAAGAATCTGTCATCTCTACTTTAAATCTTTGGGATGCTTACCCACTCATCAATAGTTTCTTATATCAGGAGATTGAGGGCAAATATGAGCACAAGGAATTAATCATCATCTTTAATCACCAACCAAACCTAGCAAGGAAAGTACATCAGCTAGCAACAATTGGGCTGCTTTGTATTTTTGCCCTAATCTAATAAGTCTATAATTCAGCTATGTGTCTTGTAAACTTTAAATTGTTTTCTGGGGTTTTTCATCTCAAAGCTATTATCAAAACATCTGATGTAACCTGAAGTTATTTTAAGGCTTTGTTTCAGCTAATGATTCACAACAAAACCTGTGACTGAATCATTAAGCATTAAGAGAGTTAGAGCCAGCCTGGCTCCTGGGGACTCAATTGTTTTCCTTAATCATTAACTTGAACTGTGATTTATGCAGCTCCTTAGGTGAAACTCATAGGCAAATGTCATAGATATTGACATTTCCTTGTATATATTTTTATTCATCAAAACTCTGTATAAACTAACATTATTATTATTATCAATTAGATAGTACACTTTAGGAAGAAATCACTTTTATAATAATCCACAGATAAAAATGCCCAGTAGTGTAGACAGAGTTTTTTTGTGTCCTGCCCAGTCCTGCAGCTGCTCAGTCCCAAGTAAACACACAGAGGCTTATATTAATTATAAACTATATGGCCTATGGCTCAAGCTTCTTACTAGCTAGCTCTTTCATCTTAAATCAACCCATTTCTAATAATCTATATGTTGCCATGTGGCCATGGCATTACCAGTCTGCTGGCATCTTGTTGCTCCTTGGGCTGCGGCCTAGTGTCTCATCTGACTCCACCCATCTTTGTCCTCATCTTCAGTTTGACTGTATTGCCAAACCTTATTCCGCCTCATCATTGGCCAGACAGCTTTATTTATCAACCAATGAGAACAACTCATATTCACAGTGTACAGAAAGACATCACACATCACTTCCCCTTTTCTGTCTAATCAAAAAGGAAGGTTTTAACTTTAACATAGTAAAATTATATATAACAAAACAGTTATCAAATAAGAATTACAGTTACAATATCTAGCCTATTTGTGTTTGGTAAAATTAAAGAAAATATTCTATCATCTATCCTATATTTGTGCATCTAAAGTTTTATCTTTAATTTACCTTTTATCATAACTAAGGAAAACTGTAATTATAACTGTCTAGTCTTTAACTCCATCAAAGACCCCAGAAGGATATATTACCTAAGTAAACAGGAAGTGTATTGTAAGCAACTTCCAAAATTCTAGAAATAACAGAGACAGCTGGCTGCCTGGACAGTCACCCAAAGTTCCTCTGCAATGTTGGGGCATCTATCTTCAGCCTACAGGCCTAGAGTCTCTGGCAAACTTTTTAGTGAAGCAGGAAATTTGAAGGATTTTCTCATCTATTGGCAAAGTTCATCAGTTGTTCTCCTCTGTGTCCTGCAGAATATCTGTCAGGTTCTTCTGTGAAGCAAGAACCTGAAGGACCATCTTGCCTTGTTTTGGCAAAGTTCAGTGGTCACTTTCCTATGGGTCCTGTATGTCCAGTTTGTATAACTGTCAAGCAGTCAGGCAAGAGCAGTTTCTTACCAAAATGGCTAACTTTTGCCATGAAGAAAGCAAATTCCATATGGAGTTTCTTTGATGCCCATCATCTTCTCTGAAGTAGACTGGTGCTGCCAGGAGCAGACATGTCTCAATGTCCAGAAAAGTCTAAGTTCTTAAAACATGTTAAATGCCATATTCAATAGGTCTTTGAAGTGTTTAAAGATTACCTATCCATCTGAAATATATCTCTACATATCTATAAAACCTAACTGACATGACTATAAGTTTGACTATTAAGTTGTATTTCTTAATTATATATCACATTTTTAAATAAGCTACATAAGCTTAATACCCTAAACAAGAGTAGAAATATATATATATATATATATATATATATAGTATAATAAAATTAACTTTAAATTTGTATCAATAAACCAAAATCCATACTAATGTAAAATATATAAGATTAATAGTTGTTTTTTATTAAAGCAGATTCAATAATCTGCCCTTTTATTCTATCATTTCTATATCATATCCCCCTTTCTTCTTTTAGAAAGAGATTGACAATGACCAATAGCAATTTGTAACCAACCCCCTAAACAAAAACAAACATCCATAATCCATTTTTGGGGAATGTTGGCATAGTTTTCTAGGCTACTTCCTGCTTATTTGGGGCCCTGGTAATCTTTGGAGAATCCTGAGAAAATGTATTATTATGGTCAAGTCCTGACTGGAGTTGTCTATGAGTCTGGATCATCTCAGCCAGTAGCCTTGAACCCTTTTCTGGATGCAGAACTCAGAGGAAACTGCAACAAAGACATTTTGAGATGCTAGATCATCTGGGCCATTTGTTTTCATTGGTGTCTGGTCCCCTCATCCTGAAAATATATAAACTTTTAAAGGTAACATACATATCTACATTAATATAAAAACAGACTTGTTCACAAGTCAGCCAAAGATAATTTCTTGTTATGTGATTGAGCAGGTAAAGTATACATCACATGTCTTGCAGTTCTTTCAGGTTTATGTTTTTATGTTTGTAGTCAAGATTTCAGGGGGCTTCCTCGATCAAATATGATCATCTTTAATTTTGAATGAATCCATAGCCTCTCATTTCCTGTGGAAACAAAAACAGAGCCTTCTTTCCAAAGCAATATATTTTTAGATTCAAATTTTGAAGTCAAGATACCTTTAAAATACATATATTGGTTTAACTTGGTCTAGGCTTGGAAGAGAGAGGAAAATGAGTATAGGCAATTATATAAAGAAATAGTTTTAAAAAATAAAGTCTTAAAAGAAACGATAAAAGTGATATAAAAGAAATAGCCATGTAAAGATGGAAAATACACAGAGATCCTGGATTATGTATATTGTATTTTCTTTAAAATTTTTGACTGTTAATGAGCTAACTGCAGAAAGATTTGATTGTAAAGACCAATTATTAACCTGGCTGCTGGCTCCACCCTGTTGGGTTTCCCAATATGGTGGAGGTATGTTTACTGCCAACTCTGAAAGCCATGCTCACTGCCAACTTAGGAAGCACAGCATGTAGCCCAGAGACCTTTTTTTTTTCTTTACTACCAAAAGCTAAATCTGCCACACAGCATGCTACACAGCTTGGAGATGCTTCTGTGCACCATGGTGGGAACCCACCATGATGTAGGTCAAGCTCAAATGCCACAGCATCTCTGTCCCTTAGCCAGCATGAAAGACACAAACTAGGAAGCTACTCTTAGCTCTACCTTAGAACTGTTTTTATAAGCGTTATTAGGTTTTAGGTGGAAATTCTTGCTGATCACTCAGGCTAGCAGTCTATGGTCCAAAGCCACTTTAAAACTGATGAGACTTTGAAGGTCTTACCATCAGAGCTCTGTCATGTCATCCTGCCTGAGGGTAGGGGCATTTTTCCATGTCCTGTAGATTTTAACTCTAATTTCTACCCAGATTCTGATGCCATTCTTCCATTCCTATTTTAAACTTTCTCCCTCAAAAAGATCACCTTTCTGAATAACATTATTTTTTAAAGGCCCTTTAAGTCTTATTCTTAGTTTTCCATTCAACATCCAACTCCCCTTTTTTTTGCCCATTCTTTGAGTTATTAATAAAGCTTCTTTTATGTATAATACCATCTCTCCATATTATAAATGTGTGTTATGCAAAGACATTACCACAGGAACAGTAATTATTTCCAGGTTTAATGTAGCCAGGACAAAGCATAACAAAGCTGTGGGTTCCCTGAGGGCAGGATCTCTCACAAAGAGTCTTTCAGTGGAGCATGCATGATGTCTTTTGTATCTTGGTGCCTTTGAAAAGGCTCAGCTCACTCAGTCTTAGGTCTTCCTTTCTCACTCTAAACCACAACTGATATTTGAAAATTAGACCCATACACCCACCGCTCCCAGCTTTCCTTAACCAAGCACAAAGTCATTAAGAAAGTAATGTTCTCTTTGACTTTTGGATATTTTCTTTAGCTCTTCCTTAGAATTCTTTCCCTTGGAGTAAAAATGTATTGTTGATTTTCCCTGTGACCTTCAGTGTCTAACCTGTTCACTTAGTCATGGCTCTGCTCTATCATAACTGGTGATTGGCTGGGTAGAGACAGAATGGAGGAAAAAGGAATAGAGAGAAAGGAGACACAGTCTTGGTTCTGGATGTTTCATTCTGATGAGAGTGGTTGTCTGGTGAATGAGGGCTGAGTGATTTTGACACAACCAGGTCTATTCTCCATTGCCTTCCATTCTTCTCTCTTCTCAAGCAGCTGATTCTTGAATGTTCTGCCATCTGGCTCTCAGTGGAGGGGACTAGGCAATAGGAGACACTGATGGAAGGTCAGAAAGTGGGAAGACAGAGTGTGGATATATCCATTCTGTGGCCTCTCTGCTCATGCTCTACACTTCTGTTCCAGACTGAGTCTCTGTCACTCCCATAATTGCTCTCTTGGCCTATGACAACTCTCTAATGTCATGTGACCCTCTGCCTAAGGTTGCTAAGAGCAGTCTACAGTTAATCCCTGGCTGGCTCAACAGTCTCCAGTGGCTCCCTGAACTCATCTTACAAGTCCCCAGGTAGTCCTTTTACTGGAGTTCTTTATTTAAACTGAGTTAAATTCTGTTTCCTATCAGGACCCTTCCTGATAGATACTAAAAAAAAAACCACATACATATTTCTCCTTTTCTTTACTCTCAGCTTTTTCTGCCTTACTGACCAACTAGCCTGCAGAATGGGCAGACCTTTGACCTGCAACCCAACAAGTCCTCAGTTTATGCATTTATGAGAAAATCACTTTCTTCCCATCGACACAGGCTCCAGTTTCCTTAATAACTAAACGCAATGTTCACCTAAATCAATGATGCTCAAGTGGGGCCCACAATCTCCAACGGTTCACAAAATCCTTTTAGGAATTCTCAAAGGCCAAGGCTATTTTCATAGCACTGAAGATTTACTTGTGTAACTTGTATTTCCACTTGATGATGTTACTAATGGTACATAAGTAATGGTAGATAATATTGTACATTCAAGGTTCAAGGCAGTGGCATCAACTGTGCTCCTGTTGAATTCTGCCACTCTTCCAAGTCTGAGTAACAATGTCACTTAGTAATATTTTTAATATAGTACTTGAAAATGTTACATTTATAGTGCTGTTTTAGTTTCTAGAATTCTTATTGACAAAAATTAGAACCGGACTCTAAACATGTCTGCTACATACTGAGCTATAAAGGGTGTCAGTTCCAAGAAGGCAGCTACGTAACTGAACTGTGGTCTAGTCGCTTTCCCCTCTGTCTCTACTCAAAAGGTCAACTGACAAGCCAATTATAACTGTTAAGACTGAGACATGTAGAAAGACTTTTTTTTTTTCAAAAATGAGCAATCTTTCCAAACATTTAGATAATATTTGGAAACTGATAATATTTGTTCCCAACAATATGATTTGAGCTTCCAAGCATGGTACCTTCCCAGTGCTTAAGGACTCATCTGATGAGATCAGCCATGATATTAACAAGTCATATGTTGATATATGATGAGAGGTGTCAACACCCAAACAGCTAACTAGAACCTTCTTCCTGAGGCTGGAGAAATGGCTCAATGGTTCAGAGCACTTGCTGTTTTTGCAGAGAACCTGGATCCAGTTCTTAATAGCCACATGGCGACTATAACCATTTGCAACTACAGTTCCAGAATTTCTGGCCTCCATGTGCACTGCACACACATTCTGCAGACATACATGTAGGTAAAACATACATGTAGGTAAAACATCCATAAATATAAAATAAATAATTAAAAACTTTCTTCCTAACTGTGCAAGCTTTGGACAGGGACTCAGAAGCCATTACTTGGTATCTGAGCTCCATTGTCTCAGCAGTGAAAAGAGTTTCTATTTCTTCATCTGTCAAGTGACTTTGCCTGGTTAGAAAATAGCCAAAGGGCCGGGCGGTGATGGCACACACCTTTAATCCCAGCACTTGGGAAGCAGAAGCAGGCGGATCTCTGTGAGTTCAAGGCCAGCTTGGTCTCCAAAGCGAGTTCCAGGAAAGGCACAAAGCTACACAGAGAAACCCTGTCTCGAAAAAGCAAAAAAAAAAAAAAAAAAAAAAAAAAGAAAGAAAGAAAAAGAAAAGGAAAATAGCCAAAGGAATAAGATATAGGTCAATAATAATGTATTCATAAATTAATATAGACGCTTCAAAGGATGGACATGGTAAATGGCATGCAGGTGTTTCCCACTAGTACATCATCATCACTTTTCTTTATGGGACTTTGGAACAACAATGGCTCAGGCAATAGAAGTTGCCAGATTCATATTTTAGCATAACTTGCAAGTTACTGACCTCAGCCAAGTGATTCAGTAATATGACCATGCATGGTAATGTATCTGCGTACAGTGATGAATGACCATATGATTATTGTGAGGGGTAAAAGAGATATTAGATGCTTAGCCCAGGACCTGATGCATTAGATTAATTCATATACTAATAATTTGGTGTTTGATAAATCTTTCTTGAGCTTTATAAAATCATATCATAGGGTAGGCAAGGTGGCTTAAAGGATAAAGGAACTTGTCACTGAACCTAATAACCTGAGTTGAATTCCTAGGACCCACATGATAGAACAACATAAACAACTTCCGTAAGTTATCCTTTCACCTTCACACACATACCATGGCACACACACACAAATAATAAAATCATGTTACACATGATGACATCATAACTTCCCAAACTCATATATCTATGTAATACTTCAGAGCAGGGATATTGAAAAAGTAGCTCACTGAGATCAAAACACTTATTTCTGTGGTGTGAATACTGTCACCACGGTCAAACTATGAGCATGAGGATACTGACCACAGAGCTGGTAAGAAATTCTCAGTATCAGGCCACTCAAGCACCACCCTTCCCAGAAGCCTTCTGCAGAGGACTCATGCATTGTGCCTTGGCTCAGGACTCTCTTCACCAAGAGGACAGTTTACCAGGGTGGAGGAACCAAGGGAGGCTGAGTTTTAATGTACTCAGATATACATTTTAAATGTATTTATAAAAACAAGACAACTCTCTCTGTACTTTTAACAGCTGGAGAAGTTCCTTCAGCATGCAACGATGAGAAGCAAAAACTGAGTTTAAAATACAATTCAAGCAGAAAATAAAAATGGACACATTTTCCATAATTCCATTTATTAAAGAAAAACATATCCTTACAGTACATCTGTCCAACTGTGAAATTCACTTTTAATTTCTGAAAGAGTAAAACTAATTTTTAAAAAATGCTGGGCAGTTAAAATACCCTGGTCAAAGTTATTTTTTTCCTTTTTTTTTTTTTTAATAGGCAAGAGTATATGCTTAAAAGAGAAAAAGCATTATGGTGGGGAATCACCTGTGACATCTTGTTATGTTAGCATTGACATCTGCACAGCCACAGAAGTCAAAAGGAAAAAAAGCAAAATGATTCCCAAGAACCATCCATTTTCCCTTTCTATTTCATGTAAAAAAATAAATTACATATAAATAAGGAAGTGGGGACAGCTAGTGTGTTCTGAGAAGTGTGCACAGTGTGCCTCCTCTCCCACCCTCACTACACAAAACTCTCCTCCATGTTGCTACACAGCAAGAAGGAATCCACAAGCCGAGGCTGGACCAGCTGCTGGAAGTCAGAGTCCTGGAGGCCTTCTGGGCAGACCCCGGCCAACCGACGCAGGGCAGCCTGGGAAGAAAGCAGAAAAGAAGATACAGGTCACACTGGGCCCTATGCACGTATGTGCTTCCTTCAGCTGCCCCATGGATGCATTTTGAGAAATGTGCTGCATTAACCAGGCAATTTAATCTGATTACCTGATACTTGTCCCATGATACTTTAGTAGCACCTTTGGTCACCATTGTGCCCTAATCTCCATGGTCACCTGATTTCATTTGCACTTGAGCCAGTGTAGAAGGCATCATCTGGAAGCTCTTAAGGATTTTAATAATAGTCTTACTGTCTCTGTTTTTGTTGTTGTTGTTTTGTTTTAATCACTCTGGGAAACTGGCCATTTTAAAACTTGTTTAAAGGATCTGGTCAACTTAGTGTTGTGTGTAAGTTCAAAATGTGTTCTTCTCAGAGACTGGGACTTCCAGAAACATCCATGGACTCGAATTATTGTTCTCAGATGCTCTGAGTAATTTACAGAAACAAGGACTATTCACTCACCCAAAAATGCAGCCAGTCCCTCCCAGAGCACGATGAGATGGAAAAGAAAGAGGGAGGAAATGGGAAACAGAGTCAAGGTAGATAAGGATGCTGCGGCTGAGAAATCCAAATCAAAGCAGGGTAAGCAGGAGTGTGTGTGTGTGGGGGGGGGGGGTTAGAACAATGAGCCAGCTCCCCTGCTCAACTCACTGAGCACTGGGCTCACTTCTGCTCCTGGGCAGGTGCCTTGCTTATGTACTTCGCTGTGACGTGTCTCTCCTGCTCTTTCCTAGTTAGCAGCATTTATCTACCCTCACCTCTCCAGCAAAGCCATCCTTGGTTGCCCTAACAAAGGAACAATCTGTGTCCCTTTACCTCTGTGCACACCTTCAGCTCACACAACCTCCTCAGCCTTATTTTCAGAGTCTCCTTTCTTGGGAGGGTTAAAGTCAATCGTCCCTGGATCTCATTCCCAGACACCCAAGTATTCAATGAAGACAGTTGCCTATTCCCAGCTGCTTTGCCATAGAAAAATCAATCCTGTTTGCCAGAGGCAATCCATGCTGCCATTTCCTCCACACGGAGATAGTAAGGGAATTAACCTCCCCTCACCTGAGGACAGTCTTCAGGCCAGAAAGAAGGCCCTAGGAACAGAAAAGAGACTCCCAACTCCATCAACCTGGCTAGGCTCCTTGCATCTCTCATCTTGCTGCCCAGAGGCCTGTACCCCAATGTTGGAGCCTTTAATAAGCCAAGCAATGAACATCCACCAGCATCAGTGGCTAGGGATGGGAGCAAGTCAACTAATTGAAAAAGTTACACAAGAAATAGTATTCAAACTCAAGGTCATGTAAAAATGCAAAAGTCTACCTAAAGGCTTTTGCCCTTAGAACATTCTAGAATCAGGAGAGAGATACAAATCTTTCTCAAGTTAAAATAGTGAGACCAGTGCTATGAGAGAGTGGGAAAGAAAGAACATGGCTAGAACAAGAGGGTCTTTTCAAGCCCAGACCTCCAGAGAATTTCAAGTCTAGAACATGAATGATATGGATTATATCAAAAGACAAGCAGAGAAACTGGGGTTATGCATGGTGTATTCCCTGCTTTTGTATCACAGGGGGATCCTGGGAAACATCATCAGATGGGTATTCAGAGCTGAGCCTCCAGAGCTGAACAGAGTATAGAGATGGCATTTGTTTGGGGCTTGGGGAAAGATAGTACTTCCAGCAGAGTTGGAAAAGACCTGGAAATGATAGGAGGCCTTCATGTTCCAGTGTCAGGTCAGACCCATACTAAGAAGGACTGAGTGAGTGGATGGTGGTGGGGTAAATAATGGAAAATCATGGACAATTCCATGCAAGTTGTATGAAAGCATCATGAGTCAAACTCTCATAGGAGAATTCACTCAGCATCCACATGGGGGGTGGATTAGAAAGGGGCTCTTCTCAACATCCAAGAATAAATGTAGTCCCTTTCCACTTGAAAGCTCTCTGAGTGATTGAAAATGGCAACCAAAACCTTCTATGTACTCTCGAGAAAAATGCCAGTAGTAATGGCAACAAGCCCTCACAACTGAGGCAGCCTATAGTTTCCCAAGTGCTCCCAACGTCCTTGACTCTACCAAGTCCTTCAGTCAGGCAGTTGCTGCTGCCAGAGTGATGAAGATCAGGGAGTTGGGGGCCAATTATTATGTGTTTGTCAGTGATGAATTGCTCCCCATTTTGCTTGATAGAAAAATAGACTCAAGAAGGTTTGATCTCTTTTTCCACAAACTCCTCACTGAAATAGCAACTCCAGTTGTCAGTGTTGCTGAAATCCAGCCCTGCTCTGTAACAGAAATCACAGGTATCTGCAGACTCCATTAGAGATGTGGAAGTCGCCTTCAAATAGTATTTACTACCACGAGCAAGCATGGTTTTAATATGCTTTGTGCATAAATATTGAATAGTGGTTTTAGCATAATTGGTGCCCTTTTAAAACTCCACATTAATTTTTTTATGCATTTAAAAATTATTCAGAAAATGGGAGGAGAATGTGTTAGGAATAAGGAATCCAGAGTGCATGGAGGGGGAAAGGGGCCTAATGGGGGTGAATATGCTTGAAATACATTATATGCATGTATGAATTTGTCAAGAAAAGAGTCCGAGAAGAGGTTAAAAATCTTCACCAGACTTCCAAAGGCACGAGAGATAAGAGCATCCAAGCTGGAGGAGAGCTCTCTCCTATCTCCAGAGCTATCTCCCCAGAGCCTAGAAGAGGAAGTGGCACATCAAACCATTCAGCAAATATTTCCTAAATAAGAATTAGAGCACTTTGATCTACTCAGTGACACACAGCTCACCAAAGTACAGCCAGGACAGGCCTGTTGATGGCAATGCCAGCTGCTTCTACAACTTGATGGTGTCCATCTAGAACTCCCAGAAATGAGCTGAGCTCCGTGAGTGGGAAAGGAGAATGCTTTGTGATGACCCAACTTGGAGAAACCCTACATTCACTACTTCTCCCCTGCATCCTTTGAGGGCCAAAGATCTGGCTCTCTCTTCTGAAAGCTAACTACTTCCCCATGACGTCATACTTCTAGCTCATCTGCCACTCTGCTCTAGGGCTCATCACAGCCCCACCAGAAGATAAGTGTGAACAAAGCATGTATTGCCCATCTGCTACATTTGAATAGTTTCCTAGTATCCAGAAGTGGGATGCTCCCAGGATGCACTTGCAGGGGTTGAAGAAGATCTTAGCAGCTGGTTGAGTAACCCTCACTGTCCTGTCATGCCCTTTATAGTCATTTCTACAGCAGACAGGCACAGCTACTTGGCGGGAGGGACCCTGCAGTGTTACTCCTGGGAGTGAAAGGAGACTTTCTCATAATTGTTCACTTTGGACAGACATCTCTCTATTTTCTGGCTCCTGTGTTCTGGGGGCTCTATGACATCAACACTACCACCTAGCAGCCCTCCAGCTCACCTCTCCAGTTTTAACATGCTATTGTGAGTCCCTAGAACATAAAAGATTTCTCATCTTTTACTTGATTTTTGTCACAACTTAATCAGTTAATAGAAAGCAACAGCATACCGGTATTTTAATATAAAACCCAAAGTCTAGAGCGGTATCAAGGCATATCCAACCATGGTAGATCCAGCAGCCCTGACCTCAGTCTACCTTCCTGAAAGCCTTGGGGGAAGCTGAGGGCAGGCTGATAACTCACCAGGCACGCCACGAGTACAGCATCACTGCTGTTCCTCTCGGATGGGGATCTGCAGAGCTCAATGAGGCGAGACATACCTGCACAAGACACAAAGAGAATGTCACAGCTGGGTTAGAAAAGCCTGGCCAGGCTGACCTAGAGGTGCTGGCCAGCATCACCCACAATATATGTTTGTGCCAGTCTTCAGAGGAAACGCTGAACCCACCTGGAGGAATATTTTCAGGAAACTTTCTACTTTCTGCTCATGGGCGAGAAAAGTAAAATGTCAAAGCCAAACCCACAAGTGCCAGAGTGCTGGCTTGGGCTGATCTTTGGTAAATGCTGCAGACATGTTGCCCATTTCTCTGAGCAAGGATTTGGGAGTATATACTTCCAGCTTTACCAGCATAATGTTTAACCTTCATACCTGTGCACTGGGACCTGTAGCTTGAGTTTTCCTGCCTTGCCCACAGTTAGGACAAATCTCTGTCACCCGCCAGTCCCACAGCCGCTCAGACCCAACCAAGTAAACACAGAGATTTATATTGCTTACAAACTGTATGGCCATGGCAGGCTTCTTGCTAACTGTTCTTATAGCTTAAATTAATCCATTTCCATAAATCTATACCTTGCCACGTGGCTTGTGGCTTACCGGTGTCTTCACATGCAGCTTGTCATGGTGATGGCTGACAGTTTCTCTCTCTCAGCCTTCCACTTCCCAGAATTCTTCTCCTCCTTGTCCCGCCTATACTGCCTCCTGCCTGGCTACTGGCCAATCAGTGTTTTATTTATTGACCAATCAGAGCAACAGATTTGACATACAGACCATCCCACAACAGGGACCTCACAGCTATGTATTTCTCTAATTGGCTATATCATTCAGAAAATACACTTTAGCTAAAATTATAGAAAACTATAGGCCCCATTAACATTTCCTAGGGATTTATTGGGAAAATGTTGCCACAAGCCACAAAAAGATACATGTCCTTGCTAAAAACATTCTTCAACCCACCCATAAAGCAGGGACTGTTCTGTCTACCAGATATACTTTGAGCATCACTCTCATAATTCCGACATGTAGATCATTCTGTCTGTCATCACTCTGTGCTCAGGGCTGGTATTATATTCCTCTAGAACAGTGGGATCTCAACCTTCCTAATACTACAACCTTTTAATACAGTCCCTCATGTTGTGGTGACCTCAACCATAAAATTATTTCATTGCTACTTCATAACTGTAATTTTGCTACTATTATGAATCATAATGTAAAAAACTGTGTTTTCAGGTGGTCAACTCCTGGGAAAAGGTCATTTGACCCCCACCAAAGGGGTCATAACCCACATGCTGAGAACCACTGCTTTAGAACTTAGCAGAGAATGGAGGTTCTGGAAATATTTAGGCAAATAGGAAGCTAACAATGATAGAGAGAAATAATGGATACTCCAATGGCAAGTAAGCGAACTAGTGAATAAACAAATAACCCAATCAATGAATTACTGAGTAAATAAACAAATGAATGGAGAATAAGTAAATAAATGAGTACATAGGTGTGAAGGAAATAGTTGGGTTCTGAATGACAAGGAATCTGCAGTTGAGTCAATATCCTGGTTAACTTTATCTCTTGTTACAATTTAGACTAGGGGCTATCCCCACAGTTTCTACCCCACATGTCCCAGCACACAAAAGAGTGGGGTTCACCCCAGTTAGCCCTAATATGCTGCCCACTGACACCACCATGAAATCACAGCTACTTCCATCCTAAGCTCCCCGTTCCATTCCAACCCCAGGCAGCATCACTTACAGCTGAGCCGCACGGCCTCCTGGGCTACATCCGGGTCTCGGCAGAGGCGGGCCAGCGTCACTGCAGCCTTCTGCTGTACCCTTTCACAGGCTGCCACTTCAGCAGCAGTCCCAGACCTTGGCTTCTCAGACAGCATGCCCATGATGAGCTGGACACCTGGGCAGGAGGCAACAGACAATTTGGGCAGTGTAGACTCATTCCCAGTATCAAGCTTTCCTAGTGCGGCTAGCTGGACAGATGGAAGAAAGGCTTAAGCAAAGGCTTGGGGTAGGGGAATCTCAAACAGAGGTGGAAGCTGGATATGGTCGCCTTTTTCTTCTCCTCATCCAGGGGGATGTGTCTGATTCTAGGCACCACGTCACTAAAAACATCTAGAAGACATTCTCACTTTTTAAAGCACCATTATTGGTTTAATGGGTTATCTCACACTGTGTTATATGCACACTGTGTTATATGCACAGTAAATGCTCAGTCCCCTCAAACCTCACAATGGCCTCATGGGCATGACCATGGTAAATCTACTTTGAGGTCCAGAGCAGGGTGAGCCTCTTGCCCAGAGCACACAGCACATGAGGGTGCTAGGTGGAACTTGGATGACTGGTCCCATTACCTTGTCACCTCTGATGGGGCTGCATCTGAGACAGGCCAAAGGTGCTGAGTCCCATGGCAGCAGGTGTCTCAACTTTAGGCTGGAGAACCACTAGAGCAAATGCATTCACAGTGGGAGTGCCAGGTTGAGGCTGCATCTAGTTCACTCAGGAGCCTCCTATCTCCTCCCTAAACAAGATCTGTCTCCTGATTGTTCTATAAAGTATACCCATAACCATGTCACTAGCCTGTCTTTGCCACCCTTTCTGAGGGGAATGCCCCTTTTCCTCTTATTCTCCAATATCTCCCATCTACAGGTTTGCAGCAGCAGCCCACCTTCTGTGTAAGCTGCCCCTCCCCCCACCACCCTTAACTAGACATGATCAAAAGATATGCTTTACTTTATTTTGTGGCTTCAAGAATTATGTTGCATGAGAGTTGATGATTTCCATAAAAATCTAGATTTCTGATTTCTAACATTTATCTTCTGAATTGACAATAGTGGCCCCATATACATTCTATATGGCCAGCAGCTTATTGTTGTTGTTAATTTCTACTCTTGTTTCGTATTAAGACAGGGATGTACTATGTGTCTCAGGCTGGCCTGGAACTGGCTATGTAGCCGAGGCTGTCCTGGAACTGGCTATGTAGCTGAGGCTGGCCTGGAACTCAAAATCCTCCCACTGCAGCCTCGCCATCTTCAGTTTACTATTATTAATGAGATCAGGCTAATCCTTGTCCACCTCGTCTATTTGGCTGTGTCTGGATCCTGCAAATGGCTCTACATTTACAACCTGTGACTTAGTAATGGGCTCTCAGAGCCCAGACTATTTAACAGGGTTTTCCTTTATCAAGACCCAGGAGTCTCCTGGAGGCTTCTAGTGGCCTCTTGGTATGTCACTGCCATTTGGATCCCTCAAATCCTGTTCTACTCTGACAAATACTGTCTTCCTTAAACTCTCTCTCTGTGAAATCCAGTACAGGGCTCATCCTGGGTCAGACACTGCCCTGACACTCTTCATGGTTATCCTCACACTCTCCAGAGAGCAAACATTGCTGTTCTCACTTTTCAGAGGGAAAAGAGAGAGGCCATATTGTTCATGCATAAACAGCCAGAATTCCAGCCCACCCCGTACGGCTCTGGTGTTCAGATGCTACTACCCTCCTGCCTCCCTCTGTGACTCTGCTATCTCATACATCAACACTCCAGCCAGGGCAGGGCCTCACTATGGACAGGAAGAGCCTTTAGGACAAAGGCCCTGGGGGCTCATTAAACTCCATGTCCCCGCTGCCCAGCACAGTGCCAGGCACACGGTAGGTTTTCACCACTGTGGACTCAGTGAGTGAGTCAACAGCACTTGGTGAGCCACAAAGCACTCTCCAGATGGCAGCTATCCCAACCTCAAAGGCACAGGCAAGTGGCAGCCTGCTGTCATCAGCCACTTCAGCCAAGACTCCAAGTGCTGAGGGAGGAGAATACAAGTGACACCACGCAGCCTCTCCTCTTGGCCTCAGCTGGCTCGGCACAGTTTCTCATTATTAGCTCAATCTCAGGAAATTAACACAAAATGGTGTGTTTCAATTAGTCCCGGGGAACGGGCAAGTGCATGTTTGTTAAGACAGCAGGGCAGCCTGGGGGAAGGGACTTTAGGAGAGCAGAGGTACCCAGGCTCCCAGCTCACTCTCATTAGTGTCTCAGGTCTCCAACTGCTTGCTAATTGCTCCCTTATTCCTCAGTCACAGGAAACTCCAGCCACCCCGGCTCTATTCCCAGCTGCAAGGCAGCCACCTTGTCTTTGAAAGAAACTGCTTACATCAGCCTTCAGGCTGACAAGCCCAGGTTCCAACTCTCCTTGACCATGAACGCATAAGGTAGAACAGAGGGTCAGTTGGAAGGGAGATTCCCTCGGAGAGTGGTGGGGGCAGCCCAGCGGCCCTCTCCTCCTCCTCACCTCCACTCTTTCCCATACATTAGCTTTCCATGGAGGCCAAATGGAATAATGTGAATAAATAGCAACATCTCCTCACTTGGGGACAATCTTGCCCCCCTCCCTGCCTTTTTGTCCTCGTGCCACTATCACAACCTGGCATTATCTTTTTTGTTTTCTATCTCCCACTAGAATTGAAGCCTATGAGGGCAAATGAGCATTCCATCTTTGGCCAGGTTATACACAGAATTCTGTGTGTTTATGTGTGTGCTCGTGCATGCACGTTCATGTATTTGTGTGTGTATATGCTCATACAGACATAGAAATGTATGTATATTTATATATCTGCACATAGGATTTACACAAGCATGAAGGCATGTGGTGCCGTATACCCTGATAAGCCACAGGGCATGCCCAGACATACCATTCTCCTGAATGATGTCGGAGGCACACTGCTCCAGCACAGACATGTTTGCCAAGATGGTCACAATCTGGAAAATGGAATTGAGAAACTGTAAAACAGACACGCACAATTCCCAGGGTCCTCTCTGAAGGCAGGTCAGCTGGGGGCTGCAGAGTGTTCCTCCAGCCTGGCTCCCTACTGTAATCTGCCCATCCTTTCATGGTATTGTCCTCCGTTCTCATGGGCTCCTGCCACCCAGATTTCAGTTCCAGTGGCTGCTGCCCATTCATCAGTGGGTGGCTCTGAAATGGTTGTCTGGGGGCCCCACAGGGAATGAAGTTGAAGCCCAGCTGTTTGGATGCAGGAACCCTCTTAGCCTAACCCCTAAAATCCAGACAAAAATAGCAGGTTCCTGGCCCCTTATCTCTTCTGTTCTGGCTTGATCTCCTGACTCTTTGATCCACCTTTAATTAGGTTCACCTACGTCAATTTCCTTTCCTGATACTGACCTTCAAGGTGAAATGAAAAAAGGCTCAGCTCGAGGCAAGAGATCATACACAAAAGGTAGATTCTGATGAGAAAATTTAACTTAGCCACACTTTACAAGTCTGTGGTCTACAAGCCTCAATTACAGATCACCACTGGAGGACTTTGTCATTAATGATAAGATACTGACATTCAGTGGATATCCAGGATTGGTTACAGTCAGGTAGGTTATAGTTACAGGCTTTAACACACTCTAGTCCCCCATGGCACGATAAAGGAGTCTCACTGCACAAAAATGGAATAAGGAATATCCAACAAGAGACCCAAACTATAAATGATGTAAAGAATAAAAAAATAAACAAGCTAATGTTGTTGGTTGTTTTTACTCTTTGGTTCTTTTACTCTTTGGGGCCCCACCACCCAGCTCCCAAATAAATACACACAGAGACTTATTATTACTTATGAATGTCTAGCCTTATCTTGGCTTGTTACTAGCCAGCTTTTCTTAAATATCCCATTTATCTTTTGCCTCTTAGTTTTTTCCTTTTCTAACCCCTGTGTATCTTACTTTCATTCTTACTCCATGGCTGGCTGGATGGCTGGATGGCTGGCACCTAAAATACTCCTCTTTTTTTTTTTTTTCTTGCTCCTTGATCTTTTTTTCCCTTCTATTTATGCTACCTACCAGCCCCACCTATCCTTTCTCCTGCCTTGCTATTGGCCACTCAGCTCTTTATTAGACCAATCAGGTGTTTTAGACAGGCAAAGTAGCAGAGCTTCATAGAATTAAACAAATGCAACATAAAAGAATGCAACACATCTTTGCATAATCAAACAAATGTTCCACAGCACAAATTAATGTAACACATCTTAAAATGATATTCCGCAACAAGCTGAGGATGGAAGTGTGGGTACTATCAACAGAGATAGTCTGTAATAGTGTTCCTAAAAGAAACTACATGGTGGAAATGTGCCTGTCTCTACAGAAGCAGAGAGCATGCAGATGGCAATCAAAATAAATAGTAAAATAAAAACAGTATTTCTTCCAGGTGTGAGCCCATTCCCCAGACAGCTTCTTTCAAGCTGGTGGGATGGTCTGAGCAGGAGCCATGCTCCAACTCTGAGATGGCAGTGATAGTGTACAGAGGATAGCACAGGAAGCTTCAATCCTAAGCATGAATGGTATGCAAAGTTTGCCAAGAAAGAGCATTCACTGAATTTTAACTGGTTTAATGTTAGCATATTATTGTCCATAATAAACCATCTAAAAGATCTCTCAAACAGAACAGAAAAAGTGCCATAATAATAGAATATCTATCTCTCCCTCTCTCTCAATACATGTTGACTATGGAGACAGATCTATGCGTCAGCCCCTCCCCACTCAGACCTGGTCAGGGGCTGGATGGGTAAGTAATGACTAGAGTGAGATGTTGGGAGAGCGCAGGGAAACACCTCAAAAACCTAATTCTGAAGTCAACTGCAATGCCCAGGGTTTCATGAAAGGAGTGGTAGGTACATATTGAAAGTTCTTTTACCCCTATTTCAGAATAGGAAGTATTTGTGGGCTCAGTAGAAGAAGTTAGAGAGAAAAGATAGGTTATAGATACAGCCCTCAAATGGAAGGTTCCCCAAGAGCCATAAGGTGAACAGTCATAAGAGAGACACAGGGGTCAAGTCAGATTGTAGTGCATCCGGCTCTCTTTGGGCTGTTAGTAACACCAAGAGCACAGCCTGTTCTGACCACACAGGGGCTGCCATGCCCCACCCTTCAGCAGACAGACATTTCTGAATACAGACTCTCATTTAACCTGTACATTCATGAAGAAAGGAAGGAAGAGAGGGAACGAGGAAGGGAGGAAGCGGAATAAAAGCTTTGTCTTCAGCAGCGGCTTCATTATATGGCAATCATTAGCTGAGTCACAGGCACCAGGTAGGTCTTTGTGTTGGACTAATTTAGATCCTGTTAATGAAAATTACTTCCTCCTTACAGAGCCTGTACCCCATGTGGTTTTCTGAGGTGCAGATGAAGTAATCAATTAAGCACAATTTGAATAAATGCCAATTATACCCTGCTTGGAGTCTCCCTTTTGAAACACACTTGTATGCACTGTGATAGAGAGGGGAGAGAATCCAATGTTTTCACCTAGCAGTTAGTAAGTCCCACAACTGCAGTTTTAAGGACAGCTGGTTTACCTGGATGGAAGCAAGCTAGCAATGCTATCAGGATATGGAATGCAGGAGTCAGATCCACAGTTTCTCCTGACCCAGACTTATTCAACTGATGCAAAATCAAGGCCTGTTTTTCATGATCTCTCTGTAGTTACCTACTGAGCACAGAGGACACTGGCCTCAAGAAATACCCTAGATGAGAGGTAGTGTAGGCTTAGATCCTGGCTCCATCTCTTGTTATCCACATGACTCTAGCAATGGTACCCAAACTTCTGTGCCTCGGTTAATGAAAGGGTATATGTTTCCTATTGCTGCTATAACAGATTACTGCAAATTTAGTAACTTAAAACAATTTTATTATCTTGCAATGCTGGAGCTCTGAAGTTTTAAACAGATCATATTTGATTAAGGTGCACAGGCACACACACACACATACACACACACACACACACACACACACACACACACACACACACACACATGTTAATTCTAGGGGCTTCGCACACACACCCCTGCATGTGTTAATTCTAAGAGCTTCTGGGGAGAACCAAATGAATGGTAATCTGTGTGGCACACACTTTCTCTCTCACCTATGCTGGAGAGATCGTTTAGTGCTACCAGAGTCTGGGCTCAAGCATCCAAGTGATAAGTTGAGAAAGCCCCAGGCTAAAGGAGAGACCCACAATTGCACACAGGTACATGCATCTGCATATACATGTCCATACCCCCACATATTTAAGTAAATGGATAAATAAACAAACAATTATTTTTAAAAGACTGTGTACTTTATATATCCTTCAATTTGGGGACTGCATCTTCAACCCAACTTTTCCATCTAACTCTTTCCACTCAGCCCACAACATTTATTGTCCCAAAATGAGAGAAAATGTCCCAAAAACATTGTCAATAATGAAACCCTAGCCATTTTCTCTAATTCTGGTCCTCCTCACTCCTCACATAAAAGCATGTGTCATTACATTGGACCCACCTGGATGAAATTCCTAGGTTAAGAGCCTTAATTAATCACTTTGTGCAAAATCCCTTTTGCTACGTACAGTAAGTTATTCATTGATTTGGGGGAATAGGAATGGGCATCTCTGTGGATTGTCATTTGGTATAAGCACCACAGGAGAGCAAGGTAGAGAAAAATAAGTCATAAAACTATTATAAGCATTCATGGTGTCTTGCCAATCACCCAGAACACTTGTTAAATTAAACAAACATAGCTGGGTGGTGGTGGCACACGCCTTTAATCCCAGCACTGGGGAGGCAGAGGCAAGCAGATCTCTGAGTCTGAGGCCAGCATGGTCTACAGAGTGAGTTCCAGGACAACCAGGGATACACAGAGAAACCCTGTCTTGAAAAACAAAAAAAACAAACAAACCAAACCAAACACAGCATGCCTCTAAGAGGCAGGGCCTGAAAGGACCAGACCTTGAATGATTTATTCAAGGAACACTAGCAATGTGACAGCCACATGAAGGGGCTGAACACTGATGTTACCAAGAGGTACTGGGAATGGAGATCACCTCAAGGGAATGAAAGGTTTCATATTTGGAGGACCCTGTGGTGGTTAAAATGAGTATGGTCCCCATTCATCTATTTGAAGACTTGGTCCCTAGTTGGTGGAACTATTTGAGAAGGAATAGGTAGGATGGATATGTGGCCTTGTTGGAGGAGGTGTGTCACTGGGGTGGGCTTTGTGGTTTCAAAAGCCTGCACTATTCCCATTTAGCTCTCTCTGCCTCACACTTATTGATAAAGATGTGAGCTCTCAGCTACTGCTCTAGCACCAGGTCTGCCTGTCTGCCGGTTGCCATGTTCCCTGCCATGATAGTCATGGACTCTAATTCTCTGAAATCATAAGCCTCAAAGAAACTCTTTCTTTTACAGATTGCCTCAGTCATGATGTGTAGATGTAACTAACCATCTTATTAAATAAAAAACACAGAAACAATGTAAAAGAGAAAGCCGAAAGGTCAGAGCTCAGAGCTAAAATCTCACCCTTCTGCCTGCGGTGTCCCAGCTTCCCGAAAAGAGACCTATTTCCTGTCTGTTCGTCTATTTATAGTATTTTGTTCTGCCTTCTCATTGGTTGTAAACCCAAACACGTGACTGCCTCATCACTGTCTGAATGTACAGCCCCCTAGGTCTTAAAGGCATATGTCTCCAATGCTGGCTGTATCCCTGAACACACAGAGATCTATGGGATTAAAGGCGTGTGTCACCACCGCCACACTCTTGCTATGGCTCTAATAGCTCTGACCCCCCGGGGAACTTTATTTATTAACATACATTCAAAATCACATTTCAGTACAATTAGATTACCACCACAATGATGTTTTTACCACAGCAATAGAAAACTAAGGCAGAGCCCTTCCTAGCTAGAAAACATCCAGTGCCTTCTGTGGCATTCTGAAATCATCTTTCAGTTGGCATACAAAGACCATAGGAAAACTGAAGTAGATAGCAAATTAACCCAGACCACCAGGGGATCCCCATGTCACTAGTTCAAAAATAAGTGTTTCTGATTGGTAGGAAGTGGGTTGGTTAGTCTTCTAATATCACACAGAGGAAAAATGATCATCTTGGGCTCCCCTAGAGCAGGTGGTCCAGAAACCCTTGCTTACAGGCAGACATGACAGCAGAGGCTGTGTCACATCCCTAGCACTCTTAACAGTCACTCTGACCATACCTTGACTCCACCAGCATCCCTCCTCACCCTGAAGATTACAGTGCATGGAAAACAAGAGAAGTATGTCCAGAACACTCATCAGAGGTAAGTGGTCTGGCCTGACAGACCTTATGACACAGAACACCTGGTATACATCTAACAGCAAATCATGGGTACTTCTATGTTGCCCAGGGATTCAGACCAAAAAAAATCCAATGTTCATAAAACTGTAATTAACATTACTCTTTAATCAGAAGCTAGCCAATGATGTCAAGCATGGCTCTGGAATTCCCTTCCTCTTCCTCCTCCTCCTTCTCCTGCTCCTCTTTCTTCTTTTCCTTCTTCTTCTTCTTCTTCTTCTTCTTCTTCTTCTTCTTCTTCTTCTTCTTCTTCTTCTTCTTCTTCTTCTTCTTCTCTCTCTCCCCCACTCTCATGATGTGTGTGTTCATGTATGTATGCATGCATGTGGAAGCCAGAGATTGATCATTCTCCACCTGTGTATATTGAGTGGTCTGCCCTGAAGCTAGGGGTTCCATGGACCCACTTGTCTCCTCCTTCCAGCACCAAAACTGCAGGTGTATGGATCTTTGCTCAGCTTTTATGTGGGTTCTACAGATCTGAATCAGGTTCTCACACTTGGGCAGCAAGCATTTTACCAAGTGAACCATCTCCCCAGCTCCATCCAGCTTATAGTACTTTTCAACCTTACACACACACACACACACACACACACACACACACACACACACACCCCTAGCGTGTGTCCACACACAACCTGAAGCCATACATGCCACCCATTACTTCACACCATACAACATTCCCCACTGAATTAACTGTATTTCCTAGCCATCCATTCTTGCCCTAAATTAGGCATCTCCATCTAGACCATCCCAATCTATCCTATTATAGTAACCTACCCCACTCACTACTGAGTATCCACTTTGGTTCTAAATGTTTTATGAACACCATCCCATTTAATCATATAAGGGCCAGAGGAGAGAAGAAATGTTATTATCTGCATTATACATATGAGAAAATTGTGGCTTAGAGAGATTAAGAGATTGGTCCAAAGTCACAGAGCTAGGAAACAACAGAGACAGAGCTCAAGTGCACCTAAGCCCAAAACTTGTGTTGTTTCTACTCTTATTTACACACATGGCAGAGACTTGGAAACTACAGAAGGCTTTTGAGACACAGGTCACTATTACAACTCCCAGTATTTTGCATTCCTGATCAATGGATTTCTGATAAGTAGCATAGATACTGAAGTCACAGAAACAATATAAAATGTGGTCATTCTAAAGTACCAAACAGACTACGAATGTCTACAGAAATGTAGGCAGCATCTACCTCTGTGAAAGCAGTTCACAGACAGGTTTGTCACATTTCTGTTGTAAATACCCTCCACTTCAGAGGTGATAGACACTGCTTGTGCAAGGTCGTAGAGGCTGTCCTTCCCTGCCCTATTGTGTCTGTGGTTAGCTCCCTGCACGGCATGGCCTCTGTATAACACCCCATGGGTGTGAAATCATGGGACCATGAAGACTGCTACTTGAACAGGGTCTTCTTTTACTTTTTAAATTTTTTTAATCTTTTATTCTTTTTAAGATATGGTCTTAGGTTGGCTTGAAACCCTCTAAGTAGCTGAGGGTGACCTTGAACTTCTGATCCTCCTACCTCTACTTCCCAAGTGCTGAAGTTACAGGCATGCACCACTGTGCCCAGTTGTAGGAGTCAAACTCAAGGCTTTGTGTATAGGAGGCAAAAATTCCACCAACTGCACTACATCCCCAGCCTAGGACAATCTTCTTAATGCTTGATATCCAGATGTAACCTGTGCTATCTTCCTCTAGATTAGTAGAAGCAGATAGAAAACCCCAGATCCATGGCAATGTTCTTGGGTCTATACCCAAGGGTGAGCATAGAATGGGCTTTGCCAGTGAGGCTTTGCCTTGACAAATTAAGTGGAGTTGGCTTGCCTAGATGATGGAGGAGTTCTCACTGTCCAAACAGAGGTTCACTAAGTACATATATAGCCAAGAGCAGGAAGCTTTGCACAGCGTTGGCGTCACTGGCATGCTCATTACCGGAAGCCTCACACAGTATTTAATTTCTTAAGTATTTCAGGGGGCGGTGAGCACTTCAGAGCCCAATTCATCTTCTTTGTCTTCATTACAGAGAGCCCTCTGATCACCTTAATCGTCCCTCTGCCATAGCAAAGAGCCATTTGTTTCTTTAATGGGTATGCTCTCTCTAGCTAAGTGGCTGCTCAGAGCCAGGGCAGAAGGTGAAGCCATCCTGAGGACAGCAGGAGATGTGCCAGGCTCAGGCAGGGGGACAGGAAAAAAAACCCTCTTGAATCCCAATGCAGGGTGAGTGTCCCCTTGCCTCCTATTTAACAATATCCCCACTCCTATGAGGTACCCTCAGTGAGACTTCATGGGGAGGGGGAGCTGCCATTCCTCATAGTCAGGTAAGGGACTGTGCAGAGTCATGGGCCATTCACACTGGAAGCAACATCACATTCTACACACAGGTTCTCCCTCGGTGCTGTGTACAGTGTTAGCTCCAATGGGACATCCACTCACTTTACAGCATCTTTGTGCCAGAGTCTATACTAAGAGTCTGCATTCACTAGTTCATCTGATTCCTTCATCGACTCTGTAATTATGTACACACATTTTACAAATGAAGAAAGAATAAATTGCCCAAAGTAACATGATTATTTACAGCAAAGATCTGCTGTATCCATGTCATCACCTGTCTCCAAAGGCCTTGTTCTTATTGTGTCCCGACTGGATCTCATCTGACATGACCAGAGTAAGCCTAGGGTAGGGCACTTGAAGGTGAAGGTGCCCTAAATCATGTGGGAGAAAGGTTCAAGAGGAGGCACCTAGCTAAAAGAGACATACAATGAAGACCAACATGGGGTAGACCCTCCAGCCCTGTGCCCATAACTAACACCTAGAAGAACTATAATAGGCACTGAGTATCAGAAGCCAATCAATCAGGCAAACGCTAGGCCTGTGTGAATGTGATCTCTTCCTGTTCCCACCCTGACTATTTGTGGGCTTGTCCTACTCCAAGAGGTAAACTGTAGAAGTCTGGGCCTCCCTAGGCTTCTCACCTGGTCCCGAGTATAAGGTGTGTCCACTCTCTGCTTATCACTGCAGGCTTCCAGGAGGACACGGATGGCATTCAACTGTAGAAGCATCTCACAGGCCATTTTGTCAAAGAAGGTGATGTTGGCAAGGGCCGCAGAGGCCAACAAGAAGACTTCCCCCGATGAGGCCTCTTGGCACAGTTCTGGATAGTGAAAAGGAAGAAACAGTTCAAGGCCAAGGGTATGCACATGACTGATCTCCCTTGATCCCCACAATAGCTCTGGGAGACTATTGGGTGGGAGTCTTGATACTGGTTTTGGAGATGAACAAATTAGTTACTAAGAGAGAACTGTGCCATCTGCATAGATAGCAGAACTGGGATTGGAACCACTGTGTGTGATACCTGCTCACCCATAAGTATTTTATTGAGTGAACCCTAGGTCCTTGGATTCTTAGGATTGGTAAGATGGACCAAACAGGTCACACCTTTGCCATTGTATTACATAATTCTCTGCTAGCAGACAATAGAATGTGAACCTTTAAAAGTTGATATAAATAATTACCAATTCTGATAAATATGAGAAGGAAAACAGATAATTGCTAAGGCAGAGAATAAACAGGACCTGTTGGATCACATAAGGACAATGTCTCTAAGAATGTGGCTATAAATCTGAAGCCTCAAGAGAGGAAAGGAGCCAGTCATGAAAATATTTGGAGGAAGGATTGTTCTAGATGGGAGGAGTAGCGTGTGCAGAGGCCATGAGGCAGGAAGACATTCCCATCTCTCCAATGATGTACATTAGGATGTTAAATTTGCCTGAAGGAAGAGACTGAAGTTAAAGCAGAGACTCTGCTTTCCAGCCACCCTTCTGTATCTCCTTTTGATCTTAGATGGCAAAGGTCGTGTGGCTGCAGAAGTACTACACAAGCTCCTGGGTACCATGGCTCTCTCTTCAGTTCAGTGGTTACGATTCAGTACTAATTGAATGTCCCCACCTGCCATTTGTAATTGTGCTAAGGCCTTTTAGAAGGACAGTGCCTATCCCTCCATTACCTTGGCCATCACAGAACTTAAAACAGATGGCCACCTCAAGAGTCACAAGAGGCTCTGTCCATGGTGCTGCTTGTCCCAATGGCCCAAGCTTCCAAGTCTCAGTTCTAACTTGGGTTACCAGTCAGGATGTGACAGGTCAAGCCCTGTCCTATATGTAACACTTCTACAGAGACAGAGAAAGGAAGGCCACACTCCAGAAAATAGCCCAGAAGAGGAAGAAAGTCAGAGACAAAGATGAGATAGGCCCCATGCTGGTTGATTCTTCAGAGTTCTGGTACTGCAGCTGGTATCTTCACAGATGGAGCTCTAGGTCCCCCTAAAGTGGGATGGACAAGAATATCAGCCAAACACCTAAGGTCTTCTTTGTGCTGTGCCACTGCGTTTGGACCCATTCTCAAGGGAGAAAAGGATATGTTCAGGTATGGAAGTTCAGTCCCACGGGAGCAGCCATGGGTACAATTTCTTGAGCATTTACTCTGGGACAGGAGCTGCTTTAAATTTCCACATCATTCAGTCATGATCCTTACAGTAATCTAATTTTGTTGTGACTTTATAAATTAAATACCTGAGGCTGTGATTTGCTGAGATCTTATAGCTAGTAAAGAACAACTCTAGGCCAACCTGATTCCAAAATCCCTATGTTTTCTATACTTCAGATTGCCTCTTCTTTCAACCTCTTGACTCATTCTTTATGATGCCCCCGTAGATATAGGTTTCAGTTCTATCGGAGAGGTAATGTCTACTACCTCTGAAGTTTTCTGTTCCCTGTAGACCAGCCCAGATGTGACCAGCAAACATATAGGTCTCATCACCCAGGGCTAGGACCACAGATTAGCCAAGTAATTAGAAGTCCCTCACAGCCAATGCTCCCCTCATCCCCTGACTGGGGAAAATCACTGGGGGCATCTGACCCCCTCCAAGCTCACCTCTCTATATCCAGGCTTTGGTATGAGACCACTCCACTGCTAGATTTGTCCCTAGGTATAAATGCTGCCCCTTGTCCTCATGCTCTTGCCGGTGATGCTGACACAACGATTATTAGCACAGCCATCTAAGTGCCTTTTAATTTTGCTGCACATTTATTGGAACTACAGTCTGAGTCACCTGGGATGTGTTAGGGAGATTAAATTGAGGATTCCAGTGACTCATTTTTAAATGTTTCCAGGGAATGGCAAGAAATTGGAGGGCTATTTCCCACCAAAGAACAGAGCTCTGGCATCTTCCCAGAAGATATATCCCATCTGCTGACTCTGAGAGTGGGCTGGACAGTGCATCTTCATGGGGATGGGTTAAATACAAAGGCTCTCCTTCTCCATGGATAAACACAGTCTGGACAAAGAAACAGGAATGGGCAGGTAACAAATGTGAAGGGTTGTTTAGATATACACACTTTGGCTGGTTTATTATTTGGGAGAGCTACACAGCCTGGCATTTAGTTCTTATCTTAAAATGTGTCAGCCTCCCCCACAAGGCAATAATCAACTGCAGTTCACCTAAGTCTGTCCACATTCAGTCTGTGCATGTGCTCCTCAGCTTGTCCTAGAGCCTCTTGTTTTCTTCTTCCATCAAGCTCCCTTCAAGTCATTTCTTTCCTGCCAGACCCTGGTGGGAATCTGAGCACAAGACCCCTGGCATGGTGGATCCTAACACTATTCTTGAGCCTGAACAAAAGTTCTCACCCTTTCTGGACCTACACCTTTCAAATAGAGTAAGTCCTGGGCTTTGTGGTCTCCTGAGCTCCCTCTAGCCAGGGTTTTCTATGGATTCCATGTTTTCTTGACTTTGAATCAAGGTAGATGTCTGCTGGCATACCCATCTCTCCAAACTTGGGCCATAGGAGATCTGACCAGGGTTGACCATAAAGTCCATGTAACTGATGTCTCCTATATGCAAAGTTCTTTCTGACAGTAAAAGCCTAGAACCATAAGGCTTCTTTAGAGAAGTGGGTTGCAGTCCCTCATTGTACCTAGGAAGAAAATTGTCAAGTGAGATTTACAAGATGTCCTGGTAAGTGAGTGGCCCAATTGCTCACAATTCTATGCAGGGTTTCTGGCCAGTAGCTGTTTGTTGATGGGTAAGTGAAAAACCGGAACCCAAGCACAGCTGTTCCAACTCCTATCCAGTGTCCTACACTGTCTCTAAATGTAGGCAGCTGCAGATTTCCCAGGCCTGGTGTGGCGACTCTAAGAGCTAGTCCTAATTAATTTTCAGTTCATTTTGAACTGAAAGGACGGCTACAAAGATGGGGAGTAACAAAGGTATGAATGGAAGTGGAACTACAGACCTCTCCAAACAAGTTTCCTGGGCACTGTTACCTGGATTAGTCCTAGTTCCTGCAGTTCTAAAAAGGAAAGGCTAGAGAAAGAGTATTCTAGTTAGTGGACTATGAATCTCTCTTCTGCCAAGCATGCGTAGGTCTGAATGGGGGGGGGGTACCAAGAAGAGTCAATATGCTCATGGCCTCATGATGCAAGGCCAAATGGTGGGATGTCCTGTGGCAGGTTGTAGCAAGCTAGTTCTCTCTGGGAAGTCATTTGTGCTAATCAATACTGCTTCAGTCATTGGGTGCGATGACTGAAATTTTAGGAACAAAACCTATTGAAGTCAAAGTCTGAGTCCCTATTTGTTCTGGACTCCCTCTAAAAGGTCACATGATCCCTAACTCCTCTTAAGTTAATGCTAAAGGAGCTGTGTGCATTTCAATAGGAGACTCTTGACTACAGGGTTCCTCAAAGCCACCTCTGATCCATTACCTTTCAGCTAGTGTGACTATCTTTGCCGATTGTGAGTTTATTAAGAAGTATGTTGGAAGGCCTTCCTGATCCTTCCAGAAGACAATTGTGCTGCGGCCCTCTCACATAAGGGTTCCACCCAACCCAGGATAACTTACTGATGAGGGCCGTCACAATCTCCTCCATGTTTTCCAGGAAGCTAGTGAGATGCTGGGTGAAGGACAGATGTGGGGAGGTAACTTGAGCCACCACAGCTGCAGCCTCAGCTCGAGTGGCCTCTGAGTGGCTGTCATCAGTCAAGATGTCGGCCAAGCACAGGATACCATCCACCTGCAGATGGAGAGAAAAAACTTCCTTGTGTACCTTGAAAGGGAGGGTGCCACTGCTTAGGACAGTCATGCGGCAGAACCAGCTCCTCTCATCCTACAAGATCAACCTTCACTTTTGAGAACAGCTCACACTCCTTGTGGAGCCAGAGGATACCTGAGGATGAACCCCTTCCCAAATGACCCAAAGTTAGACATTTAAATGCCTCTGCTTTGAGCCCAGGAAAGATAAGTGACCTCCTGTGGACTTTCTAGATAGCAGACCGTAAGCCAAGTGTCTAGGGACTGACCTTGGCCATGTATCACTGAAAAATGCAGTAGAAACAAGATTTACTTAGTGATCATCTGACCTGAGCTCCAAGCCAGGCTCCATCTTTCATGCTGTGTGACTTTACATCCCTGACACTGTTCCTTCTCACACGAAGCAGAGTGTCAGGAGGCCAGGAGATGCTAAAACAGGCAATGCCTTATAGAGAAGACAAGTTCAAGAAGGGTGGGCTCCCTCCTCTCATCTTTGCCTTTTGCAGCAGGCTGAGCTCAGTGTTCTCCTTTCCCCTCTTGTCCTCCAGTGTTCCCCACAGAAGCCTTGCTCCATGGAAGCCTTGCTCTCTATTCCCAATCAGAGAAGTTAAGGTCTCGTGGGACATAGATGCCAGAAAAAGACTTGTTTCCCAGCCAGACCTGCTCTTGGCACAGTAATAGGAGACACTTTTAGAGTGCCCATAGTGTGCCTGTGCCAAGTTCCACACTTGGTAGAATGTGTATGTCACTGTATCACTGCATCAACCATCCCACTGTGACAGAAAGAAAAACTTAGAAAAGATTGTGCACCTGCCCTGGATCCTTAACTTTCAGATTTGTGGGTTTGGAATTTGAGCTGAATAGTCTGCTCTTCAACACCTGCAGTTTGAAAGGGACATTAAACTTCCCTCCCAAGAAGTCACACCTGAGCATAAAGCTTGCCCTGCATCAGGAGTCAGCACATGGGCTTTAGGGGGGAAGGAGCAGAATCTTGCCACAGATAGACCATCAGTGTTCCTGCAGCTCCTCCCGGATCTAGGATGCTAAGCTGCTGAGGACCAGTGCTGGAGATAGGGCAGGGGCAAGGCAGGAATAGGGAAAAGCCTTGACTGGTGTCTGCATCCCTGCTTCTTGCTACTAGCTCTAGTGGGGCCCCAGAGCTTGCCTTTCATTTGATTAATTACCACCACCGCTGGCAGTCCTGCACCTCTCTTAAGTGGCTCTTGGGACCCGAAAAGTCCATTAGCTGTGAAGGCCATTGGCAATTTCAGACTCAAAGGAGACAAATGTGGAAACAAGAGCCCAGGGAATAGTCCACAGTAAAACCCACCTGGCTGTGCTTAATACATGGGACAAACAGCAGTCAGCCTGCCCCTGGTGGGACTGGACTCAAGCCAGGTATTTTATTAACAGGCCCTTGGGGAGAGACCTTGTTTGAGCCCACAGGGCAGCTGCAGGCCTGGAAACAGGAAGAAACCTCTCAATTGACTGGCTCACATCCCTTTTCCTCCTTCGAGCATCAGTCAAGAGTGTTACTAAGAAGTATGAGGTCCCTAATGGGAAAATATCTCCATCGATCCAGTGCCCTCAAATGTGTCTTGACTGTAGCTGCCACTGCTACCCTGGTCTCTGACTCACTTGGAACACCAGCCAGACTCAAACAAGTATGCTGCCCTGATGCTCAGCACAATTCGAGCTGGTGGTCCCAGGATCCAGTGAGACCCAAGGCTCAAATATGAACCCCTCTCCCCAGGCCAGAAGTCGGTCAGCCTGTGGCCTGTGTAAGGGCAAACCAAGTGCCAGGCCTTGTGCTACTGAAATGCTGGTCCAGGAGAGAGTGCCCCTGTGGCAGAGGAAGTGACTCTTGCCACGGATAACCATCATGGAGAGTGATTTCCCAGAAGATGCTCTACTTCTTCTGGAAGCCGCCTTTGACTTAACTCACCCACAGTCCAGCTTAGGAAGATGGTGCTCTCTGGGCTCCCATGCTCAAGAAGATACTTCTGCTATCTTCATATTTTAATGCTAAAGAATGTTGTTTCTCCAAGTGGGATTGTGGTTGCATCTAATTAACTGTGGGTTACTTAAAAGAGAATCCCTGTGCCCCTCTCAGAGCTATCCTACCATATTCACAGTTAGGCCAGGAGTCAGCTTAGTAACAGGTCCACAGAGAACTTTCATGCTACTCCAATATTAGCAACACACAATGAAGTGGTTATCTGTTCCTGTGTCTACCCGGACCCCTGTTCTGTAAGCATGAGGACCACAGCTAGTTCACTTTGAGTTGCTTGATGTCTAGAATGAGTGGGGTTTGGGGAAGATGGGGAATAAATAGCAGAAACTATCTGACCTAAAACTTGAGGGTACATTGTAGATTTATGCAAGTAGCATGATGACATTGTAAACAGGAGGAGGCTGTGAGCAAAGACTCAAAAAGGACAGCATTGGAACAGAAGCCAACTCAACACCAGTTCCAGAGATCCTTGGCCCCAGGTGATGCTTCTAGATTTCCCAGAGGACCTGTGGAGTCCTGGATATTCAAAGGACAAATTGCTCATTGTCTTGCTTTCTTCTGATAGGTTGACTGTGTTTCAAATTGCCTCTGAATTATGAAATACATCATCCCTTCAACATGGATCACATGATAGAAATTATTACAAACACATGTAGCACATATATTCATATATACTCATAAAATATATCATCTATGTAAGAGAATATAAAATATATGCTTATTTGTTTACATTTGAGTATATTGAATATATAAATGTATAAGGGGTAACATGATATAAAGGATTCCAATAATTAAATGGAAAACCATGGGAAGATCTATGTATGTTGAGTATTCAGAAATTCAAAATCTTAGAAATGGCATTAAGCTAAAGTTTCTTCTTCATCTCATCTCTGTGATCACGTACCACTGAAAAGACATCACCCTGGGTTCTGTGTTGTTGATGCCCTTGTTTTTATTAGCTCTCTGTCTAATAAACTAAGCTTTGTGGGTTTTATGACTGATATAAATGGTGCTATGGTCTATAAAAGGATTTTCTTTCTCCCTCAGACATCCCTGGGTTTATAAAACTCCTTCCTGTCACCATGTGTGCCTGTGACCCACATGTTTTCATGGCTGTATGTTATTTCACTGTGCAAATCTATGGAAATTCATACACACATTCTCCTAATGACAGTTACTTGCGTGTCTTTTGGGGTTTCCTCTATTGGACAAGTGCTGTTAAAAAACTCTTCTAAATGTCTTCTGAGTATGTGCCAGTTTCCCTGGGAGTCTTGACATAGGAACACAGCATTTGAACATCTTTACTAATATTGCTAATTTTCTTTGCCATATTGTTGTATGCTGTGGAATAATGCTTTTGTACACTGGTTTAATAAAACGCTGATTAGACAGTAGCCAGGCAGGAATTATAGGTGGGATAAGCAGATAAGGAGAAATCTGGGAAGAGGAAGGCTGAGTCAGGAGATGCCAGCCTGCCATCCAGGGAGCAGCATGTTATGGCACACAGGTAAAGCCACAGAACACATGGAGACGTATAGATTAACATAATGGGCTGAGTTTAAGTGTAAGAGCTAGTCAGTGGAAAGTCTGAGCTAATGGCCAAACAGTTTCAATTAGTATAAGCTTCTGTGTGTTTACTTGGGTCTGAGCAACTGTGGACTGGGCGGGACACAGGAAAACTTCAGCTACAGTTGTAGCAATAAAACTTACCAACACTATAGGAAGATATTTCATGTCACATCCTTCTCTGGTTTTCATATTGCATTTATAATGTTTAGTAATTTGATGATTGGATGAGCAATGTCCCCAATAGTCACTTGGTCTCAGTTGGTGATGCTGTTTAGGGTAGGTATGGAACTTTCAGGAAATGTGGCCTTGATGGAGGAATTACATCCCTGAGGGAAGGCTTTGAGGGTCTATAGTCTCACCCCACTTCCTCCTCTCCTTGCTTCCTGTGTGTAGATAAAATATGATCCCCCAGCTTCATGTTCTGGCCACCTGCTGCCGTGACTTGCCCACCACTATGGACTCTCCCTATTGAACTGAAAACTAAATAATTTTTTCTCTAAGTTTCTTTAGTCATGGTGTCTTATCACAGCAACAGAAAAGTAGCTAATAAAGACGAGGCATAAAACTGTTTTGGTTTGCTTTGGTGTGGTTTGCTTGGGCTTTTTTGTTTGGAAAGTTGGTGGACCCTGTTCATATGTCTTGATTGTTTTTATATTTGGTGGCTGTTTGTAGGGACCAGATTTCCTTGGCCCTTGTTTCTGAGGCTGGTGATTTTCCTCAGCCCATCACTAGCAGGCTGCCACACAAATTGGTCTCCATACATACCACCATCTCCAAAGCTCCAATCCAGCCCAGCTTACCACAACTCATCACCAAGAGCCACAAGCCACTGGGTTATGAGCTTTTTACCATTTACATCAATTCAGAATGTGCAGGCATTGGGGCCAGACCTATTTGTCTGAATCCTGGCTGTCTCTTAACTACTTAAACAATTTTTGTTACCTCTTTGAGACTGTATCCTAAAATTTAGGTGAATAATGCCAGTATTAGTGACTTCCATTTTTCTTACAAAATGGGTATTTGAAATATCAACTTTAAGGGAATATTTAAATTATTCAATGAGAGACTGCATGGGCAGTGCCTGCCACACGGTGGTGCCATCATTCCATCCTCTCCCCACCTGTGGCTTGCAGTTATCTCCTGATGCCTGGAGTCCCTCAATTCTGTGTGCCTCAAAGTCTCCTAATGGGGCTTCCCTCCAAGGTCCCTTTCTGCAGTCTCCTCCAAAAGTGAGAAGCTCAGCCCTCTGGGTAATGTGTCTGTCAGATTTCCTTCACTGTGACAAAATACTTGAGAAAATCACCTCACAAGGAGGACAGGGTTATCCAGGCTCCTGGTTTCAGTAGTCTCGTGGCCCTTGATTGCTTGGCCTCTTTGTTTCATCATGTACTGACAGCGCAGTACATGATGGTGGAGCATGTTACAAAGGAGGCCTGTTCACCTCATGGCAGCTTGCTGGTAAAGGCAGAGGAGAAGCCAGGGCTCCAACGTCTTCTTCAAAGGCACCACCAATGTCCTAGCTTCCTTCCATTAATCCTTACTGTCCAGTGGTTCTACCACCTCCCATTAGTACCACAGGCTTCAACCAGGCTTCTAGCATGACTGTCAGGGAGGCATTTAGGATACAAACCATAGCACTTGGTAGGTGATCCACCCACTTGTGTGGACATCTGATCACACAATCCAGAACCAAGACTTTTTAACTGGGTATCATCCATGACTGACTGGGAACAGTAAGATGCACAATCAGAATCCTTCAGCAAGGAGGCCAGCAATGCCTGGCACTACACCTGTATGTCTAATGATTGTCAGTCACTGAGTACCTGCATTGTGACCTGTGCCTAACTAGTCATCCGCACAGGGATGGTGCAGAAACAAGTGACAGAGGCAGAGACGTGGCAAGAGCAGAGAGAAACAGACATGAGAGGGTGTTGAGGGGGAGGATTACAGAGGACTTAGGTCAGTCCCTCTCCTTTGACTCCCCCTGCTGAGCGCTCTCTCTGTCTTGACCTTCTCTCCCAGGACTCCAGCATCGTTCAAGGGCTGTGTCCTCCTCAGCTAGCAGCATTTCTCTGCTCACTCTCTTAGCCTCTTCTCCTCAGCCAGATGCCATCTTCTGCTGCCACTCTGTACCATACTGCAAACTGGACTCACATCCACATGGCCTTGATGTCTCACTCTGGTGCCTCTCGGGGATAAATCTTGACCCCATCCCACCTCCAAGATGCACACCTATATTTCCAAACCCCTACTGGATCATTTTATATTTAACTCTAAAAATAATTGGTCTGGATATTCCATGAGCTTCTCAAACCCAATTTGCTCAAAGCTGGAGTGCTGTCCTCAGTTCCCTCCTGCCTACCATGTCAGACCCAGGTCAGGTCACCTGCCTCCCCAGACAGAGGCCATCTCTGTCTTCCCAGCTGCCACACTGCTCTGATCTAATGGCAATTACAACATGTGTCATCTGGTATGGTCTGTCCGAGTCACGTGCACATCCTCTCTACTTTGGGGCCCTCAGGGAAGCCAAGCACTGGATTTTCTCTAGGTCCTTGAAACCCAGCTGAGACTCAGTATTCAACAGCCATGCTACTCTGGGAGGAATGATGAGGAATCAGACAGAGAAGCTAGGAGGCGTCCCAGGCCACACAGTATAGCATGTTAACTCTGATCCTTGTATCTGAGCTCCTTGCCATGTTCCTTCCTCCATGGAGCCTTTAGGAAAGAAAGAGATGAACTGAAGCCATGGCTAGGTCAGTGGAGGTCATTCAGCTCCACTCCTATGAATGGCCTGGGAGCCTTGCCTGAGGCCACCTCCTTCAAACACTAGTCCCATTTCAGGAAAGTCTTGAACCTCTAATTGCCTATTTCCCACCCCTAGTCATAAAGTTGGTGCCAGGAGAATTATCTAATCAAAGCACTTTGACATCCTTAAAGAAACGGCTGCTGGAAGCACTTACAGATAATTAGCTCTTACACAGAGTGGGATGGGCCTGAGATCAGGTGTTCCTGGTGGGTGTATATGTGGAGATGAGGTTGGGCTGGCTGGGGTATCACCTGGATAGCAGGGCTCACAGACCTGGAGTTTGGCAAAGAGGGAGCTAGCAAATGGGGAGATTCTCACTGGGGGTCTGGAACTCATGCATCTGGGGCATTCGAGGTGAGAAAGCAATGTCAGATTTATGAGTAACATTCTCCCATTGAGTGCCCCCCCAGAAGTGTCAGGGGTGGCCGTTACACAAAAACTGAAGGAACGCAGGCTGGGTGCAAAGGCCCATCAAACAGCACTGTGCAGGTCAGCCATCGGAGTTTTGTGTTAGAACACATGCTTTGCTTTTGCTTTGTGTTTAGTTTTCAGCGAATGCCAGGGGAGCTATCTAGTGGCTTATGTAAATGCAGTGAATTATGTAAATGCAGGACAACTTGATCATGGGAGAAAATTACAAAAAGCTTCAGAGTCTGTTTGTCTGTCTCCCCCGCTAAACCTCCCATCTAGTCCATGCCAGTCTCTGCCTCAACTTACAATCTTCCTGCCGCAGCCTCCTAAGTGCTGGAATGATAGGCATGCACCACCATGCCCAGCTCCTAAGACGGCTAATTTTTTCCTTCGTGATTCTATCTACCCAAATATCTAAGACCTACAGGGAAACAGAAGATAAATGAGAATTCTGAAGAGAATAGAGACCTGTTCCTGAGTCCAAGAAGAATGGGTCAGTTCATCTAGCATATAATCAGTCAAAAGGAAAATTCAATTGTGGTTGGAGAGAAAAACAAGAACAAGTGGAAGCCAAGGACCAGGCAGAGCATCTGGTGGGTCAGAAGCAGACATCGAAGTAGGAACCAGATTGGACAATGTTCAGGACAAAGTCATAGCTTTGCTTGTGAGCCAAGGCTCCTCTTATAAAATGATGTGCTTGTTTTAGAGTTACGGTAGAGATGGCAACTCAATAAAAGCCACAGAAACTAAGCAAGCCTCCAAAAGATAACAGCATCCTCCCCTAAGCCGACATATCCAGGCTCCAGCCCCACATCTCCTGTTATTTCAAACACAAGTGGATAAATGCAAACACGACATCACAACAGAAATGGAAGAGTGGGTAGAAAGGGCTATGTGGCCCCTCTGAGGGAAATTCAGGAAGGCCAAGGGAAGAAGATGCACAGGCAAAGGAGGTCGAGAGGAGCTGAGAGAAATCATCGTGGTTTGGGAGTATAACTAGAAAATAATCTCTGTCCGCAGAGGATTTCCCTTAAAGCACATTTCAAATAGATGTTCGGAAGGCATTTGGCTTGGGGTGACTGTCCCTTGGATCAGTGTTCCTAGCCCTGTGCTGATGTGAAAGTGTCAAGTTTTCAGAAAAGTCCCACCGAGGTCCAGCTGGGCCTTGGGCTGCAGCCAAAGTGCTCAGGTCAGCGACTCAGATGATGGGTGCCATGACCCAGGGAAGCACTAAGCATTATAATAACGGCTAGGCAAACTGGCACAAGTCTTTAATCCCAACACTTGGAAGGCAGAGGCAGGTAGATCTCTGAGTTTGAGGCCAGCCTGGTCTACAGAGTGAGTTCCAGAACAGTCAGGGCTACACAGAGAAATGGTGCCTCAAATATTTATTACCTGAATTTTAAACACCAGACATTTGATTTTAATAATCTACCTTTATGTCTTTTAAAAACTCTTCATGTGAGTCTAACAGACATCAAATTGAACACCAGTCTCCTGGGGACAACTTTGGTACAAGAAAGTTTACACAACCTTCAGAGTTTGCAGAGTGGGCCTGCAAACTTACTTCCTCAGGATACACCATACACAGCAATGAAACAGTCAATGATACATCAGCCTTCCTCTGACATCAGTAGCAAGACATAGGAATCCGGCAGCAATAGCACTTCCCTCTAACGAGGTGCTAGCCAATGTGATCACACAAACGAAAGAACAGTGATTGAAATAAGCAGACCTGCCATTCTTGATACTATTCTTTACACACGGTGCAGATGTGCAGAAAAACGTGACATGTCAGAGTTCTACGAAAGTGTGTAAGTAGACTTAGCACAACCACTAGATAGAATAGCAAAAGTGTATTTTCTATGTTTTAGCAATAACATTTCAAAAATATTCATTTAAAAATACCACTTACATTACTGTAGAACATAGCTATCAATAAACATTTAAAAGATGTATAAGGGGCAAATCCTTGAAGACAGTCTATACTAAGGAGAGAAATCTGTTGTGTTCATTGGTCAGAACACTTTAATTGTTTGAGGTGTCAAGCTTATATAGAAATTTAAAGAACTCCTAATTAAGTATCAGGGGGTATTTTACAGAAAATAACAAGTTGGTTATAAAAATGAATATAGGAATACAAAGAATTGTCAATATAATATTAAAGAACAAAGGTAGCGGGCTTTCACAACTCAACACCAAATTGTATTAGATTGGGGTCTCAGTGCTATATTGATATAAGGATGGTCCAAAAAAAGATGGATAGAACGGAAAAGTAAGGTCCAGAAAAGGATTCTATCCATCACTTTGTTTACATGAAGGTATATCAACTTAGGGACAGTCTTTTCAATAAATGGTGTAGGCTCCACTGACTAATTGTGTGGGGAGAAATTAAACATTGGAACCAGGTGAAGTGAGCCACAAGTCAAAACTGTGAACAGGAAAACAACGAGCTTCCTTGGGATGTTAGCTTCGCCAGCTACACACAGCCCAGTACCATCTGGAAAGAGTCTCAATAGGAACTTTCTAGACCAGGCTGGCCTGTGGGGTGTGTCTGTGGGGATTTGTCATGACTGTTAACTGATTTGGGAAGATCTAGCTTATTTGGAGTGGCACCAGTCTCTAGGCAGGGACTCCTGACCAGTATAACAAAGGAGGAGGCTAGCTGAGAGCAAGCAAGGATTCAGCACTCTCTGCTCTTGACTGAGGATGTGATGTGACCAGCTGCTTCAAGCTCTGGCCACTGTGACACCTCCCTCCCCTGTAGTGGGTAGCCATTCCAGCTTTGATCTGGAAGTTCCAACCCCCATTAAGGCTTCGGTAACTGTCACGTCTACAAGGTGGGGCCAAGAGAGGACCCTGAAGACCTGAGATCCGGATGCACCAGTTTTCTTGGTTCCTGGACCCTGGATGCTGGAGGTAGACCGAGCAGAGTTCTCCAGAGAACACTGCCGAACTGTGCTACACCTTTCCCAGACCCTGTTAACTATCCATTCACTTGTAAGTGGAGTGGCCTTAATAATTTCACCAGTACTCCCCCAATGATACAACTGTAATCTAAAAATTGTCAACTCGAATAAACCCTTTTCCCCCTAAGCTCCTTTTTGTCAGGATGTTTTTATCACAGCAACAGAAATGAAGCAAGGACAGTACCAAATAAAATACAAGAGAATCTCCTCATGGTTTTGGAGAAAACAAGGATTTCTTAAATGGACATAAATGGCTCTCACTACAAAAGAAATCAATAAACTGGACCTTAACAAAATCAAGAATTTCTATTTATTAAATGACAACATTAAGAGAATGATAAAGCAAACTGCAGGCTGACAACATTTATTCTCACTATCTCTATCTGAAAAGGGATTTGTGTCTAGAATACATTTTAAAATTTATAAATCAATAAGGCAAGACAAACGACGCACTATTTTTAAATGAGAAAACATCTCAGACTAACATTTCACCCATAATAGAGACAACCAAATGGACAACAGGGATATGAAAACATGCTCCAAATCATTACTCATCAGAAAAACACACTTTAAAGTCATAGTAAAAGATGAGTGTGTGCCTGAGTAAGTCAGAGGCAGGGGACTGCCTCATAAATCTACAAGCAACTTGATCTGTGCTTCTGAAGCAGTCTAAGGAGAGACCCCAGCATCGCTTTGCCTGTGAATCTACTCTCCTGTCTCATGGTGCTTCCCTTTCCCTGTCTCTCCTCATTTCTGTGGGCAACCAGCAAGCCCACCACTTGCTCTTAGGGATAGATGCTGACTCCTGATCCATGATCCAAGGGCTGCTCTCTTTCCCTTCTACACTGCCAGTACCAGAATGTCACAGGAAGGGCATCCTCCTGGTCCAGTTCCACCCCATTCTGCATGGATGCTCTCAGTCTCCCACTTCCTTTTGCTGTTGGAAGCCTCATGTCTCCTGCTCCTTTCCCAGTAGTACTTCTCCACTCAGAAGCCAAATGAGAGCCCGCCCACTATTGGTAGCCAAAAGCATCACCTCTACACCAAGTCAGGTCCCCTAAGGCATAGCTTCTCTTTACCCCAGCACCAGTACTATATTCACACCCAACTTTCTATGTTTTCTTTCTTCTCTGAATCCTTTGGGTTCTAAGGAGGAAGTGGACACTGGTTAACATTTTACCCACATCTCCTCACCCCTAGTCACCACATACACAGCATCAGGAAGAAGCTTTCAAAAGGAGGACACAGGGACAGAAGGCTGCAAGTTCTGCTCTGGCATCTTCTCTGGGAACATCCCCTCGCACACCAAGGGAACAGGTACCAGATTTCCCAGCTGAGAGAGCTCAATACTTCTAGTTTTCCTACATTACACTGTGTCATACAGAGTTCCTTCATTCTCCACATGCTATTAGAAAGCTTTCCCGTTGGTATTGGGCAATGTCCTTCTGGTTTGTTAGTGAACCAATAGCCAAGAGAAGGGGTCTCGCTGCTAGCACCATCAACTGTGTTAGTCTCACCTTTCTCACATGGCTACTCATGGCCCACTAGCCCCCTACATCTGCTTGGAGATATAGGAATTTGAGCCCAGGATCTGGGGAGGGAGGGAGAGAGAAGAATCCGAAGCAAACCATGAGGGTCCAGTGTGCAAATGGGACTGAGCTCATATCCCACAGGAAGATATTCAACGATTTTATAGCCATTCTTTCCTTGTTGAAGGATCTCATAGGTTTTATATCCCACCCCCACCTGCATCCATCTGCTGCCTCCACCTCTCACAGGGTCCTGAAACTGCTGGAAGAGACTCTGCAAGACAGACCCTGTTCACCTCCCCTCAGCCCTGTGACTGGTGGTAGGAATGATGTGGGTTATGTACAGCATGCGCGCGCGCGTGCGCGCGCGCGTGCGCGCGCGCGCACACACACACACACACACACACACACACCTACCTACCTCTATATCTTCACATTACCAAACAACGTTTCCTCAGTCATGCCCAAACATCATTTACCTGCACACCTGTAGTATGTGCAAGCCATTTCCAAGCCAAAGCAGCTAGCAGAATAGTGTCCCTTGGCAGGGAAGTCCAGGCAGAGCTCTGAGTTATGAGCACCAAAGAGGCAAGAGAGCTGTTGGAAAGGAGATCAGAGCTGGTTCTGAACTTGAAGTCAACATGCAGAGGTGAAAAAAGTCAGTTAAGATGGCCTAACAGAAGCAGAGGATCCACAGAAGGGTGTGCCATACTGTACTAGAAGCATGCAAAAGACCATCACTCCAATGTTAACTCAAATGAGCTCAGATGGGTGCAAAGTTACAAGTGTAGCTAGACAGCAGCCCTAGCCCTGGATGCCGAAGAACAGGGAGCAACAGGGAGCATGCTCAGTAATCATTTGGGAGACAGGAGGATTTCCCTGCCAAAAAGACACAGAGCAGGGCCAGCTGCTAAGCCTGACCACCTAAGCTCAATCCTCAACCCACATGGTGGAAGAAAAGAAAGGACTCGCTCTTACAAGTTGTCCTTTGACCTCCACGTGTACTCTGTGACATTTGCATATGATCACTCTATCATACATGATTAATTAATTAACTGTAAAAGATGCATAACTGATTCTCTGGGGAAGCCTCGGAGATAGGGGTTTAGGACACAGATTGCAAGATCTGTCTGCATCTTTCACCTGGAGGATGATATCCCCGTATGAAACATTGGTTGTCTTGAATTTTAGACACCACCCCCAGATATATCGCAGGATATTCCTTCTGGTCCTAACTAACCCCTGGCTCTGGGGTCCAGAGCCCAGAAGTCACAACAGTTCCAGGAAAAGGCTGCCCTAGGCAACCTGACAGGGCTGCCAATGCAGCTCTTGTCCACCAGGGGCCGCTGTTGTACAGCACATGGTGTCCCACAGAGCACCCTCCACTCCGCCAACTGAATCACTTAGGTATCCAGGCTGCCAAGCAGCTTCATCCCTTCTTCAAAATCAGATTGGAACTGATTGTCAGGAAGAGGGTAGCTTCCCCGCCAGCACTTGGGACAGTACTAGCCCACCATGTCAACAGAATCCTCTGGACAGTACTGGCCCACCATGTCAGCCGAATCCTAGGAAAAAAGCAAAGGAAAGGCCCAGGGGCAGGGAAGAACTGAATTTGAATCTACCCTTTTGAGCCTTTTAATCCTCCTCGTTCCTGCCCTGGGAGACAGACTGGAAGTTAGATGGTAAGAGAAAGGAATGAGCCACACTCCTTCTCCCCTCCACAGCCCACCCCAGTCAAAACAGGCAGCTGACAGGGGACATGAGGCCCCGCCCAGCCCTGGCCCATTCCCAGGGCAGTTGAGTTCGCTGTCAGGCATGGGGGTGGAAGCCGCACATAAGCCCCTGGAGAGGAGAGGGGAGCATCTGGGATCTGCTTTCAGAGCACTCCTGTCTCTGAATCGGAGCTTTTAGAGAAAGAAGAAGGCCTAGCGTCCACAGTCCTGCTCTCCCCCACAGCTGCGCTTGAGTATCAGAACTGCCTTGCCCTAGGACCGCACACCATGGCCACAACGGCCTCTCTTGGACCTTGGAGGTGAGAAGGAATCCAGGAAGGAGAGAGGAAAAGCACAGGGCTCCCAGTTTGGCTCTGCACCTCCCACGGTCTAGCCTTGTCAGCCTCCACTTTCACTTCTGTAAAATGGAATGGAGGTGCCTACCGCTGCCTACTTACTTGAAGAGCGACTGTGAGAATCAGAAAAGGCAAAAGGCTGGGGAAAACTGGTTCATTTATTTTTAATGTGCTACTTCTGACTCACAACAACAGTGCAGAGCTCGGAGAGAGACTCCTACCAAGCGGGTAGAGGAGCCTCCCCATTGCCCCCTTGCAGCCCACCTCTTCCTGGCCAGGGTCTCTCTCTGCCTAGACCTCCCTGTCTCCATCTTCCATCCAGCCCAGAGCCTCTGCGTGAAGAGAGCAGCAGTTTCCCTGCCCACACCCGCCCACACCCTAGGGACTTTCTACTGCAACTTGAAATTGAACGTTTCTCCCTTCCCCTGCTCATCTTTAATTTCTTTATCGATCTTCATTAAACTCTCCCTTTGGCTCCAGGACAAGGAGAATCAACTCCTTATTTCACATACAAAAAAAGGGGGGGAGGGCAGGGGGTAAAAATGAAAGAATCTTATTCTGAAAGTGAGACTGTTTCTTGTCTGAGGCTAAAAGAGCAATTTCTAGAACTGTCTAGAGAGTTGGCTAAAGTTGGCTGAGCACTGGGCTCTGACCATCCCCTACTCCTTCTGGCCTTAGCCCGGCATGTTTCTGTTCTGCAGGTACCCAGCTCCTCATCTGGACCGTGTGCTCAGCTCTGATCCTCTAGTTCTGATCCTCTTTGGTCCCATTCTGTGAGCCAGCAGCATCTGGCAGGATATGTCCCACACTCAAGTACCAGCTAGAGACCCATCATATTGTTACCTCTTCCATGTTCCACTTCATTGCATGGAAGACAAAGCCAAAGATCAGAAGGAAGTAAACAGCTCCTTGGGACACTTTCTTCCTCCCCAGACTCTGAGATCCTCGGCAATGCTACTCTGCCTTGCCAGCCTTCCAGGAAAGCAGCTCTGACCTGCCCACCTCAACAGAGTGGGGTGTTTTGCTCTCACTGAGCTGTGTGATTTTGAAGCCCTCAACCCATTCTGGTCTCTGGGTCATCTTGCTCCAGTCATCTCCCAAATGTGGTCCTGAGGACATGACCATCTCTCTGGGCTCCCCTGATTCACTGAGCATGGAGCTCTTTAGAGACACAAAGCCTCACGGGTCAATGGCCAGCCACAGGTCCTTTGCATCTCTAAGACTGCTGTTCCCTGTCTGCCTTCAAGCACCTTTATACATCTACTGTGACCAGGTCTACACTGGCTCTTTGGTTCTCTTTCCCCAGGAATTGGGAAAGGAGGGAGTCTTCTCTGAGATCACAAGCCAGCTCCCACTCTATATGTACTTCTGGGTTCTCTACTCCTGGCCTTAAGAACAAGCTGCTTACCTTCTCCTCTGAGCCTAGCACAGGACCAGTGAGTAAGAGATGACTGTCTGCCAAGGACATAGGAAAAGCATGGCTGACTTCTAGAAGTGTACTGATCCTGGGTACCAAACAGTGTGGAGCGTATGGCTGAACTAAACTAGACCTCTACATGGAAGACCCCTTAGGCATTGCTAGAGATACCTATAGGTGTTGACAATTTATCTCTTCCAGCTTTGCCCCCTGCCCTGACCAACACTTTGAGCCTAGCTCCAAGGGAGCCATTCCCCCATGGACCCCATCTCAGAAGGGCCAGATCTTTCCAGGGTGGCAGAGTGAAAGAACCTGGGGTTTGGAATAAGCCAGGGATGTATTAGTGTCCATGTCCAACATCCACATGTCCACCATCATCTGAACCTCAGTTTCACCATCTATGAAGTGGAAAGGGGAAGAAGGCTGGTGCTCCAGTCCCACCCGGGTGCTCCACACTGGACTTTAACACCTCTTCTTTTAGGACAGCCTTCTCTCTCAGGCTAGACCACTTTCTCCTACAGACAGTAACCTCCCAGAGCCCAGTGTCTCTCGAAGCCCTTGCCGTTAACACTGCCCTGATCACAATCATGATTCCAGTGACTCGGTGCCACATGCACAACAGTCCCATGAGATTTCAGTGTGACCATTTCTCGGGAAAGTGTGTCCGAGAGGCTCAGGTTGTTACTTGGAGTGACTCATGAGTTCTCAAAGTTCACGGTGTGGAGGACCAAGGACAGCCTGCCTCTCCAAGTCCACAGGGCTCTGCTGCCCAGGAGAGATGGCTTCCCAGCACACACAGACGCGTGATGAAGAATGAGTCCGTGGAGTGAGTGTTAGAAAGCAGGAGGGGGCAAGTGAGGGGGCTCCAAGTAGGTGACTGGCAGCCAGAAGGAAGAAGCGGAAGTAAGTGACTTCAAGTGAGTGACTGGATGAGACCAGGTATTTACCAGTGCCTTAGCAATCTGACTTGGAGGAGAGGAATGCCCACCACACCTTTTCCTTTTGGGGTGGGGGATTGGTGATCTGGGTTAAGTCACAGGGACATTTTTAATATTCTCAGAATATCCATGAAGCATGCAAGGTAGGGATGCTGAGGGGCTTTGGGATCAAGACTTAAATCCTGCCTGTAACACTTGCTAATAATACGATGTTTGTTTCTTTGTTTGTGTGTTTTTGTTTATCTGTTTGTTTTGAGACAGGGTTTCTCTGTGTAGCTCTGGCTGTCCTGGAATTTGCTCTGTAGACCAGGCTGGCCTCAAACTCAGAGATTCACTTGCCTCTGCCTCCCTAGTACTGGAATTAAAGGTGTGGACCACAACCCTGCTTAATGATGTGACTTTTGACAAAACTTTTCACAAAAACTGCCTGAGAGTCTGGCTCCTTGTCTTTAAGCTGGAGATGTTGATAGCGCTGGGCTCATAAGTTACTGGTGATACTGAAGGTATGTGTGCATTGGAGCAGTCAGGACCCAGCATAGACCCTCACTGATGAACATCCCTTCTCTTCATCCTCAGAGAGCAAACATGATATTCAGCCAAGCCAGCCCTGGAAAAGGTGAGCTGAAGCATCCTAGCTTTTGTGAGCAGCATCAGATGGGCGCAGTGAGCTGCCTCCAGTCATTACAGCTGCAGCTTTCAGCTCCAAGCATAAGGATGCTGCTCTGTTTCTTCCTTGGTTTCTTCCTACTGCCCTGAAAACTCACCAAGCCAAGCAACTGACTGTTTCGGAGGTCTGATGATATCAGTCCCCCTACTTTTTCCTCCATGTTCCCCAGCAAGCCCTACCAAGCCAGAATGAAAGAAGATGAGAAAGAAACCTCATTTGGTCATTTGGTCAACATCCAGGAAAGATTTGTAGGAGCCTGGATGCTGGTGAATTATGCAGTACATAAGCTCATACTTAACTCATCTCCTTCATTGAGTCTGTCTGTCTCATCACCACGCAAGCAAGGGCACACACATACACACTATGCTTGCACATCCAGATAGTGCACTGGGAAGAGGAGAGATGATATCCAGTTTAGTCTTAGAAGATCTAGCATTTGATCTGGGCTCTCCACAACCTCAGCTGTAAGCCATTAAGCAAGTAGCCTCCCTCTTCCAAATCCATTTGCACACTGAGCAGCAGAACCCAGGCACGGGCACCATTAACCTTAACGTATTACCTCCAATCCAGGGCTCTCAGCATACACTGGGGACAAAAGCTTCTAACCAAGGGGAAAGAAAGCATTCTGCTCTGAGAGCAAGCACTAGCTTCTCTGCTCTCTCACTGTGTAACCTTACCCAGATGGCTTCCCCATTAGGAGCTGTAAAAGAAGAAGACTCACTATTCATCTCCCCACCTTGCCTAAGGGCACTTCGTACTCCTCTGCCTGGCTGTAGGAAAGGATTTGGACAGAGAGGCAGGGTGGGAAGGCAGGTGGCTGATTGCCTTAGAGTCTAGACCTAAGCAAAGAAACTTGGTTCTTAGGTTAGCCTTAGGGGAAAGGCTGGGGCCACCTGGGTAGCTGGGCTCAGACTATGGGACATCAGTGTGAAGGAAGGAGGGCTGTTCCTCCTCCAGGCAGATGCTCAGGAATGGATGTAGAGCATCCCAAATCCCACAGTCACCACGGCTATCCTGAGACACACTGGGCTTTAAGCCACAAGAATGTTCACCACACTTCCTTCAAATTAGGTTGGGAACCCCCCCAAATATCAGTTCAGCCTCCCCAGCTCTGCAGGCTAGTATCCCTAGGACCCAGCTGTAGACCCAGACCTACAACCTGGCCAGGGGTTAAGAGTATCTAAGGTTAGACATGTTGCCCCAGGTTAGGCTGACACAGAAGCACCTAGGGCCTCCAAAGCACCAAATTCTTCATTTGACCGCATGCTTCCCTGTGATACGCTGGCCCAGCAAGACCTTGGACTGGTTCCAGTTCCCCTACCCAAGCTGTCCCGTCCTTCATGGAGCGGCGCCCTCCCTGCTTACCACGGCACCTGTGCTGATGAATCTTGATTGTCCACTTGATTGGCTAGGGTGACATCTAGGAAGTTAGTAAAGCATGCCTCTGGGTGTGTCTGAAAGGGAGTTTCCAGAGGTGACTGGAACTGGTAGGCAAGACCTGAATGTGGGTAGTGCCACCCCATGGGCCAAGGCCCAGTGGAAATGAAAGCAAAGCGAAATCTCCACCCCCCCTCCCTCTCTTCCACTCTCTCCATGGTGGCTACGAGGACATAATAAAGCAGCCACGCTTATCCTTCTCCTCTCCCACTGTGATGCATGGCCTTACCTCAGGCCCCATGTAGAGGATCCATCAACCTTGGCCTGAAACTAAGAGGCACGCTAAACCCTTCTTTCTTTCAGAAGCTGATCTTCTCAGGTATTTGTCACAAGGATGGAAAAGGGACTGGCACAATGCCCACTGGCATCTTGCTCTTGCCACTTGCGCTCATCAATGATCTGGATCCACTTCCTCTGGCATCCTGCCATGAAAGGACCAACCATCCCAAACTTTCAAACCAGTCTCTACCAGCTTTCCTACCAGGACCTTGCTTGTCTCGCACACTGGACTTTCTTGGTCTGTCACCCTAGCCTGAAATGCTTCGTGTCCCTTTAGAGCTGTCATTCCTGGTTAGAGCCCAGGGCCCCTTTCCCCTTAGTTTCACCATACCCCACAGTCAATGTCCCTAACAGTTCCATGTGAAAAGGGCCTGGCAGAAGAAGGGCTTAGGTTAGACTTGCGACATGAAAAGGACCAAACGTCACCACCAGGCTTCCAACACCAGCTGGCTCAGAGACTTCAGCCCACTGAGACCACTGCCTTTACCTTCTCAAGCTGATGGACACCCTCTTCTACACAGCAGATAGAGGCCAGTGTGCGGAGCGCCTGGGGGTACACGCACCGGAAACTGTCCTGCCGGCAGACCTTGAAGAGGGCTACAACCCCACCTTCCTGTGGAGAAGAGAATATCACATGATCATACCTTGTGATCTTCCCTAGATTGACTCAATAATAGCTGACAGCCCTCACTCAGCAGACATATTTTGAGGTACTCCTCACACATACTTTAAAAATGAAGTCCTGACCCCTGCTAGTCCCAGTTGGAAGTGAGATTCCCCAGATGCATCTCGGGTTTGGGTACCAGCAACAGACATTTTGGTATGGTTGAGGATCGAGACCCTTCTGCTCAGCCCCCAGAAGAGCAGGCCCCAAGTCACCAGAACAGGTCCTGTAAACGGGTAGAAGTAGATAAAGGGACAGAGTCTAGAATTCAGTGCCCATTCCCACTCCATCAGCCACCATACTTGTCCTTGGAAGGCAGGCAGAAAAGGAAGTTTACATCAGGTCTGTTAATCATTCCCACTGCACAGTGGGGGTGGAGAACTACTAAAGGCCAGCTGGGGAAAGCAATTTCCCCTAAATCCATGTCACCCTTACTCTTGCTTGTAGGAGACAACTGCCTTCAGGACACTCATGCAGCTCTCGAGTGTGAGTCCTTGGTCTTTGGTAGGAACTGCTAATGGGGTCTTTTTTTCTCTCATCCCATGGAGACTGCCCAATATAGTGTGCACCCCCAGTGGAATCTGGGCATAAGAAGTGCTTTGTAGTCACCACAGCAGTCCTTCCATACTCAGAGCGAGAGCACCAGCAGACCATACAGGGGACACACCACAGTATTCACAGACCAAGAGCAACACTACCCTGTGAATCCAGAGCAAAAGCTGGTACCCCCATCTGGCTTTCCCTCCTCTATCCCCTTTTCCAAGGGCTGGAAGGTGCTTAGAGGTGGCATTGAGTGAGCAAGGCATCTAAGTCCTCAGGACAATCACTTTTAACCTTACCCATCACTCCCAAGTCTAGCTGTCCTAGCACCTGTTCCAAGAATCAAGCAAAATGTTACAGAAAGGTAAGTTCAGCAAAACACTATCCCATGAGCTTTTTGATGATATACCATAAATGTATCAGGAAGTTATCAGGGACCAGGCTCTCTTCCACATTCTGGGGATAGAGCCCTGACTGGCTGAAAGGATAAAGAATGAGCATCTTCAGAGGAAGAAAGGATCTCTGCAGGGCAGCATGGCTGCACTGAAGTAATCTCAGTTCTTCCTCCCCTCCACTCCACTCCAGAGGCTCAGAAGCCCTTCTTGCTCTAACCACTTGCTTCTGACCACTGTAGGGATGAAGATGAGTTGTCCAATTCAGGGAGGCAGTATTTACTAACTCCTGATGATTCATTGATTCTAGCTAACATTTATTACAAACCTTTATATCCCTTCTTCCTCCTGGGGTGGCTGCTTTGGTGGAGCCTAGGCAAATGCATTCATGTATTCAAAATACAGTAGTTTATTATATGCTAGGCACTGCCGTGGTCCTGATCCATACTGAACTCATAGTTTGGCAGGAAGAGCAGACAGTTCTAAAAGCAGGAACAAAGCTGGGCAGGGATGCAGTGAAAAGAAGGCAGGCATGAGGCAGTGTTCCTGGACCACAGAGCAGGAACCCCTTAATCTGGGGAGGGTTTGTAGAGTGGCAAGACAAAACCTCTCTGATTTCAAGTGCATGTTATTATTAGAGTGAAAATACACCTATATGATCTATAATCCTTTACCCAGCTTTCTTATTTTCTCACGGTACACCTGGAAGTTCTGCATAAAGACCTTCCTTAGACAGTCAACAAAGCACCACCATCAAGTTACAGAAACAGAATAGTAGGAGTTTTAAGATGTTTGTCACCAGCTTCACTGGTTGTGAATAATCTCCATCAGAATATAACATAAATGGATAGATTATTTATATCTGAGTACATTAATACTTAGTCATTTAAATTGCAGAGATATAATTTTATTAGATTTATCAATTGGTAATTCATATATAAATCTGTACATTGGAATCAGAAAATGAAGAAATGATGCCATAGAAACTGAGGTGGAAGCCCATAGACCCAGGGATGAAGCTACAACTACCGTTCTACTACATGGTACTAGTCTCTTAAACTGCCTTCTCAATGTGTATCTTCCTACCCATAGACCAGTGCAGCTCCTGGTTTTCACCATCAGACAAGTTTCTTTGTGCAGTGGACGGCACTTGCAGCACAAACTCACAACCTGTCAAGGTACTAAGACTAGGTTTCTGGGAAATGCTCAGCCTCAAATGGGATAGAACACCCCCCCCCCTCAAAGATCAGGGACCACGGCACTCAGAATTGACAGCAGCTATAACTGTCTGCATAAGACCTATGCAAGATCAAGCTAGTCGAGCTCCCACCCCCCTAACTGAGGAGCTAGGGCCATGGATGGCGTCTGGGAGAGAGCCAGTTTTCTTTAAGGGGGTGGCTCCTGATAGGTAGACCACCACACCACACTGAGGTAGCTCCACACTCAGGAGTATATGGGAACACAACTTGGTTGTCTAAAAATAAAGAACATGAAGTTGAGAGGGGGTTGGAGATGTCTTATAAGAGTTAGGGATTTGAGGTGAAAGTGATCGAAATAATTGTGTTGTATTATGAAATTCTCAAAGAATTAATAATATTATTGGGGTTTGGGAAGGGGGGTTCTTGTTTGTTGTTGTTGTTTCTTAAGAAACCCAAGACCAGGGCCAGGAAGGCTGTGACAGCCTCCTTTGCTCAGAAGGCATTGAGGCCACCCATCCATCTGAGCTCTGCATTTGTATCTGGTCCCCATTACGTCTTCTCCCAAGCCTGTGAAAAATGCCCTCTTTAGCATTTTCAATTATAAAAGGAAGAAAGTCCTAGATCCTTGTTAAGGGTTTTGGGTCTCAATCGTGGCTCCATATCTGGGTAGTTTGGGCTAAAATGCTATGTAACTGTTTAGTAGGAAAAGTAGCTGAGCTGGTGTAATGGAAGGATGGAAGGATCTGGTGCTAGTTCTTGACAGTGGTGTGAGAGTTAGGCTATGGAAGGCTTCCTGATCAGAAGGTGACCTTGCCCCCTCATGAAAGGTATGTAAAGGCCCAGATCATGTGAAAAGGGGAAACAGAAAGAGAGCTACCAAGAAGTTTAGACAAATAATCTCACAGACCACCCTAGAGCCCCCACCCAGGAGCAGCACTTATCCTGGGGTAACGCTGGGATTGACTGAGCTAGCAGATCACGCTGTTGGCTGGGGCTTGTTTAATTTTATAGAAAGCTCTGGGCTCGAAGCCCAGATGCATAACAGTATGAATTATTCAGACAGCTTGGGATGAGCTGTCATAATGCTGGCAGGGGCCACTCCAGGGTGTGTAGGCTGGTGATGGAAGGAATCACAGAGGAGCTGGGGTGACTGTGACACAGCACAGTGGTACTTTGTGTGCTCTGCTTGGGGAGGGGTGGTTGCCACCATCATGAGAGGACTGGGCTCATGCATGGGTGTCTGGATCCAGATATACTCAGAAGATGGACCTCAGACAGACTGCCTTGCTCTCAACTAGGAGCGGCTTAGACAGATGAATGGCCCAGAGATCACTGCAGATGTCATGAGGAAGACCACTGGGGACCTCTCACATTGGTCCCAGTGTTGAGTTCTTTACTGAGTGTCTGAGGTAGGATGTTGTCAACACTGGACTCCCACATGGTGCTTCTGCTACTGGACCCCATTTTGTCATCTTCTAGACTGGAAATATAGAAGGCATCACTGCATTCTCTCCTGCTTCTGCACCCAGTCTACTCTATCCCAAGGACCAGACACAATGAGGTTGAAATGAAGACTGGCATCAGAAGACCTGGTTAAAATTCCAGCTCCACGTGAGTGGGCGTAACCTAAAACAAGCCCTGACCTTCTGAGAATCTGCTTCCTCCCTTTAAAAATGTGAACTATGGGGTCTGGAGGGATGGCTCAGTGGGTAAAACAATTGGTACACAACTGTGAGGACCAATGTTCAGATCCCAAGCACCCAGATAAATGCCAGATAGGTTTGGCATTCCTCCTATAATCCCAGCACACAGGAAGTAGAGACAAGGGATTCCCAGAACAAGCAGGCTAACTAAATTAACCAAGTCAGTAAGCTCTGAACTGAGACACTCTGCCTCCATGCACAAGGTGGGGGGCAATCAAGAAAGACAAGCAACATCAGCCTCAGGCTTTCCAATGCATGTACCTACAGGTGTAGCTGCACACATGGATACACATGTACACACCACATAAGGCACATATACACACAAAGAATGTAGCAATTACAACTCTTAACACAACTGAGGAAGGCTGGTCCATCAATTGGGATACCAAGTAGAAAGTACAACCCAGTGCTTCTGACACTAATGAAAGACATGGAGGAGTAGAGACAGGAGTAGGACAGTGGGGAGAAGAGAGAAGGAAGGAAGAAAGGAAGGGAGGGAGGGAGGGAGGGAGGAAGGAAGGAAGGAAGGAAGGAAGGAAGGAAGGAAGGAAGGAAGGAAGGAAGGAAGGAAAAGGGAGAGGAAGGCAACACTGATGGGAGACAGTTCAGAACAGCCAAGGGCATGTCACCTTCAATGCTGAACAGCCTAGTTAACTTCTATTGGTTCCCATGTCTCAGCTCCCCGCCTATGCAGTTGGAGTGGATTCTGTCTTCTGCACTCATGCTATATTGTTCTGTTTTTAATACTGATGCTACCATATCTATCTATCTATCTATCTATCTATCTATCTATCTATCTATCTATCATCCTCATCATCCTCATCATCCTCATCATCATCATCACAGTGACCATTTCCAACTTTAGAAAACTCAGGCTCCATGTCTCCCCCACTCCCACCAATGCCTCCCAGTCCTGACTTTCACCAGCCTCACATCCAGGGAAAGTTAATCATCTGTTGTATAATGCACCAGAAGCCAAGAAAGAAGAAATGATGATTGAGACAGACGGAGCTGTTGGAACAGGAACTTTGCCCTGTCAGAGAAGAACTCTAAGTTTTAATCAGTTAAGCTGGTAAAATGCAAAGATCGTGGCCTCCAGAGATAGGAAAATCTGGTTTCAAGCTTGAGCTGGGCAAGGTACTGTGAGTCCTGGGGTTTTTATGTGTGGCAGAGCACTGCTGCTCATCTCAGAGGATGTGTGTGGATCAAACACCACAGCTCTGCAAAAAGTTCCAGCCCAGGGCCTGGTACATGAGGAACAACCAGGACAAGGTTTTTTTTTATTGTTTGGTCATTAATATTCAACAAGGCTCATAGCTTCCCTTAGAGAGGCTATCATGGGGTATGGCTCAAAGCATCAAAACAAATATTTGAAACTTCTAACCAAGGCTGTTAAGAGTCCAGGCTACATTGGAAGCCTGGAGTTGTGTGGGCAGCTGAGGAGAGAGTGGGAGAGGTAAGGAAATGGAGGAAGCAGGAACCCAATGAGAAAAACAGTTCACCATGGCTGCCTGTTCAGGCTGGACTTTGACAAGATGAGAACTACAGGCTCACTCTTCCACCAGGCCAGACACTGTGGGAGATCAAGGAAGTCTCTTAAAACCCACAGCTGAGAGAGGTAGGCAGCACTGATGGTACTGGGGCCTGGCCAGCCTCCTGCCACAAGCTAATGGCAGGGCTGGGATGAGAACTACCTGTGGTCCTTGTCCAGGCCTTTCTTCTCCTCTGCTCTCTCCCCTCCCAGGCCTTTCTCCCCTGTTCTCTCCCCTCCCACTGGACATGTTTGTAGTCAACATTAACCCAGGGAGAGTCCCAGACCTCTGAGAGGACTAACTAGCATGAAGTCAAACACTACATTTGGCTCAGATTTAAACTCATGTCTACTCTCTGTTTTCATGAGAGAAGAACATGGCGGGGGGGGGGGGGGGGGGGGGGGGGGGGGGGCAGGCAAGTGGTATATACCAGCAGCACATAGAAAGGAGGTTTTGGGAACCTGGGCCAGCCAAGATTTGCCACTCATTTTTTTAAGAGAAAAATGTTCTCTGTTCCAAAAGAAATTCAGCTAGGTCTGTGGGAATTTAATCTCCAAACTGGAATTGAGAGATTGAAGAACATCTTTGTTCTGCACAGTATCATGTGACCTCTGCAAATCAAGACTCTCCACCAAGTTGAATGATGGAGTCACAGAATTCCTGGGAGAGATGACCCAATTCCTTCCTTATTTCTTTTCCCCAATACTACTATATACACTCAAGCAAAACCTCAACTAATGCCTCCTAAAGAGATAGTAGTTGGCAAAGGATTAGAAATCATGTGTGGGGGGGAAACATCTACCATTCCAGACCAATTAAAACAGAATTAGAAACTGCTTAAAACTCTGCCATGATTCTAAGTCATGCTTTGGCCTAAGGCTTGAACCAGGAGTCACCACTGTGGGCTTTGGGCCATGAACTTGGAACCAGAGCTCTTAGTTCTAATTCTGAACTGACCACTTAATAGCTATTGGTGTTTTCAGGAGAAATAAAAAGAATGTGTCTGTAAACACGAACTCCATCTTGTCAGACACATGTGTTCTTAAGGGATGTATATAACTTTGGATAAGTTCCTCAAGACATGAACTCTATTATAAATGGGAACAACACAGTCCCCATGACGTAGGCTGTTTTCATGCTTTAAAAGAAACATGTTATGCACGACATGAATGAGAGTGACACGTCAGCCATTGCCATTAAACACAATTCACTTGTTCCCCGACCAGAGCTGAGAAACCTTTACCCCGATTTCAATTCTTCAGGGGCTTTGGTCAGTGACTCTGAGTCTGTCATCTTCCAGAGACCTTGCTGAAAAGAAGAGTCCCAAGCATAGCCCAGAATTTCAGTAACTTTGTGGTGGCACTGAAGCCTCTGGTGTTTTCAAACTCTCTGAAGGGCCTGGGGACCACACCCCTGGACCCTCCTCCTGAGACGGGACCTGAGTCTATGGAAGACAGAACTAGGTTCCACTTAGACCACTAGTTCTGTAGTGACACTACTTCTCTAGAGAAAAAGGAAGAAAGCAACACACCTAAATTTGCCTGAGAGCCACAGTCAAGGTGAGGCAACCAGGAAGTTGGTGATTTACACAGCTGTTGCTTTTATTTCCTCTTCCTCCCATGTAGTAGTGCTGGAGTGATCATGGGCATTTGAGGATCCAACCAAGAAGCTTAGATAGATCCTTTAAGAACACATGTGTCTGACAAGATGAAGTTCATGTTTACAGACACAGTTGGCGCCCAACGTGGGGCTAAAGAAAAAAAGGGCTAAAGAAAAAAAAAAAGAAAAAGAAAAAAGAGGGACTAAAGAAAAAGGACAAATAAAGACAAAGTCCCTTAACCAAGAGGCGCTCCAATAAAGTGTGATCTGAGAAGAATCCTCGCGTGGTGGTAAAGAGGATTCAGAACTCAACACACGGAGCGGTGACGTCGGTAAGTTCTCCAGGAACGGTGACGTCGGTAAACGCCCCACAGTTCCTAATTCTCTCTCTCAAATGAGCGGCAGCCACCGGTTTGAGTTACTGGCGGGTTCCTGGGGCTTGGAAGAGAGAGGAAAAGGAACATAGACAGTTATATAAAGAAATAGAAAGTTTAAAAAAAAAATAAAGTCGTTAAAGAGAAAGTAAAAGTAATATAAAAAATAAGCCATGTAAAGATGGATATCACACAGAGAGTTTGGATTATATTGTCTTTGGGATTTTTAACTGCAGAAAAACATTTGATCGTAAAAGATGTTGAGTTAAACCAATATGTATATATTAAAGATATCTTGACTTTAAAATTTGGATATAAGGATGTGTTACTTTGGAAAGGAGACTCTGCTTTTATCTCTACAGAAAGCCAGAGGCTATGGATTTTTTCCAGATTGAGATACATCAGGTTTGATCAGCCAAGACCACCTGAAAGGTCTCCGATGACACCATGGCCCAGATGATCCAGCATCCAGAGTCGTTTCGGGGCAACTGGCTCAGACGATACGGTCTCACGGACTACTCCATGATCCTAAAATTTTCTTTGCATCCCCATAAGATACAGCGCCCCCCTCCAGCAGGAAGTAGTTAAGAGAAGCTACGCCCAAATTCCCAAATATACCAAGCTGACTTTGGAGATGTGTAAAAGTTAAAACCTTCCTTTTTAAAAAAAAAAGAAAGGGGAAGTGCTGTGGGATGTTCTGTAGGTCCTGTGGGAGCCCTTCTTGGGTTCTTTGTGGCGTTACCCAGCAGGTCCGTATAGAGGATGATTAGGACCATGGGCCTGAGTGCAGGTGTTTGAGATGGTCTGCACTTGGCTGTGCTGGGGGATGGTCTGTATGTCAAGTTGCTCTGATTGGTTAATAAATAAAACCTGATCGGCCGTGGCTAGGCAGGAAAGATAGGTGGGACTAACAGAAAGGAGATATAAAAGGACAGAAAGGCAGAAGGAGACGCTGCAGCCGCCGCAATGACCAGAGAGGCTGCAGCCGCCGCAATGACCAGAGAGGCTGCAGCCGCTGCCATGACCAGAGACACTGCAGCCGCTGCCATGACCAGCAGCATGTGAAGACGCCAGTAAGCCACCAGCCACATGGCAAGGTATAGATGTATGGAAATGGATCAATTTAAGATAAAAGCACAGTTAGCAAGATAAGGACAGTTGGCAAGAGGCCTGCCACGGCCATACAGTTTGCAAGCAATATAAGTGTCTGTGTTTATTTGGTTGGGTCTGAGCGGCTGTGGGACTGGCGGGTGACAGAGATTTGTCCTGATCGTGGGCAAGGCAGGAAAAATCAAGCTACACACAGTCTTCTTATTTCTTCCAAAAATACTGCTGCTGATTATTATGGGGTAGAAGTTACAGTGAGAGCTATTGAGGGATGTGAACAGAATGTGAATGGAGCTTAACTACAGGTAAGGCTATATTTTAGAACTTTTCTCTGAACTGCATCTAAGATACTACATTTCTTACTTCCATAATGAAAGGAGGTCATATAAAATCAATGTTTATGGATTTATTTGTTTGTTTATGGCATTGATGCTATATGCCAGATGGTCTTTGTACCACTACATCTTCCGGTACACACCAGGGACATTGCATTTCCAAGAAGAGGTGTGTAGAATGGAAAAGAAGGGCTGACATTTCAGGTGCCTTGTTAGAAAGATGGCAGAAGTTCTGAGGGCGTATCTGCAATGGTTAATCTCGACTGTCAACTTGGCTGAATCTAGAACTGAGAAACATAGCTGTGAGGGATTTTCTCGACTAGGCTAATTGAAGTGGAAAGACTCACCCTCAATGTGGGTAGTATCCACTAGCAGTGGTCCGAATATCAGGAAGTCAGAGGGAAAGCTTTAGCTTTTTGCCTGCTTCCATTTGTATCTTGCTGGCAAGCTCATCCACTCTGTTTGCAAGTTCATTCACTCTGTTCACAAGCTCATCTTGTTTGTAGTTGCTGTTGCCTCCACCACACCCTCTACTGACATTAGAAACCAGCATTTTTGGTCTTCTACCATGGACTGAAGCCTGTGGTTCTCCAGGAATCCCCCAGGCCTGAGCAGCTCTTGGTTCTCAGTCTCTCCAGTGTGAAGGCAGCCATTGCTGGACTGCCCAGACTGCACTGTGTAAGTCACTCAAATAAGTCCTGCTTTAATACATGCATTTTATAAGTTATGTTCCTTTATGGAACCCTAACTACTTTATATTTTTGTGTCAAAGTAGGAAATGAAATCATGGGGCCTGGGAAACATCAAGAAAAGTGACTCTTCCAAAGTCACACAGCAAGTTAATTCTGTGGCCAAAACAAATCTGAGCCAGCTGTTCCCACCTACCAAACAAGCATACCTTCCTCCTGCTTTTCCCAGACCTGCTCTCTGGTCCCCAACCATGAAATTCACCTTGGCTATGATGCGGCACAAAGGAGCCCCCTCCTGGGTCAGGCTGAACAAGTTCCCTGTGGTAGACTCCATGATGTAGATATTGTCAGAGGTATCAATTTTTCTCACAAGTGCCTAAGAAAAGAAAAAAGTCAGCTGGTTAACTTCCACATGCCCTTTGCTCCTTTTCCTCAATGAAATACCAGTGGGTCCATGCTTCTAATAATCTCTATGGAATCTACAGTCCTGTCCCACCTACTTGTAGGAGCAATAGAACACTAGCTATGGGTGAGGTCTAGGCACCATTGAAAAGATGCAGAGATAGAGCATCATTTCAAACCAATAGTGCATGGGGATCAAATGAGCTCTATTTTAGTTCACAGAAGGCCTCAGAAAATACCACTTGGTTGTGCTATAAGTTCACAATGAGAACAGAAACCACAGACAAAATAAACAAGCATCAATTGTGACAGCAAAGGCATGTCCATAGTGACAGGCAAAGAATTTGTTCATTCTGTGTGGCTGTTAGACAAGGATGAACCCCAGCTGGTGATGGGTTCAAGGGCTGAGACAAGCACTCCACAGTAGCATCACACTGCCTGGGGATGTTTGTATTGGGAATACAACCATGAGAAATAGTGACACCAGAATTCTACTGACAGGAAACTCCAAGAGTAATGAATGTTATACTGATCAAAGATGAAACACTCTAGTATGTGTGGAAAGGCTTGGATATAGGACCACAATATTAAGGAAGAGCCAGGGAAGCCATTAACAAATAAGATATGAAGATTATTCCTAGAAGAGTTTAGCTAATTCCTGGGGGAGAAAAGCCTTACAAATTGCAATCACTTCATACTCAGCCATTAGCTTTGGCACATATGACTCATTATTGATTATCAACTATTCTCACCTACTAATGAATGCAGTTGCTCAAGTTTCCCCTGAGAAGTATGGATATGGAGACCTGCCTTCCTGGGCCTCCTATAAGAAAACAAAATCTGGAAAATATTGGTGCAAATCTCAGGTATCTTTTTAGTGGTTCTCTGTGTATACATATACATGTGTGTGAGCATATGTGCATGCCCGTGTGCACCATGTGTGTTTGCATGTATATGCACTTGTGTGTGCATGCATGTATGTGCACATGTGCATGTATATATGCCTGTGTGCATGTATATATATATATATATATATATGTGTGTGTGTGTGTGTGTGTGTGTGTGTGTGTGTGTGTGAATGTATGTATGCAAGAATATGCACATGTGTGCAGGCATGGGTATGTATGTATCTCTCCAGCTAATATTTTGATACAAGGTCTCTCACTGAACCCAGAACTCACCAATCCCATCAGTGAGCTCAAAGGGTCTTTCTGTCTTCCTCTCCAGCTCTAGAATGCCAGACACACACCACTGCACCAGCTTCTTTAACATGGGTGGATCTGGGAGATTGAATTTAGGTCTTTGTTCTTGAACAACAATTACTTTACAGGTGGAGCCCTCTCCCCAGCCCTTTTTCATTTTGTCTTGAAACAGAGACTCATGCAACCCAGGCCCAATTCTCCTGCCACTGTCTCTAAGCGCTGAGATTATAGGCATGTACTGCAACCCCTGCACTGTTTATTTTAAATAGTAAGAGGACATGTTTTTAAATAACCTGGTGTTGTAGAAAGGACTCTCAAAGGAAGGAAGGGATCTGGGCTCTAGTCTCTGCTTGTCTTTAGTGCTCTGTTCTAACCAAGAACGAATCTGGTTGAGGGCAGATTCTGAAACTAAAATGCCTGAGTTCCAATCCTGACTATGCCATTTCTGGCACTGTACCCTAGAGCAGATGATTTGCTGTAGCCTTTATTTGCCTCAGTTTCCCCATCTGTACAATGTTGGAATAAGCAGCATCTGTCTCTCACAGGATGCTCTCATCCTGAACTTGCTAACATGCACAGAGAGAACTTCCCAAAGAGCCTACCATAGTGAAGTAAAACACTGTTAGAAGTCATCATTTTGAGGTCTTGGGAAAATGAGATAAACTTCTTAGGACTTGGTTTCACCACTTATAAATTGATTAAAATGAAAAGATTTGGGTATCTCTCTCTCTTGTTTCTTCTTTATTCAAACTCACAGAATTCTTTGCACACAGCATGTTAATCCTCTACATAGCGCAGTCTTAGATTAAGTATGTATTTAAGCAAACTACATTAAAAATAAAAATATTTTATTCTCTAAGACTTGGTAGGTACCTCATGCAAGAGACTCAACAAAAGCTAGCACGGATCTCTATAATGAACATACATGTTCTGCTCCTTCCCCACTCTTGCCATGAGCAGCTACACATACAACACACACTCAAATGGAAATGTAGATTTCATATATTGGGGTCCTGTACCTAAATGATAATTACCTAATGTTCCTGATGAGTGTTTGCACTTGAAGCAAATTAGCATTAAATTAAACAATTCGAGCCCAATGTCTTCTGCAATCAACTGCTAATATTAGACCATTTATGTCTGAGAATAATTTCATGTTAATGTCTATACACATATATATAGTAATTACACCCCAGACATATCTTGGGGACAAAAAAAAATTGTAAGCATGCTTTCCCACAGCATAAATTTGGAAAAACAGACCAAAGCTCTGAACATTACAATGTCAGTCTTTAATTCAACCCTCATTTCACATTGGAGGAACCTGAAGTACACACAACTGACCAAGGTCAAACACACATGGTCCACAGGAGCTGGACTTTGTTCCCAGTATGACAGTTAATCCTTGTGGCCAGTCTGACTAGATTTCACATCACTATGGAAACACACCTCTGGGTGCATCTATGAGTGTTTCTAGAAAAGTTTAACTGAGGGAGGAACTGGGGGGCACCATCTCATGAGCTAGGAGCCCAGAATAAATAAGAAGAAGAAAGTGAGAAGAGTACCAGCAATCATCTCTGCTTCCTGACTGAGGACACAATGTGACAGCTGCCTCATGTCCTTGCTGCTAGGCCTTTCTGTCGTGATGGACTGTATCCCTCTTTCAACACTAACCCAAAATAACTCCTCCCACTGGATGGTGGTGGTGCATGCCTTTAATCCCAGCACATGGGAGGCAGAGCCAGGAGGATCTCTGTGAGTTTGTGGCCAGCCTTGTATACAGAGCAAGATCCAGGACAGGCTCCAAAGCTACACAGAGAAACCCTGTCTCAAAAAACAAACAAAACAACAACAACAACAAAAAATTCAGAATAACCCCTCCCTTTTTAAACTTGCTTTTGTCTGATATTTTGTCCTACCCCCACAAAAATGTAACAACTACTCCCTGTGAGTCTGCATTTCTACCTCGAAGGTCAACAGTCCCGTTACTAGTACGCACATGACCTCACTTAGACTGGAAAAGCCAAAAGCCAAAGCAAGTGTGACTTTCAATCCCATCAACAACACTCACTGTATCCTGGACTTGTCGGCATCTAACAGTCCATGGAGTCACCAGGGCTCCCACAACAGGAGGCAGAGCTGACCCAGAGCCCCTTGCTGATTCCAATGTCTTCTATCATGCTCTTGCCAAAACCACACTTCCCCGGAACTACTTCCAGGTGAGATTAGCTCAGCGTGTCTGTAGTATGGAGGTCTCTCCCATCTGGATAGCTTTGTGTTCACTCCCGAAGTCTCTCCTCCTACTCAAGTCCGTCTTCATCAGTCTTGAAACAGCTTTCCACACCATAGTCAGCTTCCTCCCTTTATCCCCAGGAATAGCCTATCTATCTTGGTAACTGATACACACACATTTCTAAAGGTTAATGTGGGGGGAATTTGGTTCAATTTTTGTTGTACAAGAAATCAAGGAGAAACTAGAGACATTCCAAAAAGATGCTTTACTCAAGATCATAAGAAGGGTCAAAGGTGACAAAATAACAAGATAGGCTTAGCAGGGTGAGTGACAAATACATTCTTAAAAGACAGACCACATAGACATGAAACAACAAAAATAATAACAACGTCTTTAAGTCCAGGAAAATGACATGAAGAAGCAAGAATTTGTGAAGTCTTCCAGCTCTAAATAAAGCACTAGAAAGTGCAGTGTCTTTCAGTTATGTCTCAATCAGAAAGAGCCACTGAAAGCCAGTGAAATCTATCAGAAGGGAGAGAAACCAACCTGGCTAGAATGCATTTCTCAAAGGATCAAGGAAAATATTGTGAGACTTTTCCTGGAGCTCTAGATGGGAAATGTGTAGTTGGACAAAATGAGCCAGGGAGTTACACTAGACCCAGGTGGATTTGACCAGGCGTAGTGGATTGATTAAGATAGCTACAGACCCCAATCTATTCCTCCCCAAAAAGTTTGCATTCTAATCACCCCTTCTTTGAATTTTGATGTCTTGCTTGACCAATAGAAGTCAGTGCCTGGCAGGAGTGATGCTCCAGGACTCCCAAGATGAAGTCATAAGAAGCTTTGAGCCTTCCACCTAGGCTTCTTTAGACAGTCATTTGGGAGCCCTAGAGTGGTATGTTAAGACATTTGAGAAGCCTGAAGAGTTTCTTGAAGAATCCTTATCTATACTTTCCACTAAGAACAGATTTGCAACATACATATGATGGAAGCTGACTGCAGGTCACTGAATTATCTGCCAGCTGGACAGCATCTCCTTGAGAGACAGGAAACAGTAGAGTCACTCAACTAAGCCCCACCCAAATCACTTACACTTATGATCATGAATCATATAATAAAACTACCATTTGGGGTTTGCTTATATTCTTTAACAAGGTTATGAAGCATAGAGAAATGTCACAATAATCAGCATAGATACTCCAAAGGGTGAATGGAGAAATGCCCAGATAAAAGTTCTGGGAAGTGGGAAAGGGTAACAGCTCATGTCCTAGGGAACATGCTGGAAAAATGCATGATTCTGGAGGGATAACACAGAGACTGGACACACTGGACAGAACCTGGACAAAGTATTAACAGCCCAGAGTTGGATTAACTATTGATCACGGGGAAATATCTCTTGGCTAAGAATACCCCATTTAGAAAGGTAAATGTAGATAAGATATGGAAACCAGAGGGTTTCGGAAGACCAAACCTTGGGTGACTTTATTTCTTTCAAGAAGAAAAATATCCCTAAATCTAGAAGAAAATGGAAAACACAACAAAACAAAAGAATGTGCCAGAAACCCATAGTATGTGGGAAAAGCTGTCCAGATCCAGATGGCTCCGAATTTGGTAGTCTCTTTGGAAGTGTTAGTGTATCAACAGGAAGAACCAGGGACCCAGACTGCTACCGAAAAACAATGATGCAGTTGAAAGAAATACTACTCAAGCCCAACTTGTTCAAACGTATAAGAAGATGGTGCTGCAGTGTCTGGCTCCAGAGCTAGTTAATCCTCATGGCCCAAATGTGCCAGAGATATGCCCAAGAGGGTTCCTTGAGGAAGCAAGGGTGGGAACCAGATGGAAATCCTCTGTAGGAGCCAGAGGCCCCAAATCCAAAGGAATCTTAGAGTGAGAAGCAGGGGCAGCAACCATCATGACATAATGCTATTTATGTCTGTGATTTTGCATATTTTTAACCCAACAGCTAAAATTTTTCAGCATAGTATTATGTAATTTCCCACAGATTATGTATATTGACATAAAAATAAAATCCCTGCATCAGTCATTCAGATGTAGTCCCTGTATTTTGAATATCAAAATAACAACTTCATCATCCATTTAAAAATATGTGAAAAATATTTCTTTGACATTTTTATAACTTCTCATCATTAAATTTATATCCCCAGTGAACTTTCCTCTCAAAAATTTTCCTTAATGTATTGAATTTAAATGTTAAAGTGTTTTATTGATCACCCTTAGGATATTTGTCATTGATATTTTGACATTTTATTTTATATACTTTATTATAAGGTTCCAAGTATCACAAGCAAACATACCCAAATTTTTCCTGGTTGATTGACATCGCAGTTATCATCAGTACAACTGGTAAACATGAAACAAATTTTGATAACTACAAATCTTACAAATCAAAATTATATTGTAAATATATCTTGATGGAATGGATAGTTGAAAAATATATTATAAATGGAATTAGTCTAGCTGCTAGTAATTAATTTTATAATTTTAAGCATTAGATATTATATTTCTAGTATAAATATTTCAAAAGTATTTGACAAAAAAAAACACCCTTTAATTGCTCTTTTCAATAGTGCACACCAAATCTGTGGGGGGGAAAAAATCTAAAACCAAGCCAACTACACTGAGAATAATCATTTAGAGTCTTTGGCTCTTCTGTGATACTTTTCTTTCCAGTTAATGTCACAATCTAGGGATGAGTATGAAAAATGACTGAAGGGAACTACTTTCATTTAAGTAGGTACTTTAAAACAGTCGTTTTTAAGATTGGATGTGTCCCACCAATCTTCTCTTTGTTCTGATTCAAGAGCCATGCACTGTTCCAGAATAAAACAGATAGAAAAGATAAAATACCCAGAAATTCCCACACCCCATCACACACTCTGCCAACTATCTGAATTCAGAAAACCCCACTCAGGAAAACATACAATTTCTAATGCCCCTCTCAACACAAATGTGTAAAAAGTCTGTGGAGCTAGTCATGGTGGCCCAAGGGCTTCATCATTCCTGGATGGAGGTTTCTCCTTGGCTTGATTTCCAGGTTTTTGGAAGACTAAGTGTGGGGTGTGTGATAAGCACAGCTTCCCTCTGAGAATTAACACAAGTGCTAACAAAAGCCACATGTGCCCCTGAGAAAGAAGACAGATGAAAAGGGAAGATCTAGAAATAGGTTTACTTGAAATGCAATGTGCTTGCATGTCTGCTGGGAACCTGAGAAATGCAGTGCATCCAAAGTGGTTGGAAGCTCAGCAGCTCAAGTCGACGGAAAGAGCCACTGCAGCCTGGGGTGTGAGTCACACATGTACAGAAGGAGCAAGCACTGAAGGAGATTCCACCACCAAGCAGGGTGGGAAGGAATGCACACCAAGTACATCCATGTAAAATATTTGCAAATTCCTGACTTTTCAGGAAGGAGGAAATGTCCAACTGTCCTTCTGTGAGAACAGGGACATTTTTCTCCCATATATGATAAATACAGCAGCACAAGTAATCTGCAATGGCTTTCTTAGCAGGTATACATGTTCACACTTGCTTGTGGCTATGGACAACTGAAATACATTCTCGGGCTGGCATCCTGTCCAGGCCACATCCAAGACTGTATTCTCTTTCCCTTAGCTGCAATGTACATTTAAGGCCCCTGGATGCCCTAGGGATGGAATCTAAGGACAAAATGATGCCTGGGGTTTCTGCCCTCAAGACTGAGAACTGGCCTACTTCAATCTTCTTGCAGAGAGTGTAGTAGTAAGATAACACTGAGTCTGAGGTGCTAACCCATCTGTGCACTCCAGTTATGTTTGGCATAAATCAGTGCAAGTCAATATTTCCCAAAACCCCCTCCCCATTACTTCAGAGACAACCTGGACTGTAGCCGCGAAGGAAACCAGACACTACCTATAACAGTTAACAATGGTTGTCAACTTGACAGGTCCTTGAATCACCCAGGAGACACACCTCTGGGCATGCTTGTGATTTCTAGATTCAGTCAACTGAGCTAGGAAAACCAGTCTTAACTGTGAGCAGTGCCATTATAAGGGCTTTGATCCCAGCATGAATAAAAAGGAGAGCGTGAGCTGAGCACCTATCTGTTTGCTTCCTGGCTACAGGTGAGGTGTGACCTCACTCACATTCCTGCTGCCATGCCATGATGGACCAACCTGCAAACCTAAAGCCAAACAACTTCTTCCTTTACTTGCTCTTCACGGGAACTTTTGTCACAGCAATGATTGCTCCCCACAAACAAAGTGGACGAAAACCCTCCTGGTTGGGATAAGCAGTGGAAATGAGTTTGTTTTCCATTTGCTTTTTCTCCTAGGGAGTTATAAAATAAGACGGGGGAAATGTCTGGAAACAGCTACATCTCTCTGACTCGTGCACTTGGGATATGTCTGTGTTGCTGTTTAGTCTCACTGCAGCCTTGCTTTACCTGGATAGGACAACATGGCTGAGCAAAATCTGAGAGTGGCAAACCAAATCAGAAGCAACTTTTAGACCCTAGTGTCAGGGAATCTACGCATGATTTCATGGCTATGACGTTATGAACTGCTTCTGAGCCTCCTAGAAGAAAGCTGATTTCTGACTATGATCCCAAAAGGACAATGGCTTCACGAAGGTGAAGGGTGCCCCACAGACAGCTGGCTTCCCTCTGCTCCATCTGCCACCATATCCTCTTTACCGAACAGTTAAAATAATATCAGTACACAATTATGAAATTATAACATTCCTGTTACAAAACTTGCTGTTTTAAGGCAGAGCATATTTCTAGCCAATAATATACAACCCAGAGAGTATCACCAGTTATCATGTGTTATTTCATTTACTCTAACCTAATCCATTGCAGTAGCAAGGAAAACAAGGGTCAGAAAGATGAAGCAGCTTGCCCAAGTTTGCAGAATGAGTTAGTAGCAATCAGGATTTGAACTCTGATTTGGCTCCAAACCCTATGCTTGGTCTCCTACCTCCACCGCATAATGTCCACATTCGTAGACTTCCAGCCTATTGAGAGAGAAGGAACTTATAAGACATTCAGCCCAGCTTCTATCTGCTGCCTCAGTCCTCCGGTCATTGCCAGCTCACATGAGCCATGGAACCTTCCTAAGGCAGCCCCTCACATTGCTGGGAAGCCCCACTACTCCATATGGGGTACCCTGGAGGTTAAATCCAATGACCCTAGTGCACTTCCTTTTGTGGCTTCAAAGCACCTTGTAGGGTTTAAATGTCCATTTCCAGATTGAGCATCTCCTGCCCCCTCCAAGTGTTCTTCAAAACCTCCATCTTCAGCACCTCCCTTTGTTCCCGGAGCTTCCCCTGAGTGTGTGTGATGATTGTCACCTTGACTAGATTTGGAATCACCCAGGAGATACACCTCGAAGCTCGCCTGTGAGAATGTTTTCAGAAAGGTTTAACAAGGGTGGAAGGCCCACTCTGATTGTGGGTTGTACGATTCAGTGGGCTGGGGTCCCAGGACAAATAAAAAGGGGGGACGGAAGAAGTCAGCTGAGCATCAGCATTCTCTGTTCTCTGCTTCCCTCCTCTCAGATGAGGGGTCCACACTGCATGTCCCTTCCCCTCAAACTGTGGGTCAAAATAAATCCTTCTTCCCTTAAGATGCGTTTTTGCCAGGCATTTTGTCAACACAGATATTGCCAGTAGCTAATATAGGGCCCAAAACTGGACTTAATTCTATTCCAGGATGAGTCAGAGCAAGATGGAGTAATATTATATTATTATCACCTTTGTTGTTTGCATTGTTTCACTGTTATTTATATGTGATTTAGAGAAATTATTCTCACTTACTATTCAACACAGCTACATAGTGCTAAAAAAAAAAGTCTCCAAAATGCATGCTTTGAAACAACAGGATCCCAGCATAAGTAAACAGACACTTATCTTTTTAAAATGTGATCCTACCAGTTTGAAATATACCATATTGGCCTTATATTGGCCTTCTCTACCATATATTGTTCAAATCATCAAGAGATATGTGCCTTAGAAATACATGAACAAAACAAGTAAATACAGGTAGGCAAAACTCATGAATGTAAGGGGATGAGCATGCCTGTGAAAATATTTTCAAAGAGGCTTAAGGAGGATAGAAAGCCCATCCTCAGTCTGAGTGGTACCATACAATGGGTCCTTGGGAAGAAGCAGAATGGACATAATAGATGCAAATAAAGAGGTTTTATTTTATTTGCAACAGGATACCCCAAATACAGGCTCCTGACATAAGAGACTCCCCTAACATCCTAGGGAATGACATTGAGTCTCTGACTTAATAACCATGAGCTTGCAGCTCTGAACACCAGTGACCCTGCTTACAGACAATATATTTCTTGAAGTCACTACTGTCCTTCAAGGGAATTTGCTAAGAAGATATGGATCATCCAAGATGCAGTATGAGCACAGCAAGCCTGGCCTGTAGGGGACTCAGAGGACACCATGATGAATGTTGGGAGGAAAGGAGAGAAATACCAGGAAATGAAGTTACCAGGAAGAAAATAAATATGCAGTAACATCAAGGACAGACTTTGTCACCCCTCCCTGGGAAGCAAGGCTGAGAGGGATTCAACTGCTACAGAAGAGCAGCTGGCCCTGATCAGCTGCCAGGCCAGGCATCAGAGACCTGGGCAGTCACACCTCCCAGTGGGGCAGAAGCTAGCCAGAAGCTTGGGAGCACGGGGTCAGGAGTTTCACCCTGAATAGAATCAGAATGAGGGACAAGCAGAATGAAGCTTGACCTAGGGGGTCAGATGCATGGTCCACGTCTCCAAAGAATCCTGGCCCTTCCCATGACTATCACTAAAAGCAGGAGAAACCCTGCCTGTTAGAAAGAGATGCTGGACCTCTCTTAGAAATTCCTCTGGTGAGATGGGTCCCCATGGTTTAGGTCTTCTTCTGACTTCAATATTTCAGTCCATCGTGTACTAGCTATCCTTGCCAACATGGATAGTCGTGTTTAATGATTCAGTTTGGGACATGAACCCTAAAGTGAACACCCTTGCTCCTCCATTTCTTTGCTAACACTAGTTCATTAACTCAGAGTGCCTACCTCAGAGCCCCTGCTCCCCAGAGACCCAGTGTCACAGGGCCCCAGAGCACCAGCACCTCAGCCTTGAGAACCTCTGTCTATTTATTTCAGATCCTAAGCACAAGGAGGGTAGCCTTTGAGGATCCTCCCTTGGCTGAGAGGGTGAGAGTACCTAGGGCCAGCCGCACTGGCACAGGTGTGGGAACATGGATCAAGGTGGGACTAGCAGGAGAACCAGGCCAGAAGAGCCTGGGCCCTGTGCAAAATGGAACACACACAGGAAAGGAAGAGAGGGATCTCGGAGCTCATCGGAGAGGCCGATGTTGGAGAAAATCAGACGTTTATTATTTATGGGAGGCTTTTATTTGGTGGTGGGAAAGAATGGTAAGTATGTGGCACAGTATTCCTGAACTATAAATAACATGTAAATAGCTTTCCTAATGAAAACCTTACGGAGCCTGCTGTGTTGGGAGGGCTTCTAGAATACCAAAGTAGGGAGGGGGAAATGACGCAGATTTAACCCACAGCCCTCCCACCTGCTCGTCATTTCTTCTTACTTTTCTTCTTGAAAAAGTTGCACCTCACAGATGAAGTAGAGAGCAAGGGAAATCAAAAAGCCTTTGTGAACCAGTCTGATACATCTGCCAGACTACAGAGTGCCTAGAACAGAGGATGACCTTTCTAGAGTCTTCTCTGTGGCCAAGACTTCAAAAACTGCTTGTCTCCTGCAGGTAGCTTAAGTTCTTCAAGATAATGAGGGCCCCTGTGTGCTGTGAATAATAGCTCAACAGAAAAGATTCAGGGCACTGGGAACAGTACTGAAAGATACACCAAGCCCTGACACCACCTTGTGTAACATGGCTAAATCTTTCCTCTCTGACATCTGGAAACTGTAGAGTTGGGTTAGATAGTCTGGAAACCGCAGCTGAGTCCTGTCAGCCTCCACACAGATGCTGGCATGGGCATTGGTGATCTGAAGAGGATGTCTCTGAAGAAAGGCCATTTTGGATTTTTTCAGCCTGGCTGAGTCACTCGGTGTTCCCTCCCTGGTGACCCCACAGTGTCCTCTGTCTCCCAATCCACACTGACCTGCACTTCCCGGGTCAGAGCCAGCTCCAGTAACTGGCCAAAGTGCTGGCCCAGCATGCTCAGGGTCTCACTCACGCAGGCCTTCATTGACTTCAGAACATGCTCATTTTCCACCTGGAGGCACCTGGGAGGAAGAACCACAGAGTGGGCCACCAGAAGGGGTACTTGGTTGGACCACAGCTGTGGCTAGGATAAACCTGGACTTGCTCAAGGCATGGTGTGTGGAAAGAATGGACTAGAGGGAAGACACCAGTTCCAAGAGAATCAGAGATGGAATCTGCCAGCTTGATTCGTCCTCTGGCCTCTTGCTATCTAGAGAAGTGCTGGAGTCATCACATTTCCGGATTTTGGGAAGTGTGCTATCACCAGGAAGGGGCAAAGTCAGTTCTCTAGGTTCTCCCTGGGAGAGTGGGCTACCAATATAGCCAAGTCATCTGATCTCAGTGGTGTCTGAGGTGGAGGGGCAGTAAGCTTTGGAGAAGGTAGCTAGAGCATGAGGCACCATTAATGTTCTCACTATAGCTTGTAAGAATTGCTGCCCTTGCATAAAACATGGAAGGGGGAAGTTTGAGGGATCCCACCGCTAGACAAGGAACTACAGGCAATGAATGACTGTTGGAGAAGAATTGGCCTCTTCCAGGGATAAGCTTCTTATTGGTTGTCCAATCCAGAGTGGTAGCCTTGAAACCACATACACACCACGAACAAAAATGGACTCATAAAATTGTATTTATATACATTTGTGCCCATACATACATACATATATACATACATATATGTGTATTATTACATACATATATACACATAAAATCAAAATAAAATATACTATTAAGTTGAGAGTGGGGGTCATGAGAGGCATTGAGGGGTGAAAGGGACGTAGAAAGTGATATGGTTCTATTTCAGTTTAAAACTTATTTTTAACAAGAAAGAAAAACAGAAGGATTGCTGCCACAATGTGAAAAAAAAATAGAAGAAGCTGCCTCAAAAATTTCCTCCCAGACAGGAAAAGTAGAAGGGATTAGATTGACATTCACCCCATGGCATGAGAATATTCTGCCCAGAAAAGGGAAAGACTCTCCAGCTTCCCACAGATGCCAAAATCCAGGTTTGAGGCATGAAAGGTAAAGGAACATGTAAACACACACTCAGAGTGTGTCCATATGAAGCTGAATGTGTATGTGTGCATCTGAGTGTGAGCTCATATATGTTTATGGTATGATATAGGGGCAAGAGGCTGTGGGCAGATTTCTATGATCTTACGAGTGTGTGTTTATATGTCTGTGTGTGAGTGAGTGTGTGTCTGTGAACATCTCTGTCTCTGTGCATATGTGTAGAAGTGTGAGTTCAGCTTTCACCTTAATTGGGATCTTGCCTTCGCTCTGCAGACCAAGGGCGTTCTCCAAACCTGAAGGAAACCTTTTCCTATTATCAGCTTACCCCAACAGCTTTCCACTAATACCCAAGGCTCTCTTCTGTCCCTTTACCTAGGCTCTGAATATGGGGCAAAAACCTCATGGGAATCTTTTATTAATTTATTTTACTTTTTTGGTTCTACTATGCAGGCCTTCCTGGCCTGGAACTCACTAGGTAAACCATACTGGACTTGGAGCAATCCTCCTGCTTCAGCCTTCTCAGTGTTGCAATTACAGACGTGTATCACTACACTGACTTTTCAAGATAATCTTTTGATGTTTCTGAGAATGCCAAGAAAAAGAAACTCCTGCCTACCACCAGCTAGTGCAAGCTCCTGACCTCCAGAGAAGATATTAGCCCCCCTCCCCCGAGCCAGGGGGCCAGCTGGCCAAGCAGAGTACCCAGGTGCACTTACCTCTCTGTGACTGCCGAGAGCTCAGAACATTTATCCATGAGCAGCTTCTCTGCCTGTAATCAGAAAAGGTCCATGTCATTTCACTGAGGGCCAGCTGCCATGCTGGGCACTCTGGGGCCTGAAAGTGAAGGGGGAAACAGGCACAGAAACCAGAATGCACTGTGACCTGGGACATGAATAGCCAAAGAGGCCAAGGTCAGACACATTGAGAGAGTAAGAAGAGGAAGCATACAATTAGTTACACTGTGAGCTCTGAGAAGCCTCGGGGAGGAAGAGGCATTTAAGCTGGGTCCAAAGGATGAACCAATACTCACTGCCTGGACAGTGAAGGAAGGAGAAATTTAAGGTGAAAGATGAAGAAAGAAAGAAGAGAGAGAAATCACGATGGGGGGTGGGGTCTCTGAGGTTCAGGGGTTTATTTTTGGACTGTGGGAAGATTTGAATGCATTTTGGAATCAGAAAAGCTGGGTCTGAACCTCCTTCACATCATCCCCTGCTTAACATGGGGCAAGTGACTCAACCTTTGAATGTCTATACCCTCAACCATAAAATGGGCACGATAATCCTAATCTTTTCAGTCAGCTGCATGACAGGCTTTACATGTAATAACTCAATCATCCTCATGGAATAAATATTGCTGGACTCACTGAACGCACTAGGACGTAGTGGAGTCAAGTGACTTGCAAAGTCACATAATGCAGACTGATAACTGAAGCCACGCAGCCTGTACTAAAGCTCTTTCTGCTTGCAGTGGGTGTGCAGGTTAAATGAGATATTTGTGGAAAGGAAACGCCTGTCACAATGCCTTGCACAAGCATATAGTCATTAAATGTTCTCACTATCTTTCTCTCCTTTATTAGGAGATGGGAGAGCCCTAGCCAGGAAAGGTTCAGACTCCAGAATACAGGAAGGCATGCCCACACCCAGCACCTACGAGCCCTAGCCTGGCATGACTGACTGACCTGGCCCATTTCCTGGGAGGAGGTCCTGCTGATGGTGCTGTATTCGCTGACCATGGAGCGTGCATGGCATGTCAGACGCACACTCATGCTGTGCACACGTGCCCAGCGGTCCTGGGCCAGCTTCTGCCCGATCCTGCGAAGCTCTGTGCTGATGACCCAGCCCCGTTTCAGGAGCAGCTGTAGTGGATCTCCTGGGCCGGGACCACCTGCTAGGATAAGGTCACCTTGTGTGTCTTCCTCCAAGCTGATGGGCTTTGCCTGCAAGACGCACATGCACTCACACTCGGTCATGAGCTTCAGATCCTCCATCCAGCGCTGGACCGAGTCCACCTGCATGAAGTGTAGCCTGCAACCAGGGAACAGTGGCAGGTGACTGCCAACACTCTACCTTCCCCCAGAGAGCTCCCTTCCCAGGCCACCGATGTTCGCCAAGCATCTAGTTTGAGCTCAGCACTGTTTCTCCAGTTCTCCCCACAATTGCTCATTATCACCATCCCACAGATAATAATTTACTCAGTGACTTAAGACATTAGTGAAACACTGAACACATGAATTCATAGTATGTAGCATCACGTGGATGTCAGGTACTGTAAGGAAACTAACACAAGAACTCTGGGGAGCTTAAAGGAAGAAGAGGAGCGAGGAGTAAGAAGACAGCAGCAGAACTCACCACCACCACCACCAGTACAACAGAACAGCTGATTACACACTCAACAGGCCATGTGTGGACCGTGTGTAAGCTGGGCACTGGGATTCACCACTCACAGCTTCTAGCGAGGAAGCCAGTGGGACTAGACACCTCATGTCCCTATTGCTGTGCCCCCACGATGAGCTGAATCCTCTCAAATCATAAGCCAAAGTGAACTCTTCCATGTTACTTCTGTCGGGCATTTGGTCGCAGCAATTAGTTAGATGTAACTAATACACCCCCCGGGCACAATGAGAAAACTTTGGCACAAAGCTGAATTAATCCAATCCCCCTCCTATGCTGCCAAATTAAGCCAAGAATCACAGCAACTGGAGTGGTTGTCCACACATCAATCATGCCAATGGTGGAACTTAGCCTATGCAGGAGAAACTCCAGGACCACTGGGGTCCAAGAGTTATGTCTATTGCCGGTTAGCTACAGAACCCTGTCTGAAACACGCAAGAACACAAATACTTAAGATGATTTTAGTCAGCAGCTTCCCATAGAGTAAAGGTCTTCTGGGAGTTGAAAGGACGATGAGTCTCTCCCTTCAGACAGATCAAGGCAAGGTGTTCTCAGAGGGGCAAAAGTAGGGTAGGATACTGTTTGGACTCATCAAGGCAGAGAAAGTATGCTTGAGGTATGACAGTCAAAGGTATAATGTGTAGCTAGAGTTTTCCTGCCTTGCCCACAGTCAGGACAAATCTCTGTCACCCACCAGTCCCACAGCCGCTCAGACCCAACCAAGCAAACACAGAGACTTATATTGCTTATAAACTGTATGGCCGTGGCAGGCTTCTTGTTAACTATTCTTATATCTTAAAGTAACGCATTTCTACAAATCTATACCTTGCCACGCAGCTCGTGGCTTACCAGCATCTTCACATGCTGCTTGTCCTGGCAGTGGCTGGCAGTGTCTCCTTCTGCCTTCCTGTTCTTTTATTTCTCCTCTCTGTTAGTCCCCCCTATACTTCCTGCCTAGCCACGACCAATCAGGTTTTATTTATTGACCAATCAGAGCAACTTGACATACAGACCATCCCCCAGTACAGCCAAGTGCAGACCATCTCAGACACCTGCACTCAGGCCCATGGTCCTAATCACCCTCTATGCAAACCTGCTGGGTAACGCCACAAGGAACCCAAGAAGGGCTCCCACAGGACATACATTAACATCCCACAGCACTTCCCCTTTTCTTTTTTTTAAAAAGGAAGGTTTTAACTTTTACACATCTCCAAAGCCAGCTTGGTATATTTGGGAATTTGGGCGTAGCTTCTCTTAACTACTTCCTGCTGGAGGGGGGCGCTGTATCTTATGGGGACACAAAGAATATTTAAGAATCATGGAGTAGTCCGTGAGGCTGTATCGTCTGAGCCAGTTGCCTTGAAACAATTCTGGATGTTGAATCATCTGGGCCATGGTGTCATCAGAGACCTTTCAGGTGGTCTTGGCTGGTCAAACCTGATGTATCTTAATCTGGAACAAATCCATAGCCTCTGGCTTTCTGTAGAAACAAAAGCAGAGTCTCCTTTCCAAAGCAAAACATCCTTAGACATACATTTCAAAATTGAAATACCTTTAAAATATACACATTGATTTAACTGAGCAGTCTTTACAATCAAATGTCTTTCTGCAGTTAAAAATCCCAAAGACAATATAATCCAGACTCTCTGTGTGATATCCATCTTTACATGGCTTATTTTTTATATTATTTTTACTTTCTCTTTAAAGACTTTATTATTTTAAAACTTTCTATTTCTTTATATAACTGTCTATGTTCCTTTTCCTCTCTCTTCCAAGCCTATGTACATTTTTACACACATTGTAAAGCATTTAAAGTCTTGTTCCATCTGAATCTGTCTTATTGTGAATCTATTGCTTTAAACTGCAGCATTTGTAAGACTGAAACAGCGCTATGGCTGCTGGCTCCGCCCACCTCAGCTTCCCAACATGGCGGTGGTACGTTTACCGCCAGCTCTGGGAGCTATCATGAGTCTATGCTTTTATCCAAGCAGCGTGTAGCCCAGAAACCTTTTTTGTTTTGTAACTAGCAAAGGCTAAATCCACCACGCAGCTTAATGTGCCACTTGCAGAGGCCTCATTTCCGCCTTACTGCAGGTTAAGCGCACACGCCAGGAACGCACAAATAGCTCAAACCAGTAGCTGCCGCTCATTTGAGAGACACAATTAGGAAGCTGTTTTTAGCTCCATTTTAGAATCTTTTCTCAGGTTTTAGGTAGAAACTCTTGCCAACACGTTGGGTGCCATTTGTAGCTAGAGTTTTCCTGCCTTGCCCACAGTCAGGACAAATCTCTGTCACCCACCAGTCCCACAGCCGCTCAGACCCAACCAAGCAAACACAGAGACTTATATTGCTTACAAACTGTATGGCCGTGTCAGGCCTCCTGTTAACTGTTCCTATATCTTAAAGTAACGCATTTCTACAAATCTATACCTTGCCACGCAGCTCGTGGCTTACCAGCATCTTCACATGCTGCTTGTCCTGGCAGTGGCTGGCAGCGTCTCCTTCTGCCTTCCTGTTCTTTTATTTCTCCTCTCTGTTAGTCCCCCCTATACTTCCTGCCTAGCCATGACCAATCAGGTTTTATTTATTGACCAATCAGAGCAACTTGACATACAGACCATCCCCCAGTACAGCCAAGTGCAGACCATCTCAGACACCTGCACTCAGGCCCATGGTCCTAATCATCCTCTATGCAAACCTGCTGGGTAACGCCACAAGGAACCCAAGAAGGGCTCCCACAGGACATACATTAACATCCCACAGCAATAATGAGTCAGTTCCTTGGGTTTGATTTGTCCATTTGGAAGAGGAGAAACAGTGAGGAGACAGAAGGCCAGAAACCTGACCTTGAGGGCAGGGTTCAGACATTCGTGCTAAAAGCCCTGACATGCTAAGGGTGACGGGGCAGGACAGCAGAGGTAGAGACTGGAGAAGACAGAAGATTGGAAAATCACAGTGTTCAGGACCATGTGCCAGGGCCAGCTCTCCGTATACCTCCTTGAGAATGAATGTGAGCACTGGATCTTCTGAGTGGACACACTCTTATCCCTGGCTGGCAGGGGTATGTTAGCTAGCTTTCTGTGACTGGGACAAAGCATTCAAGGACACTCATGAGGAGGAAAGGACTGTTTTGCTCATGGTTTCAGAGCTTTCAGTCCGTGGTTACTCTGTCCCATGCATGACTGTGGTGAGGTACAAATGCCTGTTTCAAGGCCCATGCCCCAACAACCTCACTTCCTTTCACTACCTTCTATTATTCTTCGCAACATCATCCCCAGCTGGGAACCAAGTGTTCAACAAAGGAACCTTTGGAGAGCATCTAGGAACCAAATCACAGCAAGTATCAGACTTAGAGACACAGCGAAAGAACATCCTGCATGCATGGAAACAAAGATGTCCAGACTTCGTCTAGTAAGAACACTGCACAGGAAACAAGGCAGTGAAGTACTGCATGCTTGAGATAGAAGAATCAGAAGTTCATGGTCATCTTCAGCTGTGTTCACGGCCAGATGAGACTACATAAGGCTGTCTAAAGGGGAGTAAGTGATAAAGACTAACAAAGCTAGTTGAACAAGAGAATAATGGAATAAAGGAAGAATATGGGTGGAGGGGCCCCTTGTACATCCAGAAGAAAGTACAAGTTACAGATAAAGAATAGAAATTTATGTTAACATTAGATTTCTTTTTTTTTTTTTTTTTTTTTTTTTGGTGTTTTGAGACAGGGTTTCTCTGTGTAGCTTTGTGCCTTTCCTGGAACTCACTCTGTAGCCCAAGCTGGCCTCAAACTCACAGAGATCTGCCTGCCTCTGCCTCCCGAGTGCTGGAATTAAAGGTGTGCACCACCACTGCCTGGCAACACTAGATATTTTTAGATCAACATCTTATTCTAAAGTAGTCACAATGAAATGCTCAAGGAAATGAGCTGAGAGCCAAGCCATTGAGGACTTTTCTGTTCAGCCAAAGTGACTCAAATAGAAGACAAAGGGGAATCCTGAGCTTCAGTAGAAAAAGTGTTCTTGGAGAACAGTCCTTCAAAAATGGTTAGGAAAGAGGGCTAGAGAAATGGCTCAGTGGTTGAAAGCACTGACTCCTCCAGCAGAGGACCCAGGTTCCCTTCCTAGGATCCACACGGCAGTGCACAGCCACCTGTCACACAGCTCCAGGGACCTGAGATCCTCTGCTGACCTCCATGGGAACTGTGCAAGCATGTGGGGCACATACATTCACGCAGGCAAAACACTCACACATACTGAATAAATCAATAATATTTAAATGGTTAAGGAAGGGCTGGGGGCATACTTTTATAGCAGAGTGCTTGCCTAACATGCTCAAGGCCCTGTGTTCAAGCCTCAGCATGGACGCAAAGACTATGAAGAAGATAAAATCATGAAGACTTTGACACTGGCTCGTAGGTGTAATGAATGAGAGGACAGTCAAAGACTAGACCCTGGCCTGTGACTGCGTAGCAGAATGGGTGCTGAAAGGGGCTTGGAAGTGGATGATGAGCTCTGACAGACAGACAGACTTCTAACAGACTTTCCATTTCTGCTTTCTCAAGGTCTCTCATCGCCCTCCATGGATCTTCAATCCACACATGCAGATGTGTGTCCCACGTGTCCTCACAGAGCCCGTCTGAACGTTCATTTTTCTATTTAACCACCATTCACATAGTGCCCATGATGTGCCAGGAAGTGGGATAAAGCAGCAAACGAAACAACCAACATCCATCCCTTTATGGAGGGCACATTATAGGCCAGAAAGCAAATGATAAAAACAGAATAAATGAGAACTGTGTGGTGTTTAACTGACCTTTCTACTAAAAGGGCGAGGCAGAATCAGGGAGCTCAAGAATGCTTCTGTGAAGCCAGGGGGTCAAGGACAAGGGAAGGCTCTTACAATCAACTAACCTAGGGTCATAGGAGCTTGCAAAGACTGAACTGACAACCACAGAACCTGCATGAGACTGACCTAGGCATTCTGCATATATGTTATAGTTGTGTAACTTGGCCCTCTTGTGGGACTCGTAACAGCAGGAATAGGAGCTGTCTCTGACTTTTACTGGCTTTTGGGACCCTACTTCTCATACTGGGTCACCTTTCTCAGCCTTAATACATGGGGAGGTGCTTAGTCTTACTGCAACTTGAAATGCCATGGTTTATTAATCCTCATAGGCGACCTGCCCTTTCCTGGATGGCAACAGAAGAGGAGGGAGCTGGAGGGTGGCATGTTGTAATGGGGGAGAGGGACTTGGAGGGCAGAGTAGGGAATGAGGCTGTGGCTGGGATATAAAATAAACAGATGAATATAAAAAAAAATTTAAAAATGTTCCTGTGAGACACAAGAAAGTCATTGCCATTTTAAATAAGTGTAAAATGTAAATCAGGAGCAAACTTTCCCAGGAAGCAGGAACATGATAAAATATTGAAACTGAGTGTTCACGACAGAGGAAAGGGCCCAGGCAAAGGCCCCAGAAGGAAACTACTGGGGAGACAGGGTAGCTATAGTGGAGAGTATGGAAGAAAGATGAGTGGAAAGTGAGCTCAGAAAAGACTGGCTAGCACAACAGTGGCTTCCCAGGCAATATAAACACTGTGGATTTTGCTCTGAGTAATAGAATGTTTCCTGGATCCCCCAAGGACTATCATCACAAGTGTCATTGGGGACCACCCAGCCTATATGCCTCTCTATAACCCAAATGATCCAATGGAGAAAACTAACTCTCTGCCTCTCCCCTTTTCTGCCTCCCAGCCCTCCCTCTCATCAAAACAAGGATAGATTAATTTAGAATGACCTAACCTCTGTGGTACAAAACTATATACTGTTTACTAGGCAGCCAATTTAAACATAATAATTTATGCAATGAGTATAAATAATTGACAGTGTGGTTGGGGTTTTAACTTCCAACCCTCTGCTCCAGGCACCAGTAGGGTTAGAAAACGCCTCCGCTTGATGTTGCTTAAGTTTTCCACTGTGTTCGTCACTCAGCCTCTGCTCTTCCTGAGAGTCCCACACTGAGTGGCACCAGCATGAGTCTTTCCAGGCACTGACTGGGGCAGACAAGCCTCTAGTTCTGCATTGCTATCCACACCTAGTTACCAGGTTAGCTGAGTGCCTTCACCACTCTGCATTGCTCAGACCGCATAATTGCCCACTCACCATGAGTGCTTCTGTGCACTCCTAGAAACATTAGCGAGCTCTTCTTTACCTCAGAAGACTGTACAAATTCCCTCTGTCCACCCAGGATGTGGCAAATGGCCTCTGTGCCCTCTGATCCTCCATGTTCTCACCTGTTTCTATGCACTGACCTTCTTCCCCAAGCTAAGATTTTACCGCAACGTTAACCAAAAATTCCCACGTTTATTATTCATCCTGCCCACTTAATATTTCCCTTCTATGCCCCATGCCATTTTCTTTTTATTAAAATGCTTGGTATAACAGTAAAAGATTGGAGCCTATATCCTGAATAACTCCAGGAGTCCTGACAAAGGGGAGTGGTACCCATCAGCAACCTGGGTGCAAAAGACAAAGCGATCTGAGCAGTCATTCCATAGTCTACATTACTCTCTCAAGAAATAAGCAACTTTGAGGGTATCTTACTTTTCCCCACTTTTTTGTAAAACCTAACATGGTTTTCAACAAAACAGTTTCTAAGAGAAACTATTTATTGCATCCCATGATAATTAATAACAAATACCAATCAACTTGACAGGATGTAAAATCACCCAGAAGAAACAAACCTCTGTCTGGACTTGTCTATAAGGAATTTTCTAGATCAGCTTAATTGAGATGGAAAAAGTTACCCTAAATGAAGGTAGCACCATTCTAGGGACTGAAGTCCCAGAATAGATACAAACGAGAAAGCAAGCTGACTGCCACCGTTCATCTCTCTCTGCTTCCTGACTGCTGACATAATGTGACCCCTGCCTCACATCCCTGCAAATATCATGTGACCAGCTACCTCAAGCCCCTGCTGCCATGGCTTCCAGACCATGGTGGACTGTATCCCAAACTATGAGCTAAAGTGACCCTTCCTTTGCTCAGACACTTTCATCAGGATTTTGTCACAGTGATTAGAAATGTGGTCATGCAAATACCGTCTGCATACCGAGCACATGGGATCCTGACCTGTACTCATAGACACGCCTTATCAAGAATCCTCACTCAAAGAGGGTCCTACAGTGGGAATTGGGTCCAGGTCAGGAGACTCATTATTCTGCTTCGCAATGCCAAGGGATATGAACCAGGCACCTGTGCCCAGCACAAGGAGCTAGCACACGCCTTTGTCAGTTGGCCCCTCTCTAATGACTCGTAGTTCTCCCTTGCTAACTCTGGCATTCTAAATACTCCCTGCCTTTCATTAATTCCTTCATGATTTATTATTTTTAGCAATTACTTGCTTATTGCATCTGTGAGCACTCACATGCACACATGTGGAACTCAGAGGACGACAGCAGCAATCAGTTTTCTCCTGCTACCATGTGAGTCCCAAGGATCAAACTCAGATAGTAAGCCTGGCAGCAAACACCTTCCCCACGGAACTATCTCTGCAGCCTGTGACTTATCTTTAACCTCTGTGAGGGGTGTGCGTGCGTGTGTGCGTGCGTGCATGCGTGCGTGCGTGCGTGCGTGCGTGCGTGCGTGCGTGCATGCATGCATGCATGTTGCCTCTGTACATGTCTGAGAGTCGGTGTGATGATGTCAACAGGAGGAGACCTGACTAAGAGCCACTGCCTACACCATCCTCCACGACCCTGTCTTAGTGTCTCTGAGCTCTTGTGCTCTGAGCCTCACCTACACCTTCCCCTTCATTTCCAATCACCGTCCCCAAGTCCTTTCAATCTCTCAACCCTGACCTCTTGCCCACACCTTCTCCTCATCTGCTGACTCATCTCCTCTGAGGAAGCCTCCTGGATGAGTTCATGTCTCATATGATGCTCCACATGTCTGCACGTTCTATAGAGTCCACTGTCAAGCACCAGTATCAACTGTTTAAATCCTTGTAATAGTTTCCTATCATCCTCCTCAGCATGTAAATATCAAATTATCACATCCCTGAATTGTATTAGAATTTCTGACTTTAAAATTGCTGTTTGAGTTGTTAATTTTAGTTTTATAGATCATCGTTAATTTTGGCTTGGGATTCAGATGGAATTTCTAACAATTTCTGAAATGGCACATATATACTTCTGCTACTTTGTGCTATGTGTTTATATGAACAGAATTCTTAGTACTAACAATGATAAAATTAATTAATTATAAAGTCAAAGTATTAATCAACTCAAAAACATAGATATTGCCCTATGTTCTGCAGTGTCAGTCAGCTAAGATTTACTTCTTTATGCAAAAAGAAACATATCCAATCTCTTTAGCATGCAGGTATGCTTTTATACCTGATAAAACTATATATACAAAGAGTTGCTTTGAGATAAATTTATTTCTGATTTATTACTAATAAATATTTGATTGTATACCTAGTGTATATGCCTATATACTTGGGGTCATGTAAACATTTTTTGGGTAAAAGGGGTCACAGTAGATAAACGGTCAGAAGTCTAGGGCTGACCCCTAGCAGGCTGACCCCGAGCAGGTCCAGTCTATGTCTGTCTCACCTCTCCTACCTGTACCCCAGCTGCTGGACCTAGCACCCTGAAGCTGTTCTCCATATATACAAATTGAACTTAAATACCTTGTGAATGAGAATGGCAAACGCTATAACTTCTAATCTGTCTGTTTCTTAGGGATATGGTAATCCAGGGAGAAAAAACCTCCATGGTGATTTAACAGCATGTATTGAGGCAGGCCCTCTGCTGGTCATGACATGGCACTTCCCATTATCATCATGCTCAGCTCCCCCATGATCCTGGAAGGGCATCTCTTGTAGATTCGGAAACTGAAGCTTCGTGAGGCTGAATACACCATCACATGACTCACGAGTAGCAATGCTTGGTGTTGAACTTAACACTTCTAGAACACTGTTAGTACATGCTACTTTAAAGAATCTTACAAACGGCTGCTCTCTGTTCCAATGCCATGTTCAGTGTCCTTAGGTAAAGACTACAAATGCATTCACATACACAGGAACTGGAGTTCAACTGTCCCAGTGCTCAGGTCCACCTTAATGACTGTGCCGTGGAACTCCATGTGAACACTAAACAGGAATGAGCTGTGTCTTCCCTGCTCTTTTCTCTTTCCTGCCTCAAAGGGTTCCTTTTACCAACATGGCCCAGGTAGGAGTCCTCATGGATCTAGCAATCACTGTCCCCAAGTCCTTTCAATCTCTCAACCCTGACCTCTTGCCCACACCTTCTCCTCATCTGCTGACTCATCTCCTCTGAGGAAGCCTCCTGGATGAGTTCATGTCTCACATGATGCTCCACATGTCTGCACGTTCTATAGAGTCCACTGTCAAGCACCAGTATCAACTGTTTAAATCCTTGTAATAGTTTCCTATCATCCTCCTCAGCATGTAAATATCAAATTATCACATCCCTGAATTGTATTAGAATTCCTGACTTTAAAATTGCTGTTTGAGTTGTTAATTTTAGTTTTATAGATAACAGTGGTCATTCTAAGAGCATTGTACCATTCTGTGAAAGGCAAGGAAGAAAATAGGTGCCATCTCTAGAGGATTCCCCTGGCTTCTGAAGCTCCACTACCATCCAGCCCAGTGAGTGGACCTCATTTCATCTACCATGCAAGCCTCGGGCTCTGACACAAATCCCCTGCCTCCAGCTGTGGGCAGGCTTGAAACACACACAATTCTTCCTTTGAGTTGCATTGGTGGCTCTGTCCTCCAAAACATCCCCAGATGCCACTAGAAGTCGCTCATCCTACCAAGTCCCCTGGCCAGGATGGGTGAGACCCAGGCTACAGGCAGATGTTTTCTATGTATTCACACACACCAGTAGAGACTCCAAAAGCTGAGCGAGAGAAACTCTCAGTCCTGACAAGGCTCATTAACACCTCAGACAGGTGAGGCAGCACCAACAATCAAATCCAAATCCGGAAGTAATCCTAACAGTAGCCAACGTGCGGAAATCCAGCAAGGAGCCAACTGGGCTTCTGAGCCCCTCTCTATAGTCTCTCCTTTCATCCTGCCCACAGCACAATGAGAGAAGGACTATTATTACTTCCAGATGAGGGAACTTCTGCCAGGAGAGAGCACAGGGTAAGTACACGGTAGAGAGCCATTACTCAAGCCCCGGCCTCCAGGGCCCAAAATCTTAGCTTCACTAAACACCGGCTGTCATCAAGAAACTGTGAAACAGTAGCCCCGATCACAAAAGATGGAACCTGCCTGACCTTGCCTGGAAATATTTACACAAAGGAAATGGCATTTACTCTGTCCTCGGGGAAGAGAAGCTGACCAAAATGACAAGAGTCCGTGGGTTTCTATGCCGAGGGGGACATGATGTCCAAAGGCCAAAAGGATCGGATTAGGAACACAGCAGGAGCTGTGCGGCTAAAGCAGGAGGCCTGTGAAGAGGAGGCGGTAAGGGAAGGGTCTGAAGAGACAGGCTGGTCCTCATCAACGACCTTGAGTGCAGCAAGTTTAGGAATTTGGGTTTAGCTCTGAGTGCATTTGGAGACACTTGGAAGGGCAGTAAAGCAGGGTTAAATACCAGTCCAGGAGCTGCCTGAGAGAGAGCGCTGCTGGAGGAGAGAAACCAGAACCTGAACAAAAGTGCCCGGGGAGGGAAAGAAGTGGCTGCCCCAGAAGGGAAGGGAGTGAGGGGACATGAGGAAAGGAGAGGAGATCAAAACTGATCCCTGGACGTCAGGTCCCAGTGGCTGAAGCTGTCGTTGTTGGGACAGGCGTCAAAGCCAAGCAAGAGTGAGTTTTCATTTTGTTTGGTTGCAGTGCAAGGTACTATATATACTAAGTAGGGTCCATAGGCCACTGCAGAAGGGGGAACTAGGCCCTGTGGACATATATATCTAAGAGTCCTTAGGGTCTCCTAGGGAAGAGACTAGGCAAGGAAACACATCCCCTCCCCCAGATGCAGCCCCAGTACCAACTAATCCACACCCAGCCTTGGTCACTGTGCCGCCACAGAATGAGCCGCTCTGCTCAATTTCAGAGTCTAGGGACTGGGGCTCATTAAGGTTTGGACTGTGTTAGCACTGAGCATCCCATAATTGTATAGCTTGCCTGGCTCTCTGTCATTAGCTCTCTAAATCTCTAGGCCCCACCTCTCTATTGGATTTGCTGACTGACCCCAACATAAAATATCTAGTTAACCAGGGCAGCTCTGGCTATGCGGTGGGGGATCCTGCTGTCCTTGCCACACCCTAACTTCTAGTGGTTCAACTGTCCTCAGCTGTGAACTTTAAGCTGCCATCTCACTATGCATGAAATCTGTCCTTTGCAAGTCCAGACGACTGATCCTATTACTCACGCAGAGGAGAATTGAAAATTGAGGTCAAGGCAAAGGGCCTGACAATGAGTCACATTCCCTTCATGGTGGAAAATCACCAGTCAGGAGCCTGTAGGGTCTCTGCTCAAGGAGTCAGAGGGGCAATGGCTGGGACTGGGGTTCAGTTTTTGCCATATCCCTGGTGAACAGGAACCTGAACCTGATGCTCTAAAGACCATTCCTGTGCCTGGGGAGCAGGGAGAGGGTATCTTACAGGGGTGGGGTTCCTGGCAGCTCTGCCAGGCCTCTAAAGATCTCCTGTCCCCCACCCCATGGTCCTCCTCTATCGCTCTCAGACCGAGGCTTTCCTAGACATCTAGAATGAGGCGACTGAGACCCAAATCTGGATCTGCTGGAGCCTTGCAGACTGCAAACACAGCTCCAGATGCAACCACAATCCTCTCCACACACCAGACTCCTGACTAGATGATGCTGTTTAGACTGGAATTATGCAGGGCGGGGTTGGAGAGAGGGAGGGAGTTATAGAACTTCATCTTTAAAAACTCTAGTACTTTAAAAACTCAAGCAATGCACTCCAAAAACATTTCTCCAGGACTGCTCTAGGTCAGAGGGAATAGATTGCCCACCCAACAGTGAAAGATTGCCAGTTAGAGCACCTTTTGGGTTATCAGCCTTCAAGGTGATTTAGTGTTTGGAGATGTCCATTCTACCTTACAGATGTAGAAACAAGGATTCAGGGGTACCACGTTATTTGTCTAAGACCCCACTGCCAACTGTTTTAACAGGTATTCTTGGCACCTGGCTAAGCACTTGACTCAATATCAGTTGCTCACTTTAACCCTTGAAATAGTCCTATGAAACTACCATCACTGAACTGATTTTGGGCAATGTCACACAGAGAAGGCATGGGAACAAACCTCAGAAACTGTGAAGCCAGACTCTTGATCTTCTCTGTTATGCTGTACCCTTGGACAGTGTCCAGCCACTCAGCTGATCGTCCAACCCCCTAGGACCCAGGGTTAGCTTGTTCCACTATGCAAACCTGTTCTTATCTTGCATAGTGGTGCCGTTGTAAAGCTTGGGGCCATCTACAGCCCACTGTGTGCTGGTTACTTCCCAAACCCTTCACTCACTTCTTGCTGAGAAGCAATGGGGTCTGTAAGACTTCAGAGCCACTCTGCTGGCTTGGTGCCATTATTACAGATCTCTGATGATTCTGTAGCAGAGCAGGGAAGCTGGGGAGATCACATGGACAGTGGTCCTGGGAGAGTAACACTATCAGAGCTCTGAGAGCTTTGGGGTCTCCTCACCTCTTTGCTGCCCTCACCCTATCTTTGCCTCTTGGATTTCCCCCCTTCATTCTTTGAAGTCCACCACTGAGGAAAAGTCTCTAGGGCTGATCTTTGCATACCAAAGGGAATGTGTGGTTGATATATTGTACACCCCAATAAACTTACCTGGGGGTCAGAGAAAAGAACAGCCACTATATTAAACATAGAGGTTAGGCAGTGGTAGCACACACCTTTAATCCTAGCATTCTGGAGGCAGAGATCCATCTGATCTCTGCGAATTCAAAGCCACACTGGAAACAGCCATGCATCGTGACACACACCTTTAATCCCAAGAAGTGATGGCAGGAAGCAGAAAGGAATATAAGGCATGAGGACCAGGAACTAGAGCTTGGTTAAGCTTTTAGGCTTTTGAGTAGCAGTGCAGCTGAGATCCATTCAGATGAGGACTCAGAGGCTTCCAGTTTGAGGAAACAGGTTAGCTGTTGAGGTTAGCTGTGGTTTGTTCTGTTTCTCTGATCTCTCAGCTATCACCCCAATACCTGGCTCCCAAGCTTTTTATTTAATAAGACTATTTAGAGATTTGTGCTACAGGAATGATATTCCCACCTTGTGGCAGACCTATACTGGGTCTCCAGCTCCTGGCACCAGTTCCCCATCCCCAGCTTATCCTATTGGTCTTATGTATAGTGTTTTCCAAAACTCTAGAGTAGATAGCTAGTGGAACACCACATCTATTGTTTGCTTGACTCATTTTAATTTATTCGTACTCTAAGTGGTATTTTCATTTCAAAGCCTTCCAAGTCTAGAATTTAGATTCCTCTGTCCCACTCTTTCCCACTTGCTGTGCAAAGGGAGTTCTCTGTAAAGAAATGCTTTTCTATATAAAAGGCACTGAGATATCATGGGCAAAATCTACTGTGTACACTGGGCTAGGTGTTCTAGGATTCTGCAGAGGAGATACCTGTGATGGTTTAAATGAGAATGCCCCCCCACACACCCCACACCATAGGCTCAGGTCTTTGAATACTTAGCTCAAGTTGGTGGCTGTTTGTGGAGGCTTAGGAGGTGTGGCCTTGTTGGAGGAAGTGTGTCACTGGAGGCAGAATTTAGGGTTTCAAAGTTCTAAGCAATTCCCAGTTCATTCTTTCCCTCCTGCTTGATGTCCAAGCTGTGTGAGAGCCTAGCTCTCAGCTTCTAGCTCTAGCCAACAAGTCTGCTTCCTGCTGCCATGCTGTGTCTGGCATGATAGATCCTAATCCTCTAGAATCACAAGCCCCAAACAAACCCTTCCTTTTAAAAGTTGCCTTGGTCATGGTGTTTTACTTTACAGAAAAGTAACTAAGCCAGTACAGAATATGATCTCCATGGGGTGGAACCTTTTATTATGCAGATCTGTTCCTTCCGCCGAGTGTGTGCTATACACGGTGCATGGGACTTAGCGGAGAGTTATGAAAGAAAACAAAAAGGGGGTGTGTGATTAGAGCTAGGGTATCCCTGTAAGTTTCCTGCCCTCAGAGCATGCTCTCAAGTGCAGCAGGATTTGGAAGAGAATAGCTCCAGACAGAAGGAGTATCATGTGCCAAGAAGGAGAGGCATGGGATCATGACTAGGGAAGCGGTGAGCGGTCAAGTATAGCCAGAGGAGGAATAGGGGTGAGTTTGAAATGACTGAGTAAAATTCTGAAGCATGCTGGAATGCTTTCGCCTGAGGGTTTATCAGCATTATACTCCAAAAAACCAGGGCAAACCTTTCTTCCTTAGCATACATCCAGCCATATCAAGGAGTTCATACAAACTAAACAGACCTCACCCTCAGAACTGAAACTAGTATACTCCAAAATGAATATACTCAACACTTTCACCCCAGGTACAAAGCAGTTGCCAAACTTTGCTAAGAATCTCATAGGAGAGCCTGAGGAGGCCTCCTGCTAGTCAATGGAGCTGCTTTCCCTGCCCTGTGGCACTAAAGATCATTTTGTCCACAAAGGGACAAAACCATCTAAAACTTGGCCCTATACTCCTAGAATGTTGAATCTAGAGATGCCTGGGGGGGCGGGGGTCTGTACCATCTCCCGTTCCTAGGACGAAAAACCTGAACCCTGGAGGAGAAGGTTGGTCCAAGGATAGACAGCAAGTTGGTGGCAGGCTGGCCTCTGCCTCCCAACCCATGCTCCCGGCTGCACTGTGCTCTCCCCCCAGAGGTTTGATGAGCAAATTATAGACTTTGTCCCTTCCAGTGAACTTAAAAGCAAAGGCTAAAACTATTTCTGAATCATTCTTCTTTAGATGGAAAAAAATGTCTCTCTTAACTCTCTGAATCTTTCAACCAACCAAACTTTTGGCTCTCACTCAAGAGTTCTCAAGATAAATACCTTATCCTTTTCCTCCAAATAACTGTTTTCTCTGAAATATGAAAAGAAAGGAGGAAGGGATGGAATGAGGGACATATAGGGGAGGGAGGGAGAGAGGGAGAGAAGAAAGGAAGTGGGGGAGAGAGGATAGGAGGGAGGGAAGGAGGGATGAAGAAAGACCAGCATGCTGGAGACAGAAGAAAAGTGTCTTAGGGAAAAGAACTAAGTCGCATTGCTAAGCCACGCATGTTTGAGTTAGTTTACTCACCTGAAGCTCCCTAGCAAAGGGCTTGTCTGTTCATTAAATATCTATGGGGACTTTGGGGGAGGGGCATGCACACAAGAGTCTGGTGTGTGTGCCCATGCATGTGAGTGCAGGCGCTAGACCAGGAATCAGTGTCTTCCTTTATCATTTATCACCTATTGCCTTTAGACAGGGTCTCTCACAGAACTTGAAGAGTGTTGTTTGGATAGGCTGGGCAGCCAGTGAGCTCCTAGAATGTGCCTTTCTCCTCCTGTCCCCCAATTCTGGGGTTACAGGCACCTTGCGATCATGCCTGGATTTTTATGTGTGTGATGAGGATTCCAACCAAGGTCCTCATGCTCACAGAACAAGTGCCCATACCCACTTAGCCATCTCCTCAGGCCGTCAAACATTTGGTAAACATGTATTCATTCAACAACCACTTATTGTGCCCCTATAACATACATTCTAATCATAGCCAGGAGAAGAAATATAAATGAGATACTCATTTAGTTCTTGGGTGCTAACAACATTCATTATGGACTGGATAAGGTGTCATGTCCCAGATTAAGTAAACTCTTAATCTCATTTGATTAAGGGAATAAAAGGAAATTATTTTAAAATCATTTCTTTATCACAGATCCCTGTCATAGAAAATTCCTGGAGGCCAGGTGGGGAAATGAACTTAGGAAATAAAAGTCAGGGAAGAAAGGTTTCCTCAAAAGGGTCTCCACTCCCTGCTCTGAGCCTCAGTTTCCCAGGCTTGCATTGGAAGGACAGTATTGATGACCTCAGAGGAAACTTGCAGCAACAACATTCAATGCTTCTGTAACCCCAGTTCCCAGAAGCATATGGGAATTTATATTCAACCTCTTCTTAAAAATAACTACTGAATCACTCCTGTCTGCTTTCTCAAGGTCGCACACCATGTTTCTGTGGATTTCTCTTGGGAAATGGGAGAAGGGAGGGAAATTTAATTCTAGCTTTGATTGGTCTGCCTTTTGGCTTAAACAACAGAAAAACATACAATTATCCCATTGACAATTACAGTCTGCACACTTCACCACAGTCACAGAAAATGACCCTCAGCAGCAGAACGGCAGCCAGAGCAGGGAGCACACATGTAAGCCATTACTGTCTCAGAGACAGGCTGGCCTGCAATGGCCCCCACTGGGTCTCCACAGTAGGCTGGACAACCAGCAGACCACTTGTCACTAGCTACAGAGGCACCCAGCCCTGGTCATCTCAGACTTCTGGTAAAATAGAGTTCGCAAAACAAAAAGGTTCATGCTCAGTGAAAGGTCACAGGTGCTGCAAATCTAATGCAATTGACCAATGGAGAAGTCACTGGATAGAGTGTGAGTTTCTTGCTGGCAGGGACCACATCCAACCAGGTCATTTCAAGTCCTCAACTGCACTGTACCATACAAGAGATGTGATCCTCAGTCAATAAGTATTTTTGCAGGAGACAAATAAACACGTGACTGCTTAAGGAGTTGAGTACGTGTTTGTGTACTGCACCAAGAACACTGATAAAACAGACTGGCTCGAGTCTCATCCAGCACAGGGGTAGAAGTCCCATCCTAGCTCTGCTACACAGCAACTCTGTCTCCTTCTCAAGCCTCAGTTTCTCCATTGGGATACAGATTAATCAGTGCTTCCAATCAGCGCTTTACAGAAAAACTTGTCACACAGCTACTGGGAACTTCAAAACCTGAAGCCTCTAATGTGAAACCCTCTGGGCATGTCCTCAGAAAGGAAGGGCATGCCCTTCCTCTATCTGCCCTTGGTTCAGAGAGAAACCGCGAACAAAATGGAATTCATAGAATGTGATGGTTAATGTCGCCTGTAACCTGCCTGGGTCTAGAGTCTTCTAGGAGACCAACCTCTGACCATGACTGTGGGCAAGTTTCTAGATGGGGTTAACTGCTCTAGGAAGACATACCTTAAGTATAAGCAGCATCATTCCATGGACTTGGGTCCCAGGATGAAGAAAACAGAAAGCAAGCCAAGCATCATCATTTAGCCTCATCTGCTTCCTGATTATGGATACAATGCTATCAGCTACTTCAAGTTCCTGGTAGCTGCCTTCTCTTCCATGGGCTGTACCCTCAGTCAAGGTCCTGCTGACCTGCCTTCCTTCCACAGGCTGCTGTACCCTCAGTCAAGGTCCTGCTAACCGTCTACAGACTGCACCCCCAGACTGAGAGCTGAAATAAACCCTCCCTTCTTGAAGTTGCCTTTGTCTGGTGTCTTGTCACAGTAATGGGGAAGTAACTGATGCACAGAGTTTATTTGAGCAAAGCATGGCTCATGCATTGGGCAGCACTTGGAAACAGAAGAGGTCGCAGGGCTGTGCTGCAGCAGCATGGGCAGTGAGCTCTTACAGGCTGGACATACACGGGAACAGAAAATCTCTCTGGCTAGTCATAATGGAAACACTCCAGTGAGGGAGCGGCTGGTAGCTTCTGAATGGTGAGATTTTACTCTTTTCTGCTGAACTTCACTTTGCCTGGCTTGAAGCAGAACAGTCCCAGGCTAGTGGCTTCTGGATCAGAAAGTAGTTTTATTCTCCAAAGACAGAGCAAGGAGGACCTTAAAGTACTAGCCATTCAGACCCATGAACAACTCTGATTCCAAAGCTCCCTGTGAGCTGTCACAGAGCCAGGATTACAATTCACTTAAACCCTATACCCAGTCCTCTCCCTCCCACTAACATTGACACTCCCCCAAGGGGCCTCCCAAAAATCTATCCTGGACTTTGAACATGACCTCAAAGGCTGCTTCCCAGAGAAGCTAACCTAGGACTCTCTCATTTGCAAAATAGAGACATCAATGATTGCATAGGCCACAGAGAAAACTCGGAGAGTAGCAACACGCCATAGGAAGTGCTTGTTCATGTGAGCCAATGATGTGATGGGCCCTGGTAGAGGCCAGTCCTTGAGCTAGCTGCAAGGACCATGGTGCAACTCACCACTAGAGAGGCCTCCACAGCATGAAATAGTAGTTCCTGCTACTGTCTACCTACAATATAGTATCCAATTGAGCAAATTAGGCCCCTCTAATATCCTGTGAGCATGAACTAGCTTTCTCTATGAGCAACACCCAAAAACACAGCCCCAGAACATACATGAGAGAAGAGGCTCCAGACTCAGCGGTTTTATCCCCAATTATTTTCAATTAGCTTTGCAATGCTAGGCTAGGAACACGTGAAACATGCTAGGAACATGTAAAAGGAAGCATTCCTCTCCCTCTCTTAGACTCACTGACCCATCAGAAATACAACATGAGAACACTGTACTCAACCCCTTCCACAGGTCACAGCTCTTCTGCCCAGTCTGAATGCCTGGAGTTCCTGAGGTGCCTGCTGAGTAAGGCAAGCTAGATTCCTATATCATGTTCATGCAATCTAAATCTTGCTTCCACTTGCCTTTAAACTTCTAAGGGCACTGGAAGGTGGAGAGAGGAAAAGAAAGGCCAGTGGGTAAACAGGGAGACATGAAGGCTGCCAAGATCTGACCTTTACCCCATATCCTTTATTCAGGGGAGCCTATTCCTCTTCTGAAAGAGAAGCTAACCAACTGAGGAGTTCCTACATGCCCACAGGTTCTACCTTCCACCGTGTGTGTGTGTGTGTGTGTGTGTGTGTGTGTGTGTGTGTGTATGTGTGTGTACATGTGTGTATATGAGAGAGAGAGAGAGAGAGAGAGAGAGAGAGAGAGAGAGAGAGATTTATAAGAAACCACTGACATAAGTACAAATTACTCACAGTTCACAGATAAAGAAACAGAATTTTTGTTATAGCAGAGCCCAGAGTCAGGCTGAGGCAGCCTGGCCTCCTCACCACTGTCCTAAATGCTTCTCCAGCCCTAAAGTGGCCTTTGTCCCATCCTCTTAGGATCCCCTTGCCAGAATCACTGCTATTCCACAGCCTAACTTAATGTCACACGGGGAAGGGGTGGGCAGCACAGTGGCAAGCAGACTGTGCCGTCTCTGATAGGACTTTCCCAATGTTCCAAGTTTAGAACACTAGACTTTGAAAGAGTCTATGCTTTCTTAATTATTGGTAAGGTCACCCACTGGTGGGGGAGAGGGCCAGAAGGGAGAATTCCAGAAGAATTCTCTAACAACACCTACACAAGTGACCCTGACATTAGCAGACATTTATTAAACAATAGTCTCTCTACATAGCTCTCTAGATATTTTGCATATATTAATCTGATTAGCCTCCCATCAACCCTGCATGGTAGGTACCCCCATTTTAAACATGAGGGGACTGGAGGACAGATGGGGCTCCAGAATTTTCATTAGTCACATGGTGAATAAGAAGTACAACCCAGCTCTAAGGCCATGTAGCCACATGACCATAGCTGACCACACTTGATCATCTCAGGACAGCTCCACCACCAGACATCCTGGCAGTCACATCTCACCATCTCTGAGTTTCATCATACAGGCTACATGCAAAGATATGATCACCTATTTTCTGCTTCTGGCTGTACAGGAAACTACAAATTACACTTCTAATGGTGTTCTATGTCCTAGGGAACATGCAAGAACTGTGTGTCAAATTCCTACACCTCCTTCTAATGATGACTTTGGAAGATTAGACCATGCCTTCATAGAGAGTGATTAACTCTGCCCCACTAGGGAGGTTTAGCAAATAATTCATCCTTTTATTTAAAAGTATCACATTATCTTCTATGTACCTACCTACCATCCATCACCTATCTATTAACATGTCTATCTATCCATCTATACATACATACATACATACATACATATACACATCTATCCCAAAACCAAATGGGCAGTATGGAAATGAATATGAAGTAACTCAGCATCCCTGGCAGTTCTGGTAGGAAATTTGGGATACAGAAAAGGTGAGAAATCCATGAAGCAAAACAAAATATGACAAAATAAAACCAAACAAATATTTAACAGGCTTACGTTTTCTCTAAACAGCTCATCAAATGTCTCAAAAAAAATCAGAAAACAAATGGGATCGAATGAATGCTGACTGATAAAAATAAAGACAAAGTCCTTATGATGATGGAGAGTGTAAAGGAGCCAAGGCTAGCCCAGCTGTCAGAAGCCTGGAACACCAGGTTGCACAGCTCCTCTACAGCCTCAGCCTACCTGAGAGTTACCAACGATCCTGGTGCCTGAGACTAAAGAATTTCTAAGGACATGGATCTTCCATGTCAGTCAGGACAGTCCCAGGAGAGCTCATCAGGCACAGATCTGGTACTCTGGACTTGCACCCCAGCTTCTGGTTCGGACCTCCAGGGCCTGCCAAGTCAAATCTGCACTGGTAACTCTTTGTGGACTTTCCAACCGGGTGTAGGCACCTCTGATGGCCCCACATCTCTCTTCCAGACTAAATACTCTCAAACTCCTGTCCTTCATACACTGCCAATATCACACACCCCCACCCCCCTCACCCCCCCACCCCCGTCCACACCACTCCATTCAAGGCAACTAGTACCTCCCACTGACTAGCTCTTAGCAATCCTCTCCTGGGCAGGATAAGTGACATGACTTACCTCTGCCCTTGCACAGGAATGGAATCCAGGTGGTGACCTCCAGGGAGTGCCATCATGTTCATCCCAATCTGCAGCAATGCCTGCCCACAGCGGTCGGGACCCTGAAGAGACAGGTCAAGATGGGCCTATCAGAGAGGAGGTACAGTCTCTTCACCTCTCAAATCCGGGCTCTAAGGAACCAAAGTAGGTGTGACAGAAGGCCTTCCAGGCCTCCTCTTCTTCTGAGCTGACTTACACTCTGATGTCCTCACACAGATAAGGCCGGACTCAGAGCTGACCTTCTTTCTAAATCCCTGGCTCACTATAACCCGCTACGATCTTCCCCTTTGTCCTATTGCCAAATATTTACCCATTTTGGTGTGACTGACGCTAGGACACACAGGCCAGCAAATATTGTACAGGACATACGCATACTAAAAAAGCAGCCAAATGCGGTCCACTTCAGATGACATCATTTCACCTGAACAGCAAGTGGAAAGCTCAGGATGTGACCTAAGGCTCACTTTAGGCCACCGAGTCATGACAGAGTGGCTCTTAGGAAAGGTTTTCTTTCTCTCACCAGGTGAGACCCAGAAGATAATGCAAATCAACTTTGATGGGAGCAATCGTGCAGTCATGAGAGGAGCTAGCTACAGAACAGAGTTGGAGTGCAGAGAAACATTGTCTAGGTCCCCATCACAGACCCTCGGAATCAGCTGATCCTGTAGTCCAGCCCACCTCTACACTTCCTACATCTGAGGTCACACACAGTCTCATCAGTTAAGACAGTGGACATGAAGCCTCTATTTGTACAGCCAAAAGCATACCCATGGGAAGGACATGGATGAAGTTAAAGACTTCTGATCCCAAAGCTGAGAGTACTTGGCTTACTTTAACCTCACAGTTAACAAGCTACAGGGGCGGTCCTCATCCCTCCTAAAACTTACTGCCCAGCTGTTGACATCTCACCTCACCTCACCCCTGCCCTGCTTCGGAAAGAATTTTTTCCACATTGCCTTTTCATTTTCTTCCTGTAGAATGGGCCTCTAATCCAAGCAGAGAGTGGATTATTACCCTTATAATAGTAATACTAGTACATTGGTAAGCATATCTTACCCAGGCAGGTCCTCACTGTAGCTCATAGGATGCACAGTTGGGTAGGAACGTTGATGGTTTTTTGTCCCTTAGCAGCTTAAATAGCACTTTCCAGGACTGTGAAAGCTAGCCAGAAGGAAGGAAATTCCAGCTCAACTGGATTTCTCAATGTCCTATAACCCAAATGTGTGGTGTCCTTAGCAACAGGGTTTTACAATCTCATTCTGGTGGGCAACCAAGAGCATTGGCAACTGCCTGTAATGTTGTGGGTCAGGGAGGCCCTAAAAGCCTCTAGAACATAAAGAGTGTAAAGGAAAATCCAGGTTTCCCAGGGTAAAAATCTAACATGTGATGAGATGATAATAATGAAATGACATTTTTTCTTATTTCTATCTTCATCATTGAGAAGAGGCAAATAAAAAACAATGAAGAGAGAATTGAATCCTATGGTAGATTAGAAGGCTGGAAGATGGTTGGCAAGCATCAGGGCCTTTTACAGTGTAAACCAAAGGATTCTGAAATCAAGGAAGAGGCCATAGGACCCTGGAGGAAGCCTGGATCTAATCCCAGTTGTATCTGGGGACCCAGAGAAAGCACAGTAGTTGTGAGCAGAAACCTGGATGCATATCAATGTTTGAGTTTCTATGATAAGATTCCAGAAACATGACTTGGAGACCACAATATTCTGGCAGTGGCTTCTGACCCGTGGTTTGTGCACCTTCAGAAAGGAGCCACAGGTGTTTCATTCACAGCTGCCCAACAGGGACAGCTGAAGTTCTTATGTATCACTAACCTATTCACAGGCTCTATTTTGAGATGCTTCATTCTCAATGTGAGAGTAGGCACAGGACCCTACACAATGACCACCACATAGTCAGAAGTCTCTATGGGACCATAGCTTACACTCATGGGGATGACAAAGAGGTGAGGGAGACTATCTGGAAGACCAGGTAGTAAACACCAGGCGTTCAACCTAGATGATGCTTTTAAAGATCCCATAACAATAATGCTAACTGCTTGTATTCATGGAGCATGAACTATGTGCCAGGTGCCCTTCTAAATACTTCACATACTATATTAACTCGTGGTATATTAATTATTATCATCTTACAGAAGAGAGAAGTATACTAGACTTCTAGTGTACTAGACTCCACATTTGAGCCAAGGACAGGTGCTGAGCAGGTAAAGATGATGGGAAGCACAACTCCATTCCCTGGAGGCTATACCAAGCTCCAGGGACCTTCACTAGAAGCCCCAGCTAAAGTATCAAGTATGGTTGCTACCCTTAACAGTATGAACTGCTAAGCATGGAGCGCTCATGGATTTTCTCCCACCAATTCTCTACCCACTTCTGATGCCCTTACATCTCCAGCATCCCACTGCCCTGGGTCCCATCCATCCTCTGAGCTGTAACACGAATTGATAAACAGTCTTATTAATAAAAAAAAAAACCAGGAGCCAGATATTAGAGTGAATACTGAAAGATCAGAGAAACAGAACAATCCAGAGCCAACCTCACCTTACCAACTCCTCAACCTCCAGAGCATGAGTTCCTGTTTCCTCATGCCTTATATACTTTTCTGTGTCCTGCCATATTACTTCCTGGGATTAAAGGTGTGTGTCCTTCCCAAGCAAAGATATGAGATCTCAAGTGCTGGGATTTAAGGTGTGTGCCACCATACCTGGCTCTGTTCCCAGTGTGGCCTTGAACTCACAGAGATCCAGATGGATCTCTGCCTCCCAAGTGATAGGATTAAAAGTATGTGACACCACACCTGGCCTCTATGTCTGATTTGGTAGCTGGCTCTGTTCTCTGATCCCCACACAAGTTTTATTGGGGTGCACAAATAAAATATCACCACACTGAGCAAAGGTTCAAATAGTTAAGACCAATCAGAAGCTACATGATCTACCAGGAAACCAAGATAGATTCAAGAGGACACCCTACTTCTTACTGTTATGAAAGAAAGAGTTTAAACGGGGTGAGGGTGATATATTCAAATCCCAATTCTACCTAATTAGCACATGACCTTGAAAAATCACCACTCCTCTGTGACAGTGGCTCCCTCAACTATACCTATTCTAGAAGCTTCCTGAGGATTAAGCACAGGCAAAAGGCTCCGATTTTGTGCTTGGATAGGTGAACAAGGGAGTATCCTTTCCTTAAGAGATGGAGCTGAGAGATGTAGAAGAGGTGAAAAGGACACATGTAGATGTAAACAGGAAAGAGGAACTCTCCATCCATTCCCCCAACCCCACCAAGTCGCTCCCTGGATTCTTGTCTGGTGTTTTCCCTCACTGTGTTTCCCTGGGCTGCATCACACCATGAGTGTATCTGTTCACAAGAACTTGAAGCCTTGAGTATCTCTGACTTAATTCGACTCAATAGATCAATTTATATGACTTAGTTCTGTGCCCAGGTCTCATTAGAAGCAGCCTTTGCTCACCTGCACTTGGCTAAGGAGACGGCCTTCTGCAGGAAGTTGAGACTATTTACAGTAAAGTATTCCATTAGAGTCAGCAGCAAAGGGCATTTCTGCTTTTGTCTAATGGGACAATCTGGGGACAGCTCACGGCACAGCTGGGATTGTTTAATCTGATGAGTCCAGTACAACTGACCACACAGGAGAGATAGTAAATACTGTGGGAAACACTCAATTCCAGAAGTAATGCAAGGAAGCTGCTGGGGGCGGGGGGTTGCGGGGGGAGCAGGACTATGCAGATGTGGCTCTGATCCCTCTTTCTCCAAGACTTCAGAGTGCAGAGGCTGTAAGTGATGGGAGCATCTTGCTAACCCATCATTCTAAGTCATTCCACCTTTAGAACTAAAAAATCCCTTAGAGAAGAACACTGCAAATTGGGGAAGCAAATAGGACTTTTCTAGGGCCTCTATACCTGTTTCCCATCTGCAGAATGAGAAACTTGTAATATTGTAAGCATTAAGATAACCCACAGACAAACATTGTTCCTTTGGTTTCTACCATATGCCCCTGCTTCCTACATCTGAGAAATGTCCCTATGTAATGAATTTTCATGACACAATATATAAACAGAAAAGGCCAGGCAATTTGTATGCAACCCTTTGCAGCAATAACAAATACCAACCAGTCACACAGAACAGAAACACATGACCTCAGCTTTATCAGTTGTGTGCAGAGCTTGGATTTTGAACCTAGGAGGTTCTTCCTGGAGCCTGGAGCTGCAGGAGGATCAAGTTCTCCTATACCTGGTATACAAGTAATACTTTGAAATAGCCCTGCAATATGTTTTTACTATAATCTTCTTCCTTAATCAGTGAATTTGTGCAGAATGCCTAGCAGATAAAGTCTGATAGATTCTAGATGTATAGCTTGCAAATCATCCCAAACAGCTTCATTTCCCCCATTTTGCATGTTTCACTATACCCTGCCATTTCTCACTTTGACCTATGAAAGAACTCTTTGGCGGTCACCACCTATCACTTACTTCTCTCCAGGCTCATTCAACTCAAACCTTTCTCAATGCAGCTTTGAGAATGATCTAAAACACAAGTCAAATCGTATCATCTCACTATTCACCTCTTCCTTACCCCCACCACCAGCGGCTTCTTACTGCTACACCAAGGCCAAACCCTCTGGGTAGCCCACCTAGCCCACACATCCATCTGACACCTGACTACAACTCTAGCCTTTCATCTGGTCCCTCTCTACTATCCAGACACTCTGGTTGTTGTTCATCATTTTAGCACCAACGTCTCTTTTTCCCAAACACTTTCTATTCCAGGACAGCCTCACCTCCATTCTTCTCATCAAGTTATCCCTATGGTCCATTAGAGCTCTGCACAAACACTACTCCCCAGGGCAAACTTCCGCAGCCCATGGAGTCAAGCCCTTCAATGTAAGAGCTCCCTTAATGTTTCTCCTCTTACCAAACTTAACTATGGCATTAGCAACTTAGTATATCTCTCCCCTGAAGGTCCTGGGACAGGCAGAGAGGCCTTGCCTGCTCAATTCTGCCTCCTCCATACCTGACAAGTTGTCTGATACATAACGATTAATAAAGACTTGTTGACTGGCTAGATGAGATCTTGTTGAAGTAACTTCAGCTTCTTCACTGATAGACAATGGTCACCATTTCAGTATGGCCCAAGTGTTCAGAGGGGCTATTATGGTGACACAGATAAAGATACCTGTCCCTTCCAAGTTCCTGTAGTCCTCACTGTCTGGTCACGCCCAATTGAGCAGCTTCCCTTCCCACATTCAGATCTGTGTTTATCAAGCTCTTTCAGATGGACAGATGGATGAATCAATGGACAGCCAGGACACTTCATGAAAACTGCAGTGACAGGTAATCAAGAGAGATCTGGAGGACACGTGGGAGTCCAAGGTCAGCAAGTGGGGATAAAGTGCCATGGAGAGCTTCTTGGAGCATGGTCCCAACACTGAAACTCCAAAAGAGAATCTGGAGTTATTAAAAGCAGGGAAAGGAAAGGGGCTGAAGGGAAGACTGAGAAGGAGAACATCCAAGTGAGTACCAGAGCAGTACCACAAGCTCAGGAAGCAGGTGTTTCTGGAAGGTGGAACATGCCAGGATGTTGGAATGTGGAAGGGATATGGCTGACCTTAGAGGAGAATTACCCCACCCCTCGGGCACAAAAATGCAGAAAAAGGGGCGGCCATTTTTGGCAGGAGAGGAGGAGGTAACATCTGTGGTAACCCTCAAAGGCACCACAGGGACTTTGTCAATTAAGGATAGGACACTGGCATTCAGGGCCAGTGGGGCTGTCTAGGCTGTACCAGAAAAATGTAGCAAGAATTTGGGGACCCAAATGCTTCTCATGAAGCTGGAGGGAGTGTGCCATACAGTAAAGGAAATAAAAGACACAGTTGTATTCAGTCTCTAAGTCACCATCCTGTGGGTGGTACGAGCCCCTGCAGATGTTTGGGTAAGGAAGTGGAAAGCACGAGAGTCCTGGTAACGTAAGAGAAAAAGAAAGAATAGAGAAAAGCTTTTGAGGTAACGATGAGTCCTCAACATCTGAACTCAGGGCCTCAGATCCGGGACAAGAATGGAGATGGTCATTGGAGCTGTCCCGGGGCCACTAACTAGGTGCCTGGCATCCTGCAGCAATCAGATACTTCAAGGACTCTCATTCCTAGGGGAGTTGCAAGAAACCAAGCAAGCTGCCACCTGGCCCTGCCTGACAGACTGAGCCTCATGAAATATAGAAAGCACTGGCTCCCTGGAGAAAGCCCTGGCGGCCCCTCACAGCTGTCAGGCCACAGAGGCCAAGAAGCCGGCAGAACAGACCTCGGGACCCACAAAACGTCTTACGGCTTTAGGCCCTGCAGGCCTGTGTGATGCAGAAGAGCTTCTGCAAAGCACAGAAAAGATCCCAACCCTCTGCCCAGTGAACCGGATCTATCTACCTTCGAGACATTACCTAAAAGGCCACAAAAATTCTGCCTATGGAACTATATTATGAACTTGTCTGAGTCTGTGGTACCCAGGAATAAATAGGCCAGTCTAAGAGGCCTTTACATCATACTCTTAGGACATTAGAACTTGTGGGGATCTCAGGACCAGCTCCTTGCCACAGTAATAACAGCAATAATCATAAAGAGGGGAAGAGTGAGAAACACTTAATGGCTGTAAAACTGTTCTACACACTTTCCACTTAGTCTTTAAAACAGTTCCCTTAGCTAGGTCACTATGTTATCCCTGTCTTTCAGATGAGTAACAGAAGCATGGAAGAGGTTAGCGTGGACAAATGGAGAGAGAAGTTCACAGGGAGGAAAATCTTGTTGCTGAAGAACGCAGCTCTGCCTGGGACATGCACACGTGTCCTGCAAACTGCTTGTCATGCCCTGGGAAATGCCAATATGTCTTTGCCTAGGAGAGATCTGTAGGAAGACCAACCAAGGCTTCCCCTTGTCTGCAGTAAAAAAATCACAATTGGTGCCCAGTTGTAAATCATGGATATCTGTGCCTGCTTTTATTATTTGCTGTGGTTATCACACACAGGGAAGCAGCATACTAAGGGAAATTCAAGAGTTCTGATTGGATAGTGTCCTGTGAATGAGATAGAGCAGGTAAGTTAGCTAAGGAATGTATATGAGTCTCTAGAGAGTCAGAGAGAGAGGGAGAAACACCCTGTACTGGATAGTTTGATGTCAACTTGACACAAGCTAGAGTCATCGGAGAAGAGGATTTCTCAATTGAGAAAATGACTCCATAAGATCCAGCTATAAGGTAATTTCTTAATTAGTGATCAATGAGGTAGGGCCTAGTTCACTGTAGGAGGTGCCACGCCTGGGCTGGTCATCCTGGGTTCTAGAAGAAAGCAGGCTGAGCAAGCCATGTGGAGTAATCCAGTGAGCAGCACCCCTCCATGCTCTCTGCATCAGCTCCTGCCTCCAGGTTCCTGCCCTGCGTGACTTCCTGCCCTCGCTGTTTTTGATGATGAACTGTTACATGGAACTGTAGGCAAAATAAACCCTTTCTTCCCTAAGTTGTTTTGGTCATGGTGTTTCAGCACAGAAATAGTAATCCTAACTAAGACACACAGCATCAAGACATCCTTACTGGAATCCATGCTCCCAGTACCTGATTTATACAACCACTCATCTCTAAATGGCATCACCCCATCTGAGGAAACCACCACACAGCCTCCACCAAAATTCTTGTGTGGAATTAGGAAATCCATTGCTGCCACCATGGTGTGTCTTGAAATACAGCCTCCCTGGTTTTGGGCCAAAGACTACCCAGCTGCCCTGTGCTTGGAAGCTGCACAGGAGGCTATTGTCTCTGGCACCTGGTTGAGCTGAGTATTTTCTGAAGGTTATAACTGAGAAACTGATGGCCAGAACTCTGATACCTGAAGTGGACTATTATCTGAAAAGGGGCCTGCCTGGGCTTTTGAGCCTCCTTACCAGAGTTCTGTGGACTAGGAATATACATTTAGGTACATTAGCCTCCCCAAGTTCATTAGTGTGTGACCTTGGACATCAAATTTCATTTTTCTATGAGATGGGATACATACGTAATTACCATGAAATGAGAATTCTGTGTATGCCAGTGAGATGATATCTATATGATCAGTGAGTGCCTGGTATAGAGATCATACCATGTCTCTTCTGGTGAAAGGACAGAGTAAAGGAAGGAGCCAGAAACCATTCTGCCAACTCAATGCTGAGTATCCAATGACCTTTCCAGCCTCAAACTTTAAATGATTCCTTCTTACTTTCTAACTTTCCCTCCCTGATATAAATATTATCCAGCTGCTCAAATGTTGCTTATCTTTGATTTGCAGAAGAGAGAAACCTTCCCCACTGGGCCCAGATCCCAGGGTGTTAAAATTAACCATCACCACGCTCTAAGCTAATGACTTACTGGTTGTAACTGCCACAAATAGACATAACTCTCAGATAAAGGCCATTAGAGAAAATTGAATAGCTCCAATGTGGCAAAAATTTGGATACATCCTATTTCATAAATCACACTCAGAGGTCACACTGGGCAAGCTATTTCCCTTTCTGAGTCATGATGAAGACCCAACTTGAAGGGGTCTATATACTCTAGAGAACATATGAAGGAGAATTTACAGCATCTTATATCTTCATAAATGCAATCTTCGCTTTCTTCTCAATCCATGACATGATGATAGCACAGAAGTTATCATCCGGGACAAGCCAGGCCCCCCTGATTCTTTTCCTTCCCCAGTTCTCTGCACTGGAGTTTACTAAGTAGCCTGGGGAGGGTAGAACACCAAAACCACAGAAATCCATGACTAATCTCACTTTAGCTTACTTCTCTGACCTTTGGTTTTTTTAATCTGTAAAATCAGACTAGAACCCATTCTGTGTTATGAGACTGCCCTAAGAGCATAGTGCTTATATGACACTTCAGAAGCTAATAACAACCTAAGAATCTCCTCTGACCCCAAAAGCCAGTTAATAAGTTACTACATGAGAAGTGTCATGGCATCCCTCCACGTGCCCAATTTCTTACCTAGATGTCAGATATCTGCTCTCCCCCAAAAGGCTAAAAAGCAGACTCTATTGCATACATTGGAAAGAAGCAGAGGAAATTTGAATGTAAAGAAAAATCAGTACATAGAAACTGCTGTGGTTTGAAAATTCAGGTTCCTACCAAGATGCATAAAAACCTAATCCCCAATGTGAGAGCCTCAGGAGCAATGGAGTCTAGGGAGCTAAATAATTATGACAGTGAATCCCCACAAATGGATGAATACTATTATAAAAGCTCACAGAAGTGGGTTTGCTATCTTGATCTTTCCATCTTCTGCCACATGAGGACCAGTCCTTTCTGCCCTCTGGAGGATGCAGCATTCAGGCATCATCTTGGAAGAAAAGCAGTACCTCTCCAGATACAAAGCTGGTGGGTTCTTGATATTGGACTTTCTAACCTCCTATACTGTGAGCCAATACATTTCTTCCCATTATATTTACAGTCTTGGCATTTGGGAATAGCAGCATAGGACAGAAATCATGTTTTGAATTGAGCACAGACAAGCACTGCAACATTTCTGTGATCAGCAGCAGCACTAGCCCTGAAGAAACAGCTACCATTCCAGCTCACATACCATGTGGCCAAAGGATTATGGGACATTCAATCTGAATCAGAACCTTGGCTTAGCTGCAGTGGTAAAGTATTCTCACCAGCTCATTAATGAAAAGAAACCATAGACAAGATTTAACCCACTCCAAGGCTTGACTCACCCTGTGTTAATAAACAGAATAAGCCAGAGTGTGAGCAAGCACAATCATTCTCAACACGCTATTGACATTTCTGTAATGTCCATATCTGAATAATCCTTTAAGTTTGGAAAAGGAGATGTCAGATAAATCTGTCTACTCAAGTTAACTATGTAGACTTCAGACATGAAGGCCAGAATCTGTAGAATGCTGCTTCAACAAGACTTGCCCCTATGTCTAGCACACCACCTGTCATAGCAACACTTGAAAGGTGTCTAAGGCAGAGTAGGAGCTCAGTCAACATGGGGGTGGGCTTGAATAAAGCCCTATCCATTCTGAGGCTTTGAACCTGTCTGCAAGACATGGCCATCTCTCCTCGCACACATCCATTCTTAATAACAGCTAATACTGCTATAGCCATGCAATTCTAAGATGCAGTTTGTCATATCCTAACCAAAAGCATCTTGGCTTTGTCATAGTTTACCTCTAGCCTTCTTTCCTTTTTTATGAAGCAGTAGGGTGTCTTTCATTTTATTACACCTTAAATTCAATGGAATGTGTTATCTGGCACTTAACTATGTGTCAAAAACTTATCTAAGTATTCCAAATAAATAAACACATTTACACCCCCAAGCATCCAAAACAATCCATCCCACTATTATGCCAGTTTCAGAGAACTAGAATCAGAAAATTGGGAGTTTCTTAATTTATTAGTTTACGTGGCTAAAAAGTTGAGTGGGGGTGAAAACAATACCTTCTCCTCCAATCCTCTACAGCATATCACTGGTTTTCAGTAGCTAACTGTTAATTGACAACAAAGCCCTTTTAGTTTATTTATTTATTTATTTATTTATTTATTTATTTATTTATTTATTTATTTCAGAACTCCTTTCTTATTCAGAAAACTAACATTATATTTTTAATTCCAGTAAAATGATAGATCAGACGGTCTACAATACTCCTCCGTGAAAACTGCTTTAAATACAAAGATATTTATAAATACCAGTTACTACTCTTGTTTATGTGACAAAATGTCTCACAAAAGCAACTTAGGGAATAAAAGGGTTGGTTTGGGCTCATAGACGGATGGTGCAGCCCATCATGGTAGACAAGCACAGCTGCAGGAGGAGAAGGCACATTGTGTCCACAATCGGGAAGCAGAGCGATGATTGCAAGTGCTCAGCTGCCTTTCTCCCTCTTTCCCTTTTATTTAGACCCAGAGCCCAGGCCAAAGGTTGGTGCTACCCACAATCAGGATGGGTCTTTGCCCTTCAGGTAAACCACTTTGGAAACATCATCCTAGACAAGCTCAAGGGCTTGTCTGCCAGGTGATTCTAAATCCAGTGAAGTTGACAGTGAAGATCCACCACCTGATGGTCTTAAAATGTATTGCTGAGCTGGCAAGAAAAGTGGAATAATTAGGATGAGGTGTCAAAGGGAGCTTTCCACTGACATGTATGAGATGGTGTATCCTTCGAGCCCTTATTTCTTTTGTGTATAGGGCCAGAGAGATAGGAGCAAGAGAGATAGGGGCTAGGGATTCCCCAAAGTGAAGAACTGAATACAAGTCCAAAAGAGAAGAAACTCAATGCACGGAAAAATGAGAAATCAACCTTCTCTGCAAAGTGTCAGCCATAGAGGCTGAGAATTAATCACCATGGTATGACCCTCATAGAGGTTGAAGCTTGGGTTGCATCACCTATTAGAGGATTGATGATGAAGTGCAATTAGAAAATTCCATTCCAAGAAACAAAAGAGAGTTCTTGGAAACAGATTCAAGAAACAAAGGCTACAAATTATAGCCATTCAAATCCAAGAAATAACCAAGAAGAATGAAAAGATGTATTGGTGTGCTAAATGATAGAACAAAGGGAATTACCAAAATGCAGCTCAGAGGACACAGACACCTTTAAAAATGAGAAACCAAGACTATGAATGAAGAGTAACACAGTCTAATGAGCATTTCGTCACCATTCCAAGAAAGATAAGAGAGCATATGTGCAAAGTAGCATTCAAACAGAATAGCTTCCACATCCAGAAATAACAATGAGTATCAAGCAAGATAAATATAAAAGATGCACACACCTTCCTTAAAAAAATTAAAAAGACTAAAGAACACCCAAGACACAGGGGATTTTGGAAATATCCAAAGGTAAGTGGATTTCATGGCACAGTGGTTAGCATGCTGGAAGTATCCAGAGAGAAAGAGTGAACAGAACTGCTAAGTGTCATCAAGACAGAAGACAACCGGAAATCACTTGGCTGGGGAATATGTCCTGGAGTTCTGTATCCAGAGGAAAGTGGATGAAGTCAGGTCATCTCAGAAAAGTGAAAGTCTCTCAAGGAAGAGAAAGAATGCTGAAGGCATTCAGAAGGAAGAGAATGCTACATGGGAAGGTGGAGACACAAAAGTGAATGATTACTCTGCCTGGCTGACACTGTGAATAAGCCAAACAAGCACTGACTGTAAGAACAAATATAATAATCAATCTGTGAGGTAAGGAGAAACTGAGGCTAAAATATTGTACATGAATTCAGAAAGGAATGATTAAAGTGCCTTAATTTTCTTCTAGTTGCAGACAGAAGGAAAATAATTATGTGAATCAACTTTAAATTTGTGACTTTTTGTCATTTCTATAATACAGAGGAAACTAAGTAAAAGAAGAGACATAGAAATTTAAATATGTAGAAAGGAAAACAAACCAGTAATGAAGAAAAACTCAGTCCAAAAGAAGAAATGAGCTGGACCTGGTGGCTCACAACTGTAATCCCAATCCCCAAGAGCCAGAGGCAAGACAATCCCTCAAAAATTTTTCCAACCTGGACAACACAGTCACACAAACAAGCAGGGGTGAGGGAATGACAGAGAAAGACATCATATGTCAAGCTCTAGCCTCCACATGTGTGTATAGAAGCATATGAACCTACATACACACATATACCACATGTAATTTAAAAAAAAATAAAGAAGAGCACAAGAATGAAGACATATAGAGTAACCCCATATATAACACAAAAGAAAATATGCTAACTTAAACAACAAAATCCAACATCCAAAATCCAAAATTAGCAGGCAGGCTAATATAATCTAGCCATATCGGATTTAGTTTAAAAATATGTAATTAGTTTAACCTTATAATAAAACTCACCACACTAACAAAGTAGAAAAATCATAACTATTATCAATAGCCAAAGAAAAATAATTTGATAAAATTCAATAGTAGCTTAGGAAAAAACTTTGATCAAACTAGGAAAAGGAACTTTCTTCAGTGGGCATCTATGTGAAAACAGTATCACGAAAACTATGCTTAACGACCTGTTGAAAGCAGGTTCTCTGAGAGCAGATTCCCAATTTTCACCACTTCCATTTATTATTACATCAGAAATCCGATCCAGGATAAGAAGAAATGTCAGAATGAAAACTGTTGTTAAGTAGCACACCGCCACAGAGGAAATGAAGGTTAAAACCCACCTCTGCTTTGTTCACAAAGTCACACACCTGCACATATGTCAACCTGTGATTCCCTGGCCAAATCTCTTGAGTCTATGCATCTGTGTCCACCCAGACATCTGTGTCCACCCTTACCTGTACCTCTTCCTAGTTCTTCTGAGAATGCAATCTGAGTTTGCAACTCATTGTCCATGTATAAAACCCAACAGTGTCTACATAAATTATTCCTAAGCTATAAAGGAACTTAGAAAGTTGTTGACAAATAAATATACAAAACTGAGTAGTCCCAATCACCAGCATATGAAGGAGGGGGAGGAGGAAGAAGGGACAGAGGAAGGAAGACCTTTAGCAAGAGCAATAAAACACAGAAGGAGCATGAAAATGATTCTTCTGTGCAAGCCCTTAATTGAGAAAATTGTAAAACATTATTACAAAGATATGAAAAAATGCCAAGATAAATCAAGATCATTCAGATATCTGAAATAGCATGAGAATGAGAATGATGAGAAGTGTCAGTCCACCATTAAAAGCTCTATTGCATAGATTCAGTGGAATTCCGATTAAATCTCAACAGCATTTTTCCTTAGAATTTGACAATCTGAATCTGAAATGCATATCCAAGATATATTGAAAATGGGGTACTTTTTCTATTGGGTAAGATTTTTTTAACTAACAAATACAAAGGAATATTGATTTTGGAATGCACTTAGGAAGTTAAAAAATAGTCCAAGTATTTCCCCAAAGAATATTAAAACTAGATCAGTAACAGCAACAAGGAGACAGAGGGTGATGGATTCAGACCTCACACATCTCCCAACCACAAGCAGAAAGAGAACAGAACTGGGGAGACAGAGGGAGTCCACTGTTGCTCCTGCCTGCCTTCACACTGCTGCTCCTGAACATCACCCTTGCTCCAAAGCAGAGATGCAGCTGGCCTGGGTCAGAGAAACAGAGTCAGAGGACTGCTTTGGGAGCCTATTCTACAGTCATAAGAAAGGAGCCCAGCTGGACGGTGGTGGCGCACGCCTTTAATCCCAGCACTCGGGAGGCAGAGGCAGGAGGATCTCTGTGAGTTCGAGGCCAGCCTGGTCTACAAAGCAAGTTCCTGGAAAGGCGCAAAGCTACACAGAGAAACCCTGTCTAAAAACAAACAAAAAAAAAAAAAAAGAGCCCAGTTCCAGCACCAAGAATATGACAAGTCTTATAGACTATTCTTTAAAAAGTGGATTTCTGGTCCTTAAGATATCAGCAGAACAAATAAGAAGGCCTGTGCAGTCCCCAGACACGAAGCCTTAGGGTAGGCTAAGCATTGGACCTCAGCCCTACCTTTGCACATACATTCCAAGTGCCTGTTGGAAGCTATGGGTCTCCCTGTGCTGCTCTCCCTCTGAGTGGGAAGGGTTTCTCTTGTAGTAGTACCAGGCACAGCAAAAGTCGCTGTACCACTCAAGTTCATGTCTAGTGAGATGTTGTAACTGGCTGTGAGCAAAAACTGCCAGAAACGGTTCTTGAAGAAAGTCACATGAAAGAATAAAGTCCCATCCACAGGTGGATCTTCTGGTCAACCATCTCTGAGAGCAGACTCCTGCCCACCTTAGTGAATGTTGAGAGAGAAAATACAGCATCCTTTCTGCTTCAAGCCCCAATTTTATGCTAAATATGAAGATGGATGAATTGTCCTTCTCATAAGATTTCCTTTTCCACTGGCGGAGATATGCATATGCATAATCAAGTAAAGCACAGTAATTGCTGGAGCATGAGTTCAATGAGATGCCTAGCTTTCTTTTGCCATGGGTGAGCACTGTATATGCAGACATCCTGGCGGGAATGTAGATGCTCTAAAGAAAGTCTTGCGATGCTTCCTTTGGCTATCAGATTACTGAAACAACTGTCTCCAAGAGATTGGAATTTTCCCCAGAGCTTGGAGAAGGAAGAACTGAAACCTGGTGCTGGACAGGAGAGGGTTTCTCCAGAAAAAATGTACACAATGCTGACAACTTCTCATTCCACTTTGCAGGAGAGACTGGAGTGAGACAACGAAAATGGGCAGGACCACACCTTGACCAGGACTAATTAGTTACGCATACCTCATACCTGTGGTGATATTGTGCTCCCCAAAATATTGTGCACCCTAATAAACTTATCTGGGGTCAGAGAACAGAACAGCCACTAGATACAGAGGCCAGAAAATGATGGCACACACACCTTTAATCCTAGCATTCTGAAGGCAGAGATTCTTCCAGATCTCTGTGAGTTCAAAGCCACACTGGAAACAGCCAGGCATGGTGACACACACCTTTAATCCCAGGAAATGATGGCAGGAAGCAGAAAGGTATATAAGGAGTGAAAACCAGGAACTAGAGCCTGGTTAAGCTTTTAGGCTTTTGAGCAGCAGTTCAGCTGAGATCCATTTGGATGGGGACTCAGAGGCTTCCAGGCTGAGGAAACAGGATCAGTTGACAAGGTGAGGAAGCTGCGGCTTGTTCTGTTTCTCTGATGTTTCAGCATTCACCCCAATACCTGGCTCCAAGTTTGATTTTGTTAAGAAGACCTTTTAAGATTCCTGCTACATGTACCTTCTGTTTAAATCTAAACCTTATGTCAGGACCCTGAAGATAGGCTCGAGAGGTCATTGGTCCTCTCTATTTGTCTTTCTTCCCAATATGACCATACTGGGCAATTTCCTTTCTCTTCTTTTTATTGTTATTTGTCTCATTAATTGAAGCCTCTTTGAGGATAAATGGAAGTGCCTAGATTGTTAGTGCTGCCAGGGCCCAGACTGCAGCCTTAACAACCCCCATAAAATATATGGCAGATGGCCATGTATGCCTTTTCTCTAGGCCTCCAATTTCCCATCTGTAAGAGGAGAGGGCTGGGTCTGATGAGTGCCTGCTTCAGATCTAATATTTCTACAGCCTAATGGCCTCCTTCCCTAGACGCTTGTGAAAATCACTCACTACCAGAGACTAGACCCCAGTCTTTCTCCTACAACTTACTCTGCCCCAAACCCAGACCACCCTGTGGTCTTTGTTCAAAGATGGCTTCAAGTGACAAAAGACATCGGGATTTATCCAAATGATGGATGCTCATTTCCCTTGCTGACTGTAATAGCCACGTCACTCTATACCCAGCTACTGTACCTCTAGGGTACCGTATTCCTGCTGCCTCTACTCCCAGGGTTCTCACCCAAGGCTGTTACAGTCTCAGGGGTTCCCAGCCCCGGCCTATCCTGCTTGTGCTAATGTCAGGCTCAATCTCTTCAAATACAGTTCTCACTGTAAACGCCTCCTGGAAACCTTCTCTACTTCCCTCAGCCCCGTGTCTCCCTGCAGATCTCAGTTCTGCATCCTCCTCACAGCTGTTAGACCCTGGCCCCAGCTCTCCCCACATTTAGTATTACCATCCTGTATTCCCTCAGGTTCCAGCCCCAAGAGCACCGCCCTGTTCTCCTCAGGATTAGCCTGCTCTCGCCGGCAGTCAATATTTGGTTTAAACAAGGCCGTCATTTGAATCTTACTCCGGTCTCCACAACAGCCCCACTGCAAGACTGCAGTGCTGATTCCATTTAAGCTGGATTTGCTGGGGATGTTTGACCCCCTAACTGTCCAGTGACCTCCTACAGTACACTTTGTCTCTCTGTTAGGGCCAAAGTTCCACAAAGATATGCCCACAACAGCCAGTATCTGGCATGGTCTTCCATGTGTTAGAAACCACCGAGCCTGGGACTGGAGAGGCTCATTCATTAAGAGCACTTGTTGCCCTTCCAGAGGAGCCTTATTTGGATCCAGGCACCCACATCAGGCAGCTCACAACTGTCTGTAACTCCAGCTCCAGGGGACCTGGCATCTCTCTGGCCTCTTCTAGTACCCTCACTCATACACACATACCCACATGCAGACACATATCTTATACATACTAAAATAATAAAAATTAAAATTAGAAAACCATGAGGCATGGTGGAAAGATCCTGTAAGATGGAAAGAATAGATGGTCAGTTATGTCCCTTGAGTTACCAAAAGAAGCTCCTAAGCCCTCTCTCTTCTCTTTCTCCCCTTTCTGCAATCTGTTCTCTATTTTGTAGTCAAAACATGACAAGACTCAACCCTTCCAATTGTCTCTCCTGTCACTCCGATTGCTCTATGAATAACGTGCAGGAAAGCTCTGAATCTGGCTGCCATTACTGCGCTGACCTCGCCTCCTTTGGACTCCATCCCCACATCACTCCGTTCACACTGACCTTCCTCACACATGCCTCCAGGCCTTCGCCCTTCTCTCCAAAGTGCTCACACAGCTTGCTCCTTTTCCTCCTCCAGGCCTAAGCTTAATCTTAGCCAAAGGGCTGGGAAGATACTAGTCTCTGCTTAAATGTGTGCTTATCCAAACCTTTCCCACTCTTGGAGCTCCTTCACGCTCTCTTATATTTCTACATAGTACTGAGCACTGTGTTTGCATCCTGCATATGACCTGTTAACTGTCCTCCCAAAGCAAAAAGCAAATCCTGCAAAGACCTGATGCTGGCTTTTGCCCACTCTGGCTTCTCGGATATCTAGAGCAATGCAGAGCCCACAGCAGATGCTAAGTAGATGCTTGAGCAGATGTGAGAATGAGTAAATGAGTCTGTAACTTAGACCCTCGGCACCCTGGGCATTGTTCCAAGATGTTGCTATCTGATGGGGCTGCTATTGTCCCCTCCTGCTCCGTTCCCACCCTGTCTGCTGCAGCAGATGGACAGCACAAATTTGGGGAGTTTTGTAAATGACAGTCCGAAAAGACCGCAGCATCTGTAGAGGTGGGGCCAGACCACCACTGCCTTGTTCCTACATGCTGTGTTTTAAAGCTTGTTCTCTCCACACCTCCAGCCTCTCCACACATTCCACGGAACTGAAGGACAATTAAAGTAGAAAAATGAAAATAAAAATAGGGTGCCCCAGAGGGAGCTGTTTGTCTTCCTCTTCGGAGACTGAGCCCTGACCTCCTCTGCCAAGCCCTGCAACCACTTGACATCTGCCTGGTTACTAGATTGAGGAGCCAGTTCCCTGAGCTATGGGGGGGGGGGGGGGGAGTGGAGAACAAGAAGGGAGCCAGGGAAGGGAAACAAGGAAAGAGAGTCAGTCCACAGGAAAAGAGCAGAGACAGAACAAACCGCCACACAAATCAACAACAGCCATTCAGCATAGTGCTGACCCTTCATGTCTCCTTACCTGGGCCTCTGGGCTGTGAGGACAATGGATTAAAATAATGCAAGAGAGGAGGGGATCCTCAGCTTTGAGTGTTGCACATAAATCCAACATCGATTCTTGTCTGTTGATGGATGGGTAGGTGGCAGATGGGTGGGTGGAGGAGTGACCAAAAGAAGAGGAAACAGATTGATGAATGACAGGCGAGTGAGAGATCCAGGAATGAGGGAGCCAGAGGGAGCACATGGCCTATTCTAGTGCTTGACCTCTTTACAAGGGGGGCTGGCTGGGTCTGTACGCCCAGCTCTCTGTATTCTCTTTGGGCTTACATCCAGAAGAGTTGCATGTTGCGAGCTGCTGATCCACATAATCATTCAGGAGACTGGGCTGCTCCAGGGAGCCTTCCTCCAATGGTAATGATCGTTCACCCCACTCATAATCTGTCTGTGCTCAACAAACCAGAGGTGAGGAGAACAAAGAGGCCAGAGCTCAGGGAGACCACTGGAGTTCAGCTGCCTTCTCCAGAGCACTCCTTGGGATTAGACAGGAATTTGATGTCACCTGATCACCATCTCCACAAATCTCCTAAGTGATAGTCCAAGCCATTAGCCCAAAAAAATGGTACATGTTCTGAGATGAATGATTTATCTTCAAATAAAATTCTCACTTAAATTTTCTTTCTGTTAAATGATGTTATCATCTTTCTGGTTGCTCAACAACACCTCATCCTTTCATCCACTTACTTATTCAACCATCCATCCATTTATTCAACATGTCCCTGTGGCGTGGGTCAGCTATGTGCTGCTACCAACCAGGATAAAGCAATGTACAAACGTGAAATGTCACAGAGAGCCATAAAATAAAATAACTTATTACAACAAAACCGGAGATCCCTACTGTGATGGGACCTTGAAGGAGGCATAATGTGTTTTAAAACTTTATAAAATGGGATTTGATCTAGTCAGGGAGATCATGGATATGAAAAGTGAACAGAGGGATAAGCAGAAATTTGGCAGGTGAGGAGAGGAAGGAAGAACATTCTAGGCAGAGAAGCAACCCTTACAAAGGCCTATGGCAGCAGGGATAAGAGAACAAGCCTGAGAGAGGGCCACTGAGACAAAGCAGTGATGGGAGTACTGTGTGGGAAGATGTGGGCAGGGCCAGACAAAGGAGACCTGGTCAGCTTGCTTGGGAATTTGATCTTTATCTCAAGATCAGTTGAAAGTCACTGAAGTGTTTCGAAGTAGAGAAATGACAAAACCAGAATTGTTCTGAAGTCTCCTCTGGCTGCTCTGTGAAGACAAACTGGAGGGCAGCCAGTATGGACGTAACTGCCACTCAGGTGTTCAGAGTGGTACCTTGAACTAGGGGATGCTGGTGAAGATGGAGAGATGTGATGGACTTAAGGGATACACACTAACATCAGCAGGCATGGGGATGGCTGATTGGAGCTTGGGGCAGAGAGATGCTGAGGATGATGGCTTCATTGCTCTGGCTTGTGCAGCTGTAGAGACCGAAGGGTCATTCAGTGAGATCTGAAACACCTGGTGAGGATCAGGTATTCCCAAGACTGGCAGTGCAGGGGGAAATGATAGACATTCCATGCTGAATATGTTGAGTTTGACAGGCCTTGGAGACATCAACCTGGGAGACCCCTTGACTGCCTCTTTGCCACTTTCTGTATCCATCAGTTACTGTGTAGTGTTGACTCCAGCGTGTCTCCATACTGACTCAGTTCAGACCCCTGTAATTATTCCCTGTGTAATTAAAGCAACATCCTGGCTCTTTCTCCTCTAACCTCTCACATGCAAGTCTTTTTAAATAGAATCTCCTGAAAGAGGCCTTTACTGAACCACCCTCAAGCTAACATACCCATGCCCTGTTACTCTCTACATTAGGCTCAGTGGGTTATTTCTTCTCAAAAACACTAAGCATGATATTATGTTGGTTTACTGTGGAAGGAAATAGACATACATGTCTTAGCTCTGCCAAAAGACCATATACACCAATAACAAGGGCACAGGTCACCCAAAATTGGGTTTCTAAATGTCATTACACCATAAAAGAAGCCTGGGATCTTCAAAAAAATCGCTAATTCCAAGCTGGAATAAGGACGGATCAGAATGAACCCTAACTTCTTACTACATCAGATAATAAGGAAGCACTCAGAGAACCATGGAAACAAATTGAAAAGAAACAGAAGCCAGCTTATGACAGCCTCCCACTAACTGAATCTGAGATCATGTGACCATCAGAGCTTAAATAAATACAACACTTGATTCATCCAATGAATTAAAAAGATATGAGACCCCCGTGAAGGAAGAAAGGGGAAAATTGAGAGAGGAAGAAAATGAATAATCTTTCACATAATAGAATAACAATAAATAAATATAAAATAAATAAAAATTAATTCAAAATTATGACTGATATATCACTATATGTTTGATGACAAATATGGTATGTAAATATTCTCAAAATATCTCTCTATGAGTTACTTGTCAACTTAAAGAGAGGAAAACGGCGATTTCATTGTAGAAAAATTGATAGACATCACCTGAAGTGAGCAATGACAGCCTCCATCACCAGGAGCCAGACAAATCCTATTCTGGGGCTTGCTGAAATGAAGACTCAAGAGAACACAGTTGCCTGCCCAAATCATACAGCCTGACTCCAGCTATGCAGACCGCCGAGCACCCAAAATGGAGGCTATTTAATGTAGTAACTACCTGTACTGTTCAAAACAAAGGGGTCAAGAGAAATAAAGCAGAGGAGACTAACAAGGCATAATGGCTAGAAGATACAGACTAGATCTGGGAGGAAGATGGTAGAGCCACAAAGACAGTGTCGGGCTGTAATATATGATCTTTATTGTCAACTTTATTGAAACTGACATCAGCCAGGAGATACACTTCTGGGCATGTCTGTGAAGATGCTGCCAGAGAGGCTTAACTGAATAATGAAGACACCCTACATACAAAGTGTTGGGGAATATTGTTTTAAGGTGTGTTACTTTTGTTTTTGTTGCATTTGTTTAACTCTATGAAGCTGTGTCACTGTGTCTGTCCAAAACACCTGATGGTCTAATAAAGAATTGAACAGCCAATAGCAAGGCAGGAGAAAGGATGGGCAGGGCTGGCAGGCAGAGAGAATATATAGAGGGAGAAATCTGGGAGGGAAAAAAAAAAAAGGAAGTAGCCAGAGAAGGAGAAGAACTTCAGGGGCTAGCCACCCAGCTACACAGCCAGACACAGAGTAAGAAGGAAAGAAAGGTATACAGGAATAAAGAAAGATAAAGCCCCTGAGGCCAGAGGTAGATGAGTTAATTTAAGGAAGGCTGGCTAGAAATAAGCCAAGCTAAGGCCGGGCATTCATAAATAAGCATAAGCCTCCATGTGTGATTTATCTGGGAGTTGGGTGGTGGGCCCCCCAAAAGAGTAAAAACAAACAACAACAAAGGAGGAGCAGGATGAGTGCAGCACCCCACTTCTCTGCCGCTGCACTCACATCTTCACCATCCCAATAAACTACATCTCCTCAAATCATGAGCCCAAACCCCTCCCTCTCCTTCCTGAAGTTTCTGTGTCAGGACTGAGCAGCTAGGAGCGAGGTGGCTCACACAATGCAGCCCGCACTGACGGGGACTGTCCCTCCTCTAAACACACACCCAAGTACTTAGGGACACAGAGGGAGTGTCTCTCATTCATTCTGAGATCGATAACACGGAAAACTGACGTGCATTCACACAGTTAATAAAAAAAATAGTATGGTAATGTATTTATAACCATGAGATATAACTTACACAAGCAATGAGAATGCATAGATAAGTGAGAAGGATGTATCTTCATGTTATTGGAGAGAAAGGAAAGCAGAATGGTTTGAAAAAAACCATCGATCAGTTAAAAACTGGATAAAGAAAAATTTCTTATCTAGTCTTACAAATTTTAATAAAGTTTAAAATAATGTTAAAATTCAAAGTGACATAAAATAGTAAGCACCCAATAAACATTTAACAAATGAATAACTGAACTCCCATTGGACAACAACCTTTCTGTTAAAAATGTCCAGTGCCTTGCCTGTAAATATATGAAAACTACCTGGATAACTGAGCATAGCACCGTGGCCCAATACCCTTTCCAAGCTCTCCGCATAGTCTCCTGTCTCATTTCTGAACAGGAACTACTCATCCCTGTCTCACTACTGAACACCACTCGTCAGGTGGGGCTCCCCATCAGAGAGCTATTCGTCTGGTGGGTCAACCTATTGAATACTAGTTGTCACCTGCTGTATACTCCCACGGCCTCTGGTAAAGCCATTTCTACCAGCAGCTCTCAGCACACACCACAGGCTCCAGTCACCGTAACTTGAAGTCCCCCAGACTTCCAACTAAGAAAAGCTTAGTGGGGTCTGGGGAGATGACTCAGTGGATAATCACTTGCCATGCAGGCGTGAGGCCTGGGGTTTGGATCTCCAGCAGTGGTCCACATGAAAGCCAGATGGGCATGCAGCCCACTTGGAATCAGTGCTCAGGAGGTAGGGACATGGGCACACATGTGGTATGCATACCTGCACATACATGTGTCCACACACATGTGAACACAACACATATACACACGGCTTAGCGCCTTAGCACATGCTGGTCCTCCTGTTCACTTTCTGGAACTTATTATCTTTCAAGATGAAGAGCATGAGTATCCATCTCTGGAAAGGCCTCTCTGATGTACACAGCTGGAGAGGACCTGGCCTGTGTGGACCATACCCAACAGATGGGCCTCTGTGCGCTTGTCTGTCTTGTCACATGGTCAGATGATGACTTGGGGACTGGGATGCTCCTTTGTGCCTTTATCACATGCTTTGGCTGGGTCCTAACACAACAAATGGTCCCATAGTGACTCAGTACTATCTAAACTTCTAGATTTGACTCTGGGTTGTTCTTCTTCATTATCCTCAAAATATACAGAGGGGCAAGGAAAAGGAGTTTGTCTCTCATTTTACACAAAAGGAAGGAGAAACAGGGAAGGTAGAAAACACATCAAGCCCAGAGGCTGAGGAGACCTGGTATCCACCTGTCTTGCGATCTAGTGCTCTTTCATGAAGGTGGATGGGATTGGAAGCAGGGAGATTGTCTTTCGGGGTTTGTTTATTCTATGCCAAATGCTAGGTTTCTAATAACCTCCTGTTTCTCTCATCACCGATGTAATAAGACACATCCATTTTACAGGTCAGCAAACTGAGATTAGACATCAGGTCTTTCCTTCTGCCTGCAAAGCTTGTGTACTTTTCCTCTCACACTGCCAGTGTGTGCTGCACACCTCTGACTCCACTAGGACGAATGACCTGGATGAAATATGCTGTCCCACAATGGCATCTCTTAAACCAGCAGGGCCCGCAGGCCCACAATGCAGCTCACACTCTCAGACCACAGCCCACACTTCACAGGGTTTCCAAACCAAGATATTTGGTTTGTAAGACTAGCCTTCCATTTCTCCAGTGCAAACTGAACATAGTACACAATTACTCAGCCAGACTGCTGACGCCTAGGGACGCTGCATCAGACCTGGCAAAATACTGTCTGCCCAGAGACAACCTCAGGGGATCTGGGACACCCCAGAGCTTGGCACTGGGAGTACCTAGAGCTGGAGGAGAGGAGTTTGGACTGACTAGATCAGGGTGCTTTGGTGGGAGCTACATTCCAAGAACAGAGATTGTTCCGGGGAAAAATAAAACCAGAGAAGCCCAATGTTGACCACCCCATGATGTTGGCTGGGAGATCCTCACCTGACCCATGAGGCCTTCCCTCACCATGTACCCCTGTGTCCCAGGGAGTGACTATCCCCATCTGAGGCTGGGAAGGCTAGGGATGCTGCTCAGCCATGAAGCTGACGTTACCAGAGACAAGCCCTCCTTAGTCCTCTCCTAGTTAACCTGAAGGGGCAGTTTTTCCTGCTTTCAGCCTTCCAAAATGGGGAGAGTTGTCTGTTCTAGTCAGTGGCCAGTAGCCATCCACTGCAGACTTCAGAATGGGAGACCTGACAAGGAGGTATGGCTGGCTCTGACCTGGGCTTATTTGACCTAGGGATGCTTCGGTTCCCCTGTGTCTAAAAAATGCAAGTTCCCATTTCAGAAGGTATCCTAGAGGTTTCATGAAACAAAAGATTCAAAGAGCCAAAAACAGAGAACTGGCTTTTACTAGATATTAAGTGTGGGAAATTGTGAGTAGACTTCCCACTCACACATTCTGACATCCCACACCATGATCTCTTGCTGGTTGTAAGTCTGCTTACCAGGTCAAGTTTCAATGTCGGGAAGCCAACAGAGCATAACCAGGATGAATTCTCAGCAGAGATACAATCTCCACTTTGAGGTCACATTTGTCCAGAAAAGAACAGATCTACTAAACCTTACCCAGTAGCAGGCCCAGGGTATTTCCTCTTTCTTCTTCTGTGGTCAAATGCTTCTCATATAGTTAGCTTTGAACATGAGCAATGGGCAATGGTAGCAATGAGCTACCACCTTGGATGACTTAGCCCTCCTGGAGAAGCAGTCACCCACATGGGGCTTGAAAGGTCACCATCAGGCACCCTAACCACTGCCCTGTGCAAGCGTAGCTCTGGTGTGAGTTCTTTCCCAAACACATCAACCTCGACAAGTAAAACAAAATCTCAGAAAGAATTAGAGCTTTCACCAGCCTTGTGATAACTTGTGCCCTGCCCTGAGGTCTCTACCAAGTAACAAATGGCTTTCTGACTATCTGACAGACTTGAGACCCTGTTGTTAGAATCTTAAATGGTCTTTTAATAAAAATAAAAGTAAAACTGGTACCAGAGATTGGGGTAAAAGCTGAAATAGAGAAGCAGAGCAAGCCACAGCCACCACCAATTGCCTCACCAACTCCAGGAATCCTCTGACTGAAATCCTCTGAGTCGTCACCCAAAAGGGTCTCAGCTGAACTCATGCTTTATATACCTTTCTCCACCCTGCCATCACTTCCTGGGATTAAAGCGTGTGTGCCACCACTGTTTCCAGTGTGGCCTTGAACTCACATAGGTGCAGATGATCTCTGCCTCCCAAAAGTGACAGGATTAAGGGTGCATGCCACCACTATCTGGCCCCTATATCTAATCTAGTGGCTGGCTCTGCCCTCCAATCCCCAAGCAAGTTTATTAGAGTATACAATATATCACTACAGGACCCCTTCTGGAGAAAGATGGGGCTGAACACCATCCTGTGACCTCCATACTGAGGGGAGGAGGCAAGATAACCCTCAGTGAGCCCTTGCACACTCTGAACTTCCACGTTCTTCATTCCAACCTCTGTCTTCACAAGGCCTCAATCATGTGGAGGGAAGCAGGGCTCAGACCCAAGAGACACAGACCGCCCTGCAAAGCCCTGGACAAGGCAGGGTCACATGTGGAAGGGGCAGTCATGAGGCCATGGCCAGGTTTAGGGCAAGGATCAAACCCCTTTGGGCATCCAGACACTAGGGCTTTTGAGACACAGAGAGGCTGGCAGCTGAAGCCCTCAGAGCAGGGGTGCTGATCAATGCCCCAATTCATTCTAGACAATCCCCATTGTCTGAACCAGCACAGAGATAGCCATTCTCTCCACCAGCCACTAGGAAGAAAAGCCCCAAGACATGGTTACCAATCAGAGCTTGGGCACAGAAGTCACAATTGAGACATATGGATTAAAAGTAGATGAAATCTTTCCAAGTGGAATATCTCAAAAAAAAAAAGAAAGAAAGAAAGAAAGAAAGAAAGAAAGAAAGAAAGAAAGAAAGAAAGAAAGAAAGAAAGAAAGAAAGAAAGTCCAAACAATGTGGCTTCAATCTTCAGAGACTAACAGAATTCTTGATTGGTGGTTATTATTTTTATTATTATTATTATTATCATTATCATCATCATCATTTCCTTTATAGAATAGAAGTGAATTTACAGTTAGAGAAATGTAGTCTATTAGTTGTTAAAGTGGTAATCGAAACCCAAGCGATGACTCTTATTAACTTAGTAGGATCGAGCAGTGTGAAGGACTGGGAGTTTCCTAGAAGGCAGAGTGAAAAGGGAAACATGAGAGGGAAAATAGTTCCTTCTCTCTGCAGCAAACCTGCTAAGCTAGCACACCCAGCCTTTATTTATCCATCTGTAAGGGTCGGATCTATGTTTGGATCAAAGGAAAGGTAGACCCTAGTGGACCACTCCAGAAATGACTAAGCCTGGACCATTCCCCATTTCAACAGACTGAAAGGGCAGCCTTCAGGCCAAATCACAAACATGAAATCTTCCCTAACTTCCCAACCAAAGAAGCACATTGAATTTGGACAACATCATAGAAGCCTATGGAGAAGAGAATGGCCAGGGCAGAAGGGCTCTAGAAGTCATAATGAAATAATAGCCGTAAATGTAAATACCAGTCCCGGCATTTGGGGGAGCTCAGTGTTCCAAGCACTGTGATTGGTGCTCCCAATGGTCTCCACATAACTGCTGAAGGAGAGAGACAGGTGCTGAAAGGCTGTCTCCCCAGCAGCTGCATGCAGGATGACTAAAACCCAAGCACAGAAGGAATGGGTCCAGTCCGGTTCACCACACCCTCCCCAGCCCAGCCCCACAGTCCCACTGTACTTCTGCAGCAGGATGAACCGAAGTCATGAACTTGAGTCTGAGACAAGCTGCAGGTGCCGAGGGTCACTCACCTCCTCCTTGAGTCCATATCACTAAGACAGGCCTGCTCCCTCTAAATGAGCAACTGCTGTGTTTCCCACCTAGACCTTAAGGCCAAAGGGTGCTCTGTGGCTAGGCCCCATGGATGAGATACCCAAAGGCATCATGTCACCTCCTGCCTTAATCCCCAGCCAAAGCCCTCAGTGGAAAGTATTCCCCTACTGAGGCCATGTTTCTGAACCCATTTTTGTCAGAGATGCCCAATGAAGGGTACAGGAAGTAAAAGGGGGTCTAGAGGCAGATGTCAGGGTCAATTCAAGGCTGTATGGTTTTGAATATGCATTTACAACATGGATGCATGCTACACACATGCCATTCGCCGTTGGTGTACAGTCTGTGGAACGTGGCTGCACTGTTAGTGTACACGAGTGAGTGTCCCCTGTCCCCACACCCCAGTTATGAAAGTGGCCCCGTGGAGGAAGGTCCATCGAAATCTGTTCACTCTTATATTGGATGAGAGCTTTAAGCTCCAATGTGGCCCGAAGCCCTGAGAAACCAAAGCTGCCTGACCTACAAGCAAGACACCCCAGTTGAGGACAACAGCTGGGGACAAATCAGGTCACCCTAGAAAGTGTCAGCTCAGGTGTCTATTGCTCCTTATCCACCTTCTGAGCCGTCTCTCACCCTCGTCCATCATCCACACTGGCGGGTTCCCTCCCTCTCGACAACGGGGTCCCGGCCCCCACACAGAGGCACAGCTAGGCCCACCTGTGTGCCACAGACACAGCAGCCACCTTTGAGCATGCTCCAGGCCCAGCACACACACACACACACACACACACACACACACACACACACACACACACACGAGCACATGCTAGAAAATTCCTGTGCTAGACACACTCCCTTCCCCTGACACCCGCTCCTGCTCACAAACTCTCACACTGACACAATCACACCTGCTATCCTAGAGGTCATAATTATGCCGGCAGCTCCAGTCCAGCCCCAGCCCCTGAATCCAGCCACAGAGCTAGCCATCCCCTCTGCTTACTTACTCTGAGCTTACAAGGCAGAAAGCGGGTGTGTGCAGAGGCCAGCGGTGGGTGGCAGCTCACAGCAGCTGGAACTCCAGAGGCCAGGCACAAAGTGGCCGCTGGGGCCGGCGCTGCCGGAGGCTGCCTGCTGCCCCCACCCCCCAATCCCAGGCTCTTCCCTAGCGGTGCACACCCAGCTAAACGTTTGTCCTGCGCCAAGCACCGTGGCCTGAGAGGCTCTGCCGGGGAGCGAGGGCTATTTCGGAGCCCCTGGCCACAGTGGAGACCGCGCGCTGTCATCTGTGGGAGCTCTGGAATGGGGACGTGGTCGGGTCTAATTAGAGACCCGACTCACCCCTGGGCTGGGCCATCACCCGGAGCCACCAGAGCCGGCCAGGCGAGGGCGCCCACATGTGTCCCGCATGCCAACATCTGGAGAGGGGAAGGGACTGTGCTGCCACGATCAGTTTCCTGGAGCTGAAAGAAAACAGGGAGAGATTTGGGCGCAATTCACATCCCTGAGGAGGGCACAGCCTCACTGAGCAGCCCCAAATGCCAGGAATACAACAGCGTTTGTCCACTGCAGGTGCTTCCCTTTGCAAACTCAGTTACCCACTTAAGTCACCCTCCACATCACAGACCTGCCAAAAATGACAGGGGGTGTTGATGAGGCGCCTTCCCACCTCACCCTCACCCCTGGGCTCCATGTCAGATGGCTAAGTCCACAGAAGTCTGGTCCAGGACCAAAAGCTCTGGAATGCTACATTTTTAGACTGAAAGGAAGCTTCTAGTTCATTCCATCCAATGGCTTCCACCCTGCTATGACTCCCCGGAGCCTCTACCTTCCTAAAGTGCCAAGAAAAAACAGTTCTCCACCACCTGGGGCCTGATGGGAGGTTTGTGGGTTTGTTCACATTGTATGTTCAGGGAGAGCAAGCTCAGTGTCACCTCCATAGCACAATGTCCTGAGTCTCTTCCTTGATGCTAAACACTCCTGTTCGTTGCTCCAGGTTCTGGCTGGCTTGGCTGCTGCCTGGCCTTGGGCATACCACAGCTTTGACATCAAATCACTCACCTTGGCTCCCTGGGGGCTCAGGGCTCTGCAGGTGACCCAGTCATTCCCCTGGGGAGCCAATTTCTATTCCAGTCTGCTTCCACCCAGACAGCAGGACTTTGCCCCCCGCTGTGTGAGAGGACTTCAGTACCTTATCCTCAGGTCTGTTTCCTTCCCTGGAACAGGGCCGGGGCCTCTAGGGGACATCGGCTGGGTGCTGACGCTACACCACACTTTCCTCAAGTAGGCAGTTTGCAGACCTGTATCTCCATGTGCCACTGGTAGGTGAAGGGGCACGCAGATAACCTGGACTCTTGTCTCCCTCTACTACTTTCTGGCTATACCTCGGTCATGTCAACCAACTGCTCTGAGCTTTAGTTTCCCCAATTATATAACGGACTCGTCACCAGGTCTGCCTGCTCAAAGGCTTTAAAAGTCTGAAAGCTCAGGGATGTGCCGTGACCAGGAAGGCGAAAATGGTTTGTAGCATGTCAGAAGGGAGGCTTAGGTCTTAATCAGCACCCTGTTAGCAAGAGGCCTCAGAGGGCTTTTATTCTAAGTCCAATCTTGTACTTTTATTTGAAGTAAGAAGAATCATTTAGTTTGCTACATATGCTCTTTAGGCACTTCTCATTAAAGGCTTCAACCCAACCAATATACACACATGCACACCATACACATGCACACGCACACACACACACACACACACACACACACACAAATAATCACATACACAGACACATACACACACAGACACACAACACACATAACACATAAACACATACATACATACACATGCACAAATACATACATATATACACACAGACACGTATGCACATATATACCCATAAATATACACAGATACAAACATACATACACACATACAAAGATAGAGACACCCAAACACTCATATATGCACACAAACATATACCCATATACATACATACATATTTATAACATACATACACATGTGTACATGTACACAGGAACACACAAATACATACACATATACATAGCACACATACACACGTGTACACATACACTGACACACATGCATGCTCATATATATGCACACGCATGTATGCACACAAATGCATACACATACCCTTCCCAGATACCTACAACACAGCACAGCCTCCTGGACTCCTGGGCTCCCCATAAGCCCCAGTTGCCTGGACCCTCTCGGGTGGATTCACCATCTCCTGGGGGCCGCCTCATGGCCACAGTCAGGGCTGTCGTGATTCAAGTGTCCTTACAGGGGCCTCTGCAAGCAGCTCCATTCTCTCCCTGCATCCCCTTGGGCCATGGCTGATGAGACCTTCAAGGCTAATCAGGACTAAGGCTGCCCCAGGAGCTCAGAGTTAAAGTATCCTCCCTTGTGCCCTCTCCCCTCTGCCTGCTTGGCTTCCCAAGCACTGCCCTGCTTAATTCTTAATGGAAATTCCATCCCCTTTGCAGGTTCTAGCTGGCTCAGGGAGCCCAGGCATGAGCCAAACCCCACCCAGAGAGAAAGGAGCCTGCCTGGCCATATCAACACACACAGATGTTCACATATGCATGGGCAGAGCCCCAGACACAGCCACACACTGAAGGAGAGTAGAATCCCAGTGCCAAATCAGACATAGTCACACATGGTACTCACAGCTTTTGTTTCTCTAAGCCTCCTACCAGCACTAAGTTCAGTATCATCCCCATTTTATACACAAAGAAACTGAGGCAGGGGAATCAAGTAGCTCATGTGAGGCATCTGGTAATCAGCCCAACACATGAATACCAGGAGCTGTGCAAAGAGGCACATGCTCATCCCTCATACATTTTGCAACTGTAATAATTTTTTGCAGATGTTATTCCCATCGCACAGACAGGGAAGACTGGAGGCCAGGTGGCTCAAATCATCTGTCTGGCCTCACAGCTGGTGATATAAAGGGACCCCTCAGAGAATCTGAGTGAGTAATGCCCATGGGCTACTCAAAGGGCTCCCAACCCCACAGCATGAGTTCTGCCCTCCAGACCCAGATGAGGCTGGAGGAAGCCCATGGGAGCTCATAGCATGGCCGTGGAGTGTTGACATCATTGCAAACAGAGCCACGCTTCCAAGAGATGGTAGAGAGGAGGGAGGGTTCAGCAATGATGAAGGGTGACCAGCAAAGTCCTACACCTGAATCACTGAGAGAAGACAAGTACAGAAGGCAAGATCAGTGGAGTTCAACAGCTCAGAAACTCAGACACTGCTGGTTTCTGCCACACTAGCAGCATCTATACACTGGGCAAGAGATGGGCATTCTCCCGAGCACCCCTAAAAGAGCATGCCCAGGAGGGCCTGAGGACGACTTTGCATGGCAGCCTGGAGAGAGGGGTTTGTAACCCTCAATATATTTGTTAGTTACTCCAACCAAATATCGAAAGGAGCGTCCCAAGGGACAGGGGGTCATCTATTCTCACAGTATGAAGGGATGCAGTTTATTGTGGAGCAGAAGGCACAGCGGAGGACTCTGTTCACCATGGCAGGAGCTTGCAGCATGGAAGAAGCTGGTCCATGGTGGCAGCAGTGGGCAGTTGGTATTCCTCATCACCTAGCATCTTGATAGGAAAGAAAGCAGACAGGAAGTGGGACCAGACTGTAACAACCTAAGGGCCACCCCCTGGTAACCTACTTCTTCCAGTGAGGCTGTATCCCCTAAAAGTTCCACAATCTTCCAGAACAGGGATACCAGCTGGGGGCCAAGTATTCAAAACATGAGGCCAGGAGGAACCTCTCACATTCAAAACACAATGCCCCCACAATCAGATCAGGACTTGCAGTAATACAGACAGCGGCTGTAGGAACGGGAGACTCAGCCCAATCACTTACATTTCTAAAGAATTCATTTGGAGACTGCACTTAAGAACCACTGCCTTCTACAGAAATGAGAGAACGTCAGTTCAGTTCAGCTCAAATCCCAATTTCCAACTCCCAAGTAAAGAACCCACGGTCTTGAGGACTGTTAGTCCTTTCCCTTATCCAACCACCTTGCCAGCTTCTGTGTCAGCCCTGCTGACTGCTGGTTGACTTTCCTGGGCTCCCCAGTGGCCTCTGTATTTCAGCATACCTCCCCTGCCTTCCATCAGCACAGAGGTTATCAAGGTGAGACACCCACACAGAAATAGCTCCCGACCAGACAGGCTTTCAGGACTGGGGAGAGATACAAGGAATGGTGGTGGTGGCGGCTCAGCCCACAGGGAGAAGAGTTGGATCAGGATGCTGTTACTCTGTTGCAATCTCCTGCTCAGCATCCAGGAGGGATGGAGGGATAGGTACTCACAGAGGACAGGGAGAAGTGCATATGGACACAGAGTTGCAGACAGACTAGAATGGACACACTGATACCATAGAAATCTGGTCCCTTCTTGGAGTTCCTAATCTCATTAATAAAAAGAATTTAAGAATGAATTCAACAGAAGTTTGGAACAATTATTTTTTTATGGTTTAAAAGAAAGAAGAAGAAAAACAAACAAAAATACATGACAGACAATCTGTAAATCTCATCAGCTTCTCAGAGAATAATGGATGAGAGAAGGAAAGGAGGCATGCTATTTGAGTTGCCAGCATGGAAGGAAGTCTGCCACACAGCATCAGGCAGTGGGAAGAGGAGCTTTAGAGAAAGAACAAGGAAACCCAGAGTATGAGAAAAGGCAGCCTTAGGTTCTGGCCAGCTTCCAAAAGAAAGAGACAGAAAAAATTAAAAGTTTATTCAGGAAGGTGGGCAGAGCAGCCAAGCCTCATGGCTGTGTTGTAGAGACTGTGTTGGGAGACAGGAATTCTGGGAAGGAAAAAAATATACTATCTCATTAAAGGAATAATTATTTCTCCTATCTCTTCCGCATAGCCTGAGGTGAAACCACCTTCCTGAGAGGTGTTCCCTTGACCAGGTCATTAACCCTCTCAAATTAGAATGTTAGGTCTCCACCCAGGCCCAGGATTCCATTCTCTTGGGCAGAAGGTGTTTTTTTGTTTTTTGGTTTTGGGTTGTTTTTTTGTTTTTTTTTTTTTTTTAAACTGGGCCTTTAATGCTGTTCTAGCAGCAGCTCTGAATCCCTAGATTAACAGCCAATCAATCTCTCCAGCTCTGCACTTCTTCAAGAGGGAATAGTTGCCCAACTTCCATCACCAGTGTGAGAACCTGTCATTTAATCAGAATGGAGAAATGAGAAGATCCTCTGAAATCTCCAGCCTGGGTGTTAGAATTCTAAAACCTAGTGAATGGCAAAAGAAATAAAAAGGAAAGGACCTGACTGCTCTTAGGTGTGGTGGAGGAGAAAGTTAATTATAGATAAAAGGGAGAACATAGCCAGAGGCAAGGACAGCTGGGAGTGTCCAGAGTTTATATGACCCTGACTGAGCTGGGCCATGTAGGGGGAGGGGGAGGAAGAGAGGAGAGAGGGGAACAGGTGCAGCTGCTAAGAGAGCGATAATATGAAAGGGGCAGGTAACCAAGATGTCTGGATTATATAGGGAAGAGCAGCCCAGTCCCCTGGACTGGGGAGTTTGGGGTAGGAGGTAGGGTATGCAAGCCAGGAGGACCCTGTAACAGGTAGGGACTGAGGGATGCTGGGAGAACCTGATGGCCAGACTGGCTTTGATATGTTAAATAGGTACCTCAGCCACTTATCCTGAGGTTTGAGACTTAACACCTAGGTCTCCTCAGAGGTTCAGAGTCAGCATAGGGATGGTGACCTGGAGTCCACATATACACCTCTTTACAGTGAGAAAGACACTAACTTTCTTATAGGCAGAGATCTGAGTCCAAAGAGAATCTGCTTAGATTTCCAGGTTCTTGTACCTCAAAATAAGGAATTTGACCAGGGTTACATGGATAGTGATGGAAAGAGAGAGTTTGTGGGGAAAATGAAGGAACAAAGGAAGGAGGGAGGGAGGGAGAGAGGAAAGGAGGAAGGGAAGAAGGGAGGAAGGAAAGAAGGAAGGAAGGAAGGAAGGAAGGAAGGAAGGAAGGAAGGAAGGAAGGAAGGAAGGAAGGAAGGAAGGGCTCCTGAGAGGGCCTCAGAGCTAGAAGAGGAGCTCTGAAAGGCTTGGTGAGCTTTTAAATGCTCATTTACATACTGCCTGTTTTCTCTTGGAAATCCTCTCTCCTAGACTATTTTGTTATAGGTGGTCCTAGTGCTGATGGGTTTTAGATCTTTCTTCTCTCTCTCTCTCTCTCTCTCTCTCTCTCTCTCTCTCTCTCTCTCTCTCTCTCTCTCTCTCTCCCCTCTCTTTCCCTCCCTCCCTCTCTCCCTCTCTGCCCCTCATCCTTCCCTCCCCCTCCACAAGCCTTAACCTCCTGCCAGGATTTCACATTCTTAGCTTGAACTTGGCCATGGTAGGAGTATTTATTTACACCACAAACCTGGACAAATACTGTTTAGTCTCACTCTGTTTAGTTGTGCTTTGGAAAGCCTGTTATTAACCACTCACTGGCTCCACATTGGGCGTGCAGGTCTTGGTTTTCAAGCACCCCATATAATTCTGATGCAGGCTAACTTTGAGAGCCGAGGATCTACAAAGATATTTTATCTCAAATCCTCCATTTGACAGATAGGGAAACTGAGGCTTGGTGAGAGGAAATGTCTCAGCCAAGGTCACTGTGGCAGGCCGTTTGTGTGATCAGGACAGTAGGGCTGATGGTGGCTCCTGAGTGATTCCATAGCTCTGGAGGGAGGCCTGAGAACTTCCCTGTCTGATGGAGTGCAGGCCGCTCTGAAAACCACCATTGCAGAGTTGCATATGTGAGTGATCGCTCACCATTGGGCATCGTTCTGATGTCAGGACATAGTGGAGAGAAAATGGAAATGGCAGGTATTCTGGGTTCTTCTTTTCACTAACTGGCTCTGTCTGCAGTTCAGAGGGTGAGGGTTAAAGTGATGCTTTAACAAGCCTTCCAGATAATCTTTGAGTGACACTTCTGTAGCAGGAGAGGCTGTAGCTTCTGCCTCATAAATAATGGCTCAGAGACAGTTCAGGTCAGAGAAGAAAGACCCACCGGGTGCAAGGCCAGCACAGATAGCCAATAACCTACCCAACTTATTTAACCCTGTGTCCTCATGGCCATAGGCTAAGCAGTGGCCCCGAGTCCTAAGCTCTGACAGGATCCATTCCTCAGAAATCTAAGGGCAACACCTTTCTGGAAACAGCAGGACCACAACAGCAGACACAAGCAGAGGAGATGCTACGTCTGACTGGCTACATACTTAATGAGGGGTCACTGGGTGGACCTTCCCTGGCCCTTTTGCTCATTCTGTTTGGTCTGGGGACAGCTTTAGGTGTCCTGTCCTGATTCTAGAAGTTACTTTGGTCTCACCAACACTGAGTCCAGCATTTCCTGTTTCTCATGTTCCCCAGGTCCAGGGGAAAGAGTAACTGAAGTAATGAGGTCTGCTCACATCACATCCACAGTCAGGAGTAGAGAAAGGGGGCTGGAAAGATGGTTCAGAAGTCAAGAGTGCTTGCTATTCTTACAGAGGACCAGAGTTTAGTTCCAGCACTGAGGTTGAGTGTCTCACACTGCTTTACCCCAACTCCCAAAATCCCAACACCCTTCTGATCTCTGTAGAGCCTCCCAGGCACATAGACACACAGACACACACACAGACACAAACACACAAACAGACACACACACACACACACACACACACACACACACACAATAAAGCCAATCATTAAAAAGAGCAAAGAGAGGACTATTTGAATAATTCAAAAAGCATTAATGTCAACCCTATGAACCATTATTAGAATGGATGGATGACTATCCAAAAAGGATCTCTCTCACGGAAAAGATTTTCTTTCCTACAAATCCCAGAACTTTGTAGGAAAGAAAAAAATTAAATTCCATGAAATTAGCACTACCCATAGTTTGAAAGGTCTGCCCTCCAGAGCTTACTCATGTCTAATCCCCATAAGAATGTGGAGGGGGCCTGGGGAGGAGCCTCGGTGTTTACTGTTCAAATCCCCAGAACTTCTGTAAAGCCAGGTGCAATAGCCTGCTCTCTAAACCTACAGTGGGGTGAAGATGGACTCTTAAGAAGCTCAGGGACCAGCTAGCCTGGAGTACACAGTGGCAAACAACTACAGAGACCATAGCTCAAACAAGGTGGCAGCAAGGATCAGCACCTGAGGTTGTTCTCTGACTTCTACATGTGTACCACGGTACATATGTGCCTACACCCACACATACAAACACATACACACATGGGCACACGTCATAAACTCACAGATGTACAAGTTTCAATCTAGAACACTAAGACCATCCAAGGATAAGAACATTCCCAAACAACTTGCTACTTCAGAACATGGTGACTTCACTAACTGAACGAAACTTAGCTTATTAGGTGTTAAGTAATGAAGGCCTGGCATTATGTACATCATTTAGGATGCAACTGTGATTAGGGCAAAGTTGGACCTTGGGATGTTCATAGATCAGTGGTAGAGAAAGATCTGGTGCTCAGAGAGTTAGGAGCATAGAAGATTTGCTATGCCAACCACTGAAAGAAGAGCACATATGCAGATGACTCTAGGTGCAGGGATATAGGGAAAATCTGTGAGGACTCTGCTCTGATGGATGCCAATGAACTAGAAAGCAATAATATGGGTAATGGAAGAGGTCAGGGATGAGGAGACAGCAGTAGACAGAAGTAAATGGCAAAGTGAATGACTACAGACATGTTAATATGACAATATGATTTCCAAGCAGCATTAAAGGCCTAATTAAGGCTCTTGGACTCTGGAGTTTTAAAATGAGATAATCAATATGACTATGTGTTTATCTTCAGTCTTGAAGGTCCTTAGTCCATATGCTAAAACCTTCTCTAGCACAGTCTGAAGGTAGACGCCACCAGTGATGGCTTGGTTATCACTTTCTGAGACCCCATACTACCATAAGTAGACATGACTGTAACAAAGTGCTTCCTTGTTGAGTTGGCTTTGCTCTGTAGTCTGTCCTGCTTACACATGGATTGGAGGGCTTATTGCTGGTGGCTGTTTTCTGTGTTGCTCCATCTCTTTCTAAATCTGGTCATTCAGAAATGCGTTAAAACTGTGACCACATATCCAAACGGTGAGGCTGGAGCATGCAGGAACAACTCCACTACACAAGTAGGAATGTAAAATGGTGCGTTACCTCTAAGCCTTTGACTGTGCAATCCCACTACCAGAAAAGACAAAACATGGTATCACATTAGATATAAATTAAGAGGATCTTAGATTGTATCCAATTGCATTCTCTAAAGGGATAAGTGTGAATACTTTGGACTAATTTTGCTCCACATATGATTATTACAGCACTTTTATGAATGTCTGGAAACAATTTCCATATGTAAAAGTGACTAACTAAGTGCTGGCACATTTATTTAATAGAATGTGAAATAGAAATTTTTAAAAATGGACCAGTAGAAGAACACAATGGAACAGAGAAAAATGTACCCTGGGGAGGGGAGTGTCTTAGGTTCTTCTATTGCTGGATAGACTACTCCAACAAAAGCAACCAAGGGAGAGAGGGTTTGTTCTGGCTCACGATTTAAGGCATGATGAATTATGCTGGGGAGGTGAGGGCAGCAGGAGGTTACAGCAGCTGATTGCTTCATATCCACAGTCAGGAGACAGAAGTGATGCATGCCTCTGCTGCTCTGCCTGCTTCCTCCCCTTACACAGTCCAGGATCCTAGGCAGGGAATGGTGCCACCCACAGTGAGCAGGGCTTACCGGCATCTATGAGGGTAACTGAGTTAATCCCCACAGGCATTCCCAGAGTCCCATTTCCCAGGTGACTCCAGATTCTGTCAAGTTGACAGTTAACACCACCATCACAGGCAGATTTCAAAGAAGCAACTTTGATCTGATTTATTTTATTTATTTATTTATTCATTTATTTATTATTATTTTATTTATTTATTTATTTTTGGTTTTTCAAGACAGGGTTTCTCTGTATAGCTTTGTGCCTTTCCTGGATCTCGCTCTGTAGACCAAGCTGGCCTCGAACTTTCAGAGATCCACCTGCCTCTGCCTCCCAAGTGCTGGGATTAAAGGCGTGTGCCACCACTGCCCAGCCTGATCTATTTTATAAATATGTACATAAGATTTAAAAAAAAAAAAAAAAACTTCCTTCACACCCTTAAATGCTGCAAAGATGGTTCTTTACATTTTTCTTTATTTTATTGATAACTAACAGGTAATAATTGTACAAATTCATATTGTTTAGCAAAACAATCCAATATCCTGATACACTTATGCACGTGTGATGTCAAATCATGGTAACTCACACATCCAGCGCCCTTAGTGTTTATTTCTTTATAGCACGGCATTCATACACACAGAGTGACAGTGCCAGCCATGCCCACTGTGGGACCGCAGCAGAAGTCATCCCTCTGTGTGACCGTAGCCTCACACCCTCGACCAGCTTCCCCCATCTCCCTCTGTGATAGCCATCGCTCTGCTCTTAACTTCATGAGATCAGCCTTTTGAAGACCCCATGTGTGACTGGAGGCATGTGGTACTTGTCTTTCCATGTGTGTCTAACTTCATTTTATGTCAAGTCCTCTAGATTGATCCATGTTGTCACAAATAACAAGATCTCATGCTTTTGTGGCTGGATAGTGTCTCCTCGTCTGTGCACCTCTTTATCTTCTCGTGCTGATGGACACGTAGGCTGGTTCAGAGCTTTGCTAGAGGAGCAGTACTGCAGTGCACAGAGGCGCAAATCTTTCCAACACACTGACTTCATTTCCTTTGGATATGCACCCAGGAGTTGAGTTACTGGGACACAGCGTACTTATATTTTTAAGGAACCTCTGCACTTTTCTGTAATGGTTCTACCAATTTACATCTTTTCCAACAGTTACACAAAACTGTTAATGGTTGCTTTCTGTAGGTGGTGTGATAACTAAACAACAGATGGTTTTTCTTTCTTCTAATTTTTCCATTCTGCATATCAAATATGTATTGCTTTATCACTAGAAAACCAAATCCTTTTTTACTGAAAAGCAAACCTTACTAGCACTTCATCACTCAATCAAGACTAACTCTTCCACAATCACTCCCCAACCCCAATCAGGAGGTCACTAAGTCTCCTCTGAGTTCAGACAGCCGCCAGACATAACAAGCCTTAGTGAGACACCCTCAGGAAGATGAGCAGTCCTGTCAAAATGTAGGGACTGCATCCATTTCCCTGAGGCACCCCACCCCTGCGTCCCTCCACTTCTGTCCCAGCCTTTGTCCTTTGGGGAAATCAAGACTGCAACCTAGTAGTCTCACTGCCACTGCCACTAACCTCTTTTTCACGTATCCCCAGCTTCTCAAGCAAAGCCTCTCAGAGAAGAGTAACCACCCGGCTTCCCTCTTCCCTAAACATTCCCATCTGCCATCATAATCCTGAGCCCCTTTGGGAGAAAACTGCCTCTGGAAGGGGACACAGTTACTTCAAACTTACAGGAGTAGGAAGATTTAGAGATGAATCTGGGAGACTTGTTTTCCACCCTCCAGGGAAGAGCATCCTGGTAAAGCAAGCTGAAGCGATGCTTGATGCGCCCCCTGGTGGAAAAAAAGCTGTAAATGAGGAGGGAGGCTCTTTTAAGATGCCACCAATCCCCAAAGCTTTCATTTTTAAAAGTCCTCTCCCGTGTCTTTTAAAATTCCACCTATATCTCACATTAAATACAATCTCTATACAACGACATAATAGTTTGAGTAAAGTAAATCCATGAATGTGTAAACATTCACATAACTCCAATAAAACATGCTTGGTAAATGCAAACATTTTCATGAGTCTCTGAAAAGAACTTAGACACTTGGTTCAGAGTGTCAATATCTGAGGAAAGAGAAGTTCACACATCAACCTCGTAGTGAGGTTTGCACCCTTCCTTAACCTGGGTGACAAAGAGACATCAGGAGTGGGGACTAGCAAGGTGACCACAGACTGGTTTGGGGAAGGCCCACAGCAATGGAGCTGTGCTCTGGGCAAAGACAGACTGGTTCCTGGGAAGGCATGAAGCATGCTTCTGCAAATCCCTGTCAGTTTTTATACCCAGCTCACATAGAACATAGCCTCTCCTCCAGACAGCAGAGATCATGGGAGAACAGGGAACAGCTTCTGCCTTGAGGGATTAGCCAGCCTGATAAGAAATACTGCATCCAACACAAAGGAAAACTAAGATAACCCATGAAGGACTGGGTGATCCAACTCCTGGATGTGGCTCAAATTATGAGAAATCAGAGAAGAGAGCTTTTTCTTTTTCTAGCCTCTTAAATACTTTAATACATAGTTCAATAAACTAAAAAAGGAGTTGAATATTTTCATTGTAAAGAAATGGTCAGCACTTGAGGAGACAGTTATGTTTAACTAGATTGAAACATTATACAATACATTGATGTATTAAAACATCTCAAGGTATTCCACTAGTCTGTACAATTTTGTGTTTTGTATATTAGTTTATAAAGAAAGTTAATTTAAATTAAAAATTAATGAGGAGCACATATTCCAAATGTTCATCTTTTCCTCTGCTCTGGTTCTTAGAGGGAGCACTCATTAGATCTTTTTGTATTTGTTCTGATCTCAATGACTCCTACTCAAACTTTAATAATGCTCACAACCCAGGAACTCAGCATAGCTCTTTCAGAGCCATGGGTTACTTCAGTCCCTTGGAAGTCCCTCAATTTTATATAAATCCAGAGATACCATCCTGCTGAGGATGAAGCTGATACAGTGGACATTAAACATATTTCCCCACTAGCACTCTAATAGGAATTTGGAAGGCTCCTGTTGTGTAGCCCTCATAAAAGAGAAAGCCTGCTGCTCACAGTGGAAGCTGGAAGACGACATTATCCTGGCTAACCCAGCACACTGGAAATAAGCACAAGCCGTGGCCTCCATGCTCCCCCAGGACTCTGCATCTTGAGTATATAGCATGAGTGTTTATATGGTGACATCAGTACACATACCTCTTCTAAGTAATTTTTAAAGCAACTTTCCAAGTTCTAAGAAATATATTACTGAAATATTAGTTGGATTTAGTTGCAGGATAGTCAACATCTTTAAACTACTGAAGCTTTCCATCCATGTGTATGTCTCTTCTCTTATTTTTTGTTGTTGTTGTTTTGTTTTGTTTTTTGAGACAAGGTCTCACTATGCATACCTGGCTGTCCTGGAACTTATTACATAGACCAAGCTGGCCCCAAACTCACATAGATCTGCCCATCTCTGCCTCCTGAGTGCTGGGCTTTAAAGCATACACCACCACTCCTGGCAATTTAGCTATTTTTAATGGCTCTGAGTAAAATACAATGTTTTAAACAAATAAAAGGCACCCAAGCAAGTTGGAAAGAACTAAAGAATTAAAACTACCTTTATTGTAGATGTGGAGCAAAGGGAACACTCCTCCATTGCTGATGGAGTACAAACTTGTACAGCCTCTATGGAAATCAATATGGCAGTTCCTCAGAAAATTGAGAATCAATCTACCTCAAGACCTAGTTATACCATTCTTGAGTGTATACCCAAAGAATGCTCCATCATACCACAAGGACACTTCCTCAACTATGTTCATAATAGCTTTATTCTTAATATCAAGGAACTAGAAACAACTTAGATGTCCCTCAACAGAAGCCTGGATAAAGAAAATGTGGTACATTTACACACCGGAGTATTACTCAACTATTAAAAACAATGACATCATGAAATTTGCAGGCAAATGGATGGAGCTAGAACAAATCATTCTGAGTGACGTAACACAGACTCAGAAGGCTCAAGGGGAAAGCTCATGAATCTCCATGGAAGAGGAAACAAAATAGATTTTGCAAGTGACTGGGGGTGTGTGGAGATGGAAATAGGAGGGATCAGGCTGGGGGGTGCGTGGAGGAAGAGAGTACTGGGAGAGACAGCTGGAATTGGGAGATATTTGGGGGCATCTGGAAACATAGTGCAGTGGAAACTCCCTGAAATCTTCAAGAGTGACCCTATTAAAGAATTCTAGTAGTTGGGGATACAGTGTCTGAACTAGCCATTGTCTATAACCAGGCAAGGCTTCCAGTGGAAGGATTGGGCCACCAGCCCAGCCACAAAACCTTTGACCTATAATTTGTCATGCCTGCAAGATATGCTGGGGTAAAGGTGGAACAGAATTTATTTGTACAAGTGGCCAACCAATGACTGGTCCAACTTAAGGCCCATGCCATGAGAGAGAGCACACACCTGACACTGACTGGATGGCCAGGAATCAGAGACCCAGGATAGAACCAAACATGACTGGGGAAAAAATTTGATGAAATGATTACTAATGATATTCTAGATTGGTGCCTAGTCCAATAGTCATCAAAGAGGTGTTATGCAGCAACTGATGGGAGCAGATGCAGAGACCCACAGCCAAGCACTAGATGGAGCCAGGGGAACCCCACAAAAGATCAAGGGGAATGATTGCAGGAGACAAAGGAGTTGAAGACACAAGAATGCAGCCCACAGAATCAACTAAATAGGCTCAAAGGTGATCTCAGAGACTGAAGTGACCATCATGGACCTGTATAGGTCTGAGCTAGGTCCTCTGCATAGAAGTTATGATTTTATAGCTGGGTGTTCTTGTGGGACTCTGAGCAGTGGGAGTGGGGGAGGGAGTGCCTCTGACTTTTTGCCTGCCCTTGGGGCCCTTTTCCTCCTACTAGGTTACCTTGTCCAGCCTTGCTGTAAGTGTTTGTGCCTAGTATTATTGTAACTTGTTGATATTGGTTGATATTCCTGGGAGACCTGTTCTTTTTTTCTAAAGCAGAGCAGAGGAGGAATGGATCTGAGGGAGAGCGGAGGTTGTGGGCGTGGCAAGAGTAGAGGGAGGGGAAACTGCAGTTGGGATGTAACATATGAGAGAAGAATAAGAGAAAAAATATGAAAAGAAAAAAAGAAATGAGAGGTGAATGAAAAAAAGAAATAAAAAAGGAAGGCCTGGGCCGGGCGGTAGTGGCGCACGCCTTTAATCCCAGCACTCGGGAGGCAGAGGCAGGCGGATCTCTGTGAGTTCGAGGCCAGCCTGGGCTACCAAGTGAGTCCCAGGAAAGGAGCAAAGCTACACAGAGAAACCTTGTCTCGAAAAATAAAAAAATAAATAAAAAATAAAATAAAAAAGGGAGGACCTGACTGCTCCTAGATATGTGGAAGAGGTTTATTGTAGATAAAAGGGAGAGCATAGCTGGAGGCAGGGAGAGCTGGGAGAGTCCAGAGTGGACACAACCAGACTGAGCCATGTGAGGAGAGGGGGTAAGGGAGAGGGGGAGCCAGACCTAGAGGCCAGGAAGGTAAAGAGTAGACAAAGGGGCCAGGTAACCAAAATGGTTGGATTATATAGGGAAGGAAGCTGGGGGGAGTGAGAGGGGAGCCCAGCCCATTAGCTCCGCTAAAGAAATTGAGGTTAGGGGGCAGGGTATGCTAACCAGGAGGAAACAGTTAGGGACTGAGGGAAGCTGCGAGAACAGGGTGGCCAGGTCTAACAAGCTAAGTGGGCACCTTAGCCGTTTGACTTGGGTTTGAGACCCAACAAGAAGAAGGTCAGCTTAAAAGAAAAAATAAAATAGAATTGACTCAATGAGCAGAAAATGTGTGTACACAGAAAATCCTCAGAGGAGTGTGTCACATCTTGGCCTTTTGGCTAGGATCAAGTGTAGAAAAAAATGGCAAAGAAACTACAGAAACCAGTGCAATGAGTACATGAGCTTTGCACAGTCAGAACTCAAGGTCAGTCTTTCGTAATGTCTTACACTAGCCATGAAGACCCAGAAACTTAGAGAAATCTAAGTACCACTTCTTTAGCACCAAAAATACAATTACAAATCTAACAAGATCTTCATGCCAAAAATAAAAAGTTACTAATGGAAGAAATCAAAGCTCTAAGTAGCTGGAATTCTGAGGTGCTTGTGAGTCAGTCGACTTAAGCTGGTCCTCCTTACACTGAGCTTCTAATCTAACAGAACTCACAATCAAATTCTCCCCAGAAGTGTTGTAGAGACCTACAAGCGGACTCCAGGATGTGTCAGGAAAGAGGAATGATCTAAAATAGCCAAAATACTTTTGAAAGTGTTATCAGTGTTGAATAAACCCAGGTGCCTGACTTGCACTCTAGCTCAAATCCTGCAGGATGACGATGGTGGTAGTTATGGCAAAATGGTGGCCAAATATCAAGGAGCCCAAACTGGGAATCCAGAGACACAACTTCACAAACACAACAAGGGACAAAGTATTCTGTGAAGGAAAAGAATGCAGACTCAAGACTTCATATTAATTGCACTGATGACTGTTATGGAATATTTGTGTACACTATAAAGATGTGTCTCTGCCTAAGGCACCTTCTGATTAGTTTAATAAAGAGCAGAATGACCAATAGTTTGGCGAGAGAGAATAGGTGGGACTTCTGAGGAGAGAGATGAACTCAGGATGAAGCTACACAGCTTGAGAAAGGTGTTAGGGAGACACTGAAGAAGATGGTCATATGGTACAGAGGAGAGGTAACTGAGCCTTGTAGCAGAACACAGATTAATAGGAACAGGTTAATTTAATTTATAAGAACTATGTGGGGAAAAGCCTAAGCTAAAGCCAAGCTTTCATAATTAATAATAGGTCTCCATGTCATTATTGGGCTGGCGGTCCCAGTGAGAAAGTTCTAATACAGACAACATTCTGGAGGAGTCAAGTCCATAGAGATGGATCAGCAGAGACTGTGGTTGAGGGAGCAACTGAGTGCAGAGGGGAGCAGGAGTCTTTGGTAAGTGATGTAATTGCTTTATGTCCTCGTTGTGCTGACTCCATGGCTCAATGATTTGCTCCCAGAACTACACACCAAAATGAATGAACTTTTCAATATGTAAATATAAAATCACATATCTGAAATGAGATCCTGGGGCTGGGACTCTGCCAGATACATTTTGTTTTGCCAGCTAGACCCCTTTAGACTCTCTCACTTGGAGTTCCTAAAAGGACATCAGAAGCCAAAACCAAGAAGGATCTGATCTGGCTCCTTCTAATTTCAATTTCTGTTTCTGTCAGCATCACTCACACACTGATTTACTCTGACAGCCAAGGTGTTTCCAATCCCTAGCTTGGTTTAGTTTTTCTGAATTCCTAGCACGTTCTGGATGCACCTCCTCCCCTGCCCACCTATAGGATATCTGCATTTGTACTCTTAAAACAGCCTTACATTGTGGGAGTCTGTGGGAGACCAGCTCCAACTTGCTCCCATGCATCGAAGGGTTCTTGGGTGGAGGAAAGAAGAATGAGGAAATGATAGAAAGAGAAGATAAGAAAGACAGAGACACAGGATAACTTCGGGTGGGCACTGGATCAATACCCAGCCGCCCAAAGCTTTATTCAAAAGGGCTTTTTATGGTATGCCAAGGGAAGAGGCAAAAGACCTCCCCCTTGCAAGATCAAAGCACACCATACAACCAAGTGTAGACCCTTCCAAACACCTGGTAAACATGCCACCCGTGGCCAAATCATCTACTTATGCAGCCCTGCTGGGTAAAGCAAGCTCAGATTCTCTGACCCTGAGTAAGGTCTCACTAGGAAGCCTCTGTGGGCCACCACATCACATCACCCCAGCACCCAACCAAGAGATACTGGAGTCTGCTAATTTCCCTTCTCAGTGGTTTAAGAAACCTTCTCCAAGCTTCTCAGTTCTCCTTCATCTAGCCCATAGATGGTAACCAGTATACTCCATACTCTCTTTGGTCTTTTCTGTACTCTAACAGCTATGTGTGCCATTGTTATATTAAACATTAAATATTTCCAGTTAAAATGACCAATGTAATTTGTTTTTTAAGCTAGAACTTGACTGATAGAAATCCAAAGTCTTTTATGGGACCTACGGAATCCTGCATGTTCAGTCACCCCATTTCATCTCTGGACTCATCAGTTTCTTCTACATCACTTACTCTATGTCTGCCTGCCAATTCACAGAAACTGCCTGCATGTTAACCTCACCACAACAATGGAGGAAACTATTGCACACATAACCTCGTCTCTCTCTCTCTCATGCCAATAAGTTGCAAGAGTTAAACAGATGGAAAGGAACTTCAATGTCAAATGGGCCATAAGGTATGAACCAGAGCAATACAAAGACTCAACATCAGCCAAGATATTATACGTAGATGTATAAAGAGCTGGGGAAGGTTAAACCATTACTGCATGTGTGAGAGTAAAGAATTAAGAAATAACAAATGTACTAATTTTCCTTGCTAAATAGGCATTGGTTATGTTCAGCATCTTTCCCATTTAAAAAAAAATACATGGTAAAAGCCTTATAGATACACTGATACAGTAATAGATTGGGTAGAAGAAACGGATTGTAGATGTAGCAACACTACTTTTGATTTTTCTTGAAAGTAAGGGGTACAACGACTGCATTATACTGTATAAGGACTAGAACATTATATGCTTAAATTTTTTTTGATATGTCTCCAAAATGTAAGGGCCTATCATGTCAGGCAGGAAGGCCAAAAGATGGTTCACAGATCTCTGGAAAATGTCAGAAGACTTTGTTAATAACACAAGGCATGGTGGTTTCTACTGTGTGCTCTGAAAACCATCACAGATCTTCCACAGCTTATTGATGTGACCTTGAATCTCTCCTCTCCATGCCTTTGTCTCCTCAAATGTG